>NC_134402.1:408939345-409295179 GCF_038048845.1 Mixophyes fleayi | reverse complement strand
GTAGATAAAGCATTCTTGCTACATACTGGTCACATCGTGATATGTTTTAAATTATTGTCTGTGCTTATTTATTGATTTTAAGTTTGTTTTTTTCTTAAATGTTCAAGCGAATATGAAACATATGATTTGAAATTTTCTTGACAAGTTTATATCAATTTAATGTAAATGGATAAATAAAATCATTTTCAGTATGTGAGCTGGAGAATGAGTCAATATGTCGTTACCATGACACAGATTGTCTATATGTGATATTTTGAACACATAATTAATTCATGTTATCATGCTCAGAAATTAGAGGGAAATGGTACTGAAATATTACTTAAAAAAGCCAATTATTTTTTGTAGGGCTCTTCTATCCACTAAAATGGCATTTCCATGTCTGAGAAATGATTTGTTCAAAAGTTATGGTTTGGTAAACCAAACAGTATATTTTAATTTGACCTCTAGGGGCACTGTTGCTGTCTACGGCTAGTATTTCATTCTATCTTCCTAAGTAGTGGGGCAGCATTTCAGCCCCATGTTAATAAAGAGAAATATATTATTTGTTAGCCTATTTGGGAGGGCTCATGAAATGTTTCATGTTTTTGTAAATATGTCGTAAGTGGGTGCCGAGACGTGCTCACTCATAGCAACAGGATTTAAAAAAACAAGTTATAGTACTCACAAATAATAAATATATTTATTAATAAATATTATGATTATTAAGATATATTTACATAGTGCCAGTATATTCTGTAGCGCTTTATAAACATGATAATAAATATAGTAAAAGTAAACGCTACTACTATGCTATATTCCCCCTTTAATCAGTTTACACATCACATGGTGATATAATAGGATATAGAAAGTTAAGTACCAAATATCTGTCAATTGGCCATGAATTAAAACGTTTGCATTATTCAATGTTTCCCCTTCTTCCTCTCTCCCTCTCTCTATCTCACTTTATCCTTATATAAATACCTAGCTTATTACCATCTGAGTATAGGAAATGTAAACTTTGGAATCCTCTGTCTTGAATGTCAGAAAGGAGGATACTGAGGTTTATTTACTAACGTGGCTCCAAGACACAAATCTGTAATATAGCACCTAAAGATGCAAAATCAGATGTTTGCTTTTGCTAAGACCAATCAAAAATCTAACCAGCTCTGCACAGCCAATTGCTGATTGGTTGCTATGGTTTTAGCGCAGATTTGCACCTTTCAGCAATGTTAGTAAATAAACCTCAATGTCTCCTGAACAGTAACAGTCTACTGCCTAATTCTAACATTTGTACCTGGAATAGTTTTCCTAAGAAGCAAAAAGCACCCAGCAAATACACTCAGGAATTATGAAAGTACCTATCTGTCTTCCCCGCTAAGCACCGTCACCCCCAAATAGTAGAATGATGGGGGTACCATGTCCAGGACTCCTGCAGTGTGAGAGATACCTTCTAGGAGTTTAAGCTTCCATGATTGTCCGTGCACACAGTCCTCATGTTTCAAGATTCAGTCTATGTATTAAAAAAAAAAAAAAAGGACATCTACATAGAGCAAATATAATAACATGCAACTATCTATGAGTTTGCAATACAACATTGTGAATTCTATCTTTGTAATCAGGTTATTAGGAATCAGATTGGACCTTTGAGGCACTTCTCATATCTGGGTTGGTTGTGTTATCACTGATCTTACTTTACCTTCTACAGCCGCTGAAACCTTTAACAATTGACCAAGCGAGCAGGGCCTGTTTGCTGGGTACATACAGATGGACAGGTGAATAAAACTAGCACAATAAGGACTTTTTTTTTTGGGAAAAATGCACCGAAAAATGGGATTACATGAAACATCAAATAAAGCTCTGCAGTATTACATATTATCTATTGTTGTAAATTAATGACCAACCAATGTGTGAATCCACCTGATTCTTTAGTTTGTATGCGCCACGAGAATTTCAGCCTATTTATTTCTGTAAGCAGTGTACTGAAATGACAATTCTAAACAACAAGACCATTTTTTAAGCATTTACTTTACAGGATTCCCTATATAATGATAAACAAAAAATAATAAGAATACTCCAATTAATTATATAAATGTGTTCAAGGAAAAAAATAGGAAATGGCATTTTGTAGCTAATAACTATTTGTGTTTTTGGTAGTTGGACTTTGAGACAAACTTTAATTTTAATTACAAACATGTAAGAGAGTATAACAAAGGATAAAAGGACAAGACATGAGTAAGATCATACCTATACCACATATCCTAATAAAAATGTATTTTTTGCTACACTTTAAGATCACATCATTATGCTTACTCAGCTTTCCATATAGCATTGCAATGGAATCACATTCGAGTATTGACCATGTCACTTTCTGTTTGTATACACTGACATTCTTTCTTTGTCTGAGCTACAATAGTGGGTATTTATTTAGGTTATTTACGTCTCCTGTGATGAGGAAGTGCTCTAAACAATATGGAGTTTTGTGCTACATTTAGTTTGTATTTTATAGATAGATTAAAAAGAAAACATGTAGTGAGTTTATTACTAAAGCAAATAAAACGCATATGAAAACAACAAAGTAAACATTCCATTAGCAATGGAAGCTGAATTCACTGGTCTAGGAATCAGCCTGTTTATTACTTGCTCAAATAACCCTATTCTGGTTCAGTAGTACAGACCTAAAATGCAATGCCTATTTCCTGCAGTCTGCTCCATCTTTGCTTATAATACGTTTATTGCTTATGCCTATTCTCATACTGCATTTTTTTCCAAATACTGTGATAAAATAAATCATGACAAATTCATGGCAAAAAATATGAAAAAACAATGTTCATTTTATCTCTTTTAGTTTATTTCTCAAAACATCCTCACTGAATATCTTGACTTCTTATTTTTTTCCTAGGTCTTTCACACCAATCACACCTAAATTCTTGTGACACATCCAGCCTAACACTGTGACACACAATTTTGTCCTGCCACACTGGTTGGGAATCATTGTCCCAGCTTATGTCCAGTAGAACCCTTTATCTTCTAATCATTTCTAACCACAGAGAATGAAAATATATTTTCAAACACTATGGTAATATATAACACAATTCAAGTTAACGAGATGAAAAACATTGCATTTTATAATATGTTCTACTAAGTTTGCCTATTTTATTAATGTCATAGTAACATAGAAAAAATGGCATTTTAAATGAAAACAAATACACACCATTTCTATCTATTTGTGGCTAATTTGCTATAATTAATGGTCTTGTGTAATTTTTTTAGAGACACATTTTAGTGATAATAAGGTATTGGTAATCTCATACTATTTGCATGCAATAAAATTACATTTCCAAATCAATGGATTATATAGGCACAGAGGGACTTACGTTCAGTTGGACGCAATGTCTAAACACTGCTGTAAATTGCGTCTGAAAAAAAGGCACATTCTACGTACTATGGGGAGTTGGACAAATCTCGGTTGATCATCATCATTATCAGTTTGTAACTTACACCAGGAACAGATATGTTTCCTGACAGGTGTATGTATCTGCCTCTATGTCCAGGTCTACATTGGTCACATTTACTTGAACGCACCCATACTTGGCCTACGCTTGAACGCCCCAGGCCTTTTCCCATCTGCCTCTATAAGTGTAAGGGGTCATATACGCAAGAGAAGGCCCAAAGTGTCTGCCTTATACCTGCTGCACCCTGGTTGTCATGTATCTTGTCCTTGACATTTCTAAGTCTATACATAACATCATATTTATCTGGGTTTGTTCATATATTAGCAGAGGTGTAGTCTTTCTAAACATAGATCACAAAGATTCCACTAGAGGTCAAATTAAAAGACCAACCTTTGAACACAAAGTACCCTATGACTCACTAATTTATAATTAATTAATAGGCTGAATATTGGTAGGCGATAGGTACACTGGAATCATTTGTGGGTAAGTTCTAAACATTCTAACAAGAAATGTCTATAGGACGAAACAATTTGCCGTATAATTTTCGGCACACATCAGCAGGATCCAGAACAATGGAACATGGACAAATTTGTTGCTTGTCCACACTTTCTTCTTCACTGATGGAACAAAAACAAGTTGCTTTGAATATAATGCACAATTCCAAGTGCAGAGGACCGAATAACTGAGGTGTTGCCAATAGGCAGCTGTAAAACATAAACAAACTATTTGTTAGTGTCCCAAGCAGTGCCTTGGGGAGACAACCAGCTCATTCATTCTAGAATGGATGAAGAAAAATGCAGATGGACATCATGACCAAGCAGAGAATCGCCAGCACCACTGACTAGACAGCAGGCATTGATTTTCTCACTGCAAATACAATCTATGGATTACTTAATCTACATGAAATATGATTGTGCAGCTTTCACTAATAGACTGATTACTGCAAAAGTCTAGTGTAGCAAATAGGCTCGGAGCCTCTATCCCTCCTCCCTGACAAGTAGAAATAGGGGGTGCAGCTGTTGGCAGTGAGAGAGCACGGAGTGTAATAACTGCAAGTGAAATTAAAATGTAAAATATTATATATATATATATATACTCCCCACAAGGGGGTAAAAAAAAAAAATCACATACATATTAAACTTCTCAAGTTCTAAAAACTAATTAATTAAACAGCATCATTGGATTTTGCTATCAAGCTGATTCTAATGTAAATGCAGAACTAAAGTTGATCTGCTAGTTGATAGCATGTTAATTAAATATGGGATGTCACCGATGCACTAGATGCTAGCAGGCGATGTAGAGGCAGCACAGAGGAAAGTGCTCTGTATTTGTAGGGTTACAATCAGTTGGGAATCCTTCATTTCAGTCATTTTAGTTGCTGAAAGTAGAACGGATGCTATAATAATAAGGATATTAGATTATAGAGGCAAGGCTGCTTTAAGATATTAATGGGACTAAAGCAATGATGTCACTAATAGGTGCTCATACCCATCTGTTCATGTACATATTTACGTCTGTTTCCTAAAACTAGAGTGTAGTAAGTTTTCTCAACAGAACAACAGCTTCTGAATTTGAGCTAGGTTTATAATTAGGTGGAAGGCTTGGAATCCTACACTTAAAGCTTGGGATAGGCTCATATTTAGGATTTGGGTAAATGTGAAGGTTACACAAGGGTTAGGACTAAGACTATTAATAAGTTAAGGTTATTATTTATAATATGCTGCTTCATTTTCCTGACTACGGAAGACTAGAATTACATTAATCAACAGATCAAAAGAGGAGAATATCCAATATGAATCCATGTGTATATTGACTAAGCAAAACACCAAGGGATACATTTATCAAGCTGTGGGTTTGAAAAAGTGGAGATGTTGCCTATAGCAACCAGATTCTAGTTATCATTTATTTAGAACATTTTGTAAGAGTATCACCAGAGTATAGCCAGCAATAGATCTTTTGCATTTTTATCTACAGTAGAAATGGCAGATCTGTTGCTGGGCCAAACACATATGTATGGCCCAAATATATGGGACTCTCATTGTATAGAGTTAGGACCACCCTATTAGCAAAAGCGCTGTGGAGTGGTGGGTGGCTTTAACATCCATTTGCAAATGTGTGCAACTAAGACTTTTGCATTTTTATCTACAGTACAAATGGCAGATCTGTTGCTGGCTATAGCAGTGTGCTGGGGGATCTCTATGTGTGTTTGTTCCTTTCAGGATAACCCCACCCTTTCAAGTACCTGCTATAGCCTATAAATTAATTCAGCAAATTCCACTTCTTTATTTGTCTGAGAGGCATGTTGGTGTCAGTAGCTGAGGGGGAGTGCTGACATTGGATTGCTATTTGGAGGCTTCTGGGGTACCTCTTTGGTAAGTTAGCTCTCAATTTAAAAACACATATGTATGGCCCAAATATATGGGACTCTCATTGTTTAGAGTTAGGACCACCCTATTAGCAAAAGCGCAGTGGAGTGGCGAGTGGCTTTAGCATACATTTGCAAATGTGTGCAACTAAGACTTTTGCATTTTTATCTACAGTAGAAATGGCAGATCTGTTGCTGGCTATAGCAGTGTGCTGGGGGAACTCTCTGTGTGTTTGTTCCTTTCAAGATTTATTTTATGTCAGTTTGTACAGTTTTTATTTAATTGTAACATTTATTTTATGGTTGACTGACACATTGAAGCCATACATCATGTCTAGATTTACATGTTTTGCCCTCCGCCCACAAAAACCTCTTTTGCTGTGTTTCCCATAGAGCTTCATCGCCCCAGTCCACCATGCCTCGTACATGTTTATAATAGGAAAAAATAAGATCATTTATATATATATATATATATATATATATATATATATGATAACAAATATCTGATAAGTGGATGAAGCAAGTACAACCTGTTGCTACTGCAACTCAGCTGCCCTATGCCTGTGCCTATGCTGCCTTTCCACAAATCCAATCCCACCAGTCAGCCCATTGTGAGGTGGAGTCTAATGTGAACATGAGAATACCAACGCTGAATATGCAGTTTAGTAAACTCATTGGAGTATATTTACTAAACTGTGGTTTGAAAAGTGTAGATGTTGTCTATAGCAACCAATCAGATTCTGGTTACCATTTATTTAGTGTATTTATTTACTGTATTTGTACGGCGCTGCGGAATCCTTGTAGTGCCATATAAATAAAGAGTAATAATAATAATAATAATAATAATAATAATAATAATAATAATTTAGTACATTCTACAAAATGACAGATAGAATCTGATTGGTTGCTATAGGCAATATCTCCACTTTTTCAAGTCCGCATTTTAGTAAATATACCACATGGTGGTGAGTTTTATGGAAAAAAAATGGAGCTTTACTGGTATAATCTAAGTCATTTCAGTTTTGTAAATCTATAACTGAACATCACCTCAAGTATA
This sequence comes from Mixophyes fleayi, assembly GCF_038048845.1. Taxonomy (NCBI): domain Eukaryota; kingdom Metazoa; phylum Chordata; class Amphibia; order Anura; family Limnodynastidae; genus Mixophyes; species Mixophyes fleayi. The sequence continues at coordinate 409,288,326 of NC_134402.1, read as the reverse complement.
TAAAGAAATAAGTGATATATCCACCCCGAAACCCTCCCATACATGTACTCCATGCTTCTGACCTGGACAACAGATGGGATTCTTGACATACACATGCTCTATCATACTTTATTAATGTTTGCTTGACAAAAGAAAAATATATGCTTAACTATATAATCAGGTTCCTTTTAAAGTCAAGTTCCTTTTAATGCAAACATATTCCATGTTTCTGTGCTAGACGTGTTTTCAACAAGGTTTATCTATTGATTAACAAAGTAATTTTACATAAAGATAATTAAAGCAATAACTTACTAGTGCTCACAAACATCAATATAGAGCAGACATGTTCTAAGAGATTGCACAATGTGGCATGTAATTATTAGCAGGATAAGTGAGAAGTATGGTAATTGTGTAGAATAACATATATGTATCCAGTACATGCAGGATCTCTGGATACAGTGACAGCAAAATGATAATAAAATCTCACGTACAATACACAAGGGATGAACATATCTCAGCAAGCCATGGTTGGGGTATATTACTACCTGAGCGCAAGTAGGTTTAGACGACTTTATAGAGCAGGGACAGTAGAAGAATGAAACCACTTCAGGAAATTACAAGTGAAGGGTGATGTATTTTATACAAGTGTCAATGTAATAAAAGACCACTAAACTCCAAAATTCAAATTTTCTGATTTAAATCATGAAGGTATTATGCATTGTTCAGTATTAACCTTACATTCAATGCCAGTATTTAAAAGTATACTCTTTTTGTGTACATTCTTTATTTAGTATTCTGGTCATTAACAGGAAAAATTAATACAGCAAAGAGTCTAAAAGTATACTATTACCTCTGCTTATCGTTATGGACAACTAAAGCCAATTCTAAGTCAATTCCCATGACTTAGCCACAGCGACGGTGCTAGGGTCCTTGGCGCCCTAGGCACAGTGTGAAAATCGCCTCCCCCCCGTGTGAAAATCGCCCCCCCCCCCCTTTTAAAAATCGCCGCTGCACTTCCCTCCCCACCCCTCCCCATGTCTTTCTTTAACTTACCTGCATGAAGCTGCTCCTCTCTGCTCTGTCTTCTCCCCTCCACTCACAGACACTGTCGGGCCGTGATGATGACATCATCATGGCCTGTCACTGTCAGTGAGCAGAGGGGAGAAGACAGAGCAGAGAGGAGCAGCTTCATGCAGGTAAGATTCATAGCCCCTTCCCTCCTCTCCTCCCCGTGGATTTCCGTTTTTTTTTAATTTCGAGGCGCTCTGCAGGTCCCGGCGCCCTAGGCAATTGCCTAACCTTGCCTAATGGGAGCGCCGGGCCTGCTTAGCCATCATAGGTGAAACGTACGTCGGGCCAGACGGCACGTCATGTGACATCAGACCCAGAAGAGGTAGGAACTGATCGTGGCGTATGGCCGCTAGTTAATGTTGTGATCACCTCCTTAGATATAAACAGTGTAGCCATGTCTCGCATGTATATCATATAGACGAGTGAATGTGGATAGCTATACATGTGTTCTTGGTGCAAATGTATGATTTATTAGCAGGTAACCTGCAGTCAATTATTCTTCCAGCATAGGGGGCCAGCAAGTGACAAAGAATTGGTATTGGTTTTCACAAAGGTTGCTGCTTCAGTGTTTTTAGACCTTTTTGTCAGATGTTGCTATGGTATGCTGAAGTAAAATTACAAGCAATTCATAAGTGTCAAAGGCTTTTATTGACAATTTCATTAAGTTTATGCAAAGAGTCAATATTTGCAGTGTTGATCCTTTTTTTTGAAGACCTCTGCAATTTGCCCTGGCATGCTGTCAATCAACTTCTGGGCCACATACTGACTGATGGCCGCCCCCCGTTCTTGCCTAATCATTGCTTGGAGTTTGCCAGAATTTGTGGGTTTTTGTTTGTCAACCCGCCTCTTGAGGATTGACCATAAGTTCTCAATGGGATTAAGGTCTGGGGAGTTTCTTGGCCATGGACTCAAAATTTCTATGTTTTGATCCCCGAGCCACTTAGTTATCACTTTTGCCTTATGGCAAGGTGCTCCATCATGCTGGAAGAGGCATTGTTCATCACCAAACTGTTCTTGGATGAGACGTTGGGAGAAGTTGCTTTTGGAGCATGTTTTGGTTCCATTCTTTATTCATGGCTGTGTTCTCAGGATGCTTTACTGTTGGCAGGACACAGGACTGATGGTAGCTCTGACCTTTTCTTCTCCAGACAAGCATCTTTCCAGGTGCCCCAAACAATCTGAAAGGGGATTGATCTGAAAAAAATACTTTACCCCAGTCCTCAGCAGTCCTATCCCTGTACCTTTTGCAGAATATCAGTCTGTCCCTAATGTTTTTCTTGGAGAGAATTGGCATCTTTCCTGGCCTTTTTGACACTAGACCATCCTCCAAAAGTCTTCGTCTCACTGTGCGTGCAGATGCACTCACACCTGCTTGCTACCATTCCTGAGCAAGCTTTGCACTGGTGGTGCCCGATCCCGCAGCCGAATCAACTTTAGGAGACGGTCCTGGTGCTTGCTGGACATTCTTGGGCACCCTGAAGCCTTCTTCACAACTATTGAACCTCTCTCCTTGAAGTTCCTGATGATCTGATAAATGGTTGATTTAGGTGCAATCTTACTAGCAGTAATATCCTTGCCTGTGAAGCTCATTTTGTGCAAAGCAATGATGACTGCACGTGTTTCCTTGCAGGTAACCATGGTTAACAGAGGAAGAACAATGATTTCAAGCACCACCCTCCTTTCTAACTCAATCAGCATGACAGAGTGATCTCCAGCCTTGTCCTAGTCAACACTTGCACCTGTGTTAACGAGAGAATCACTGACCTGATGTCAGCTGGTCTTTTTGCGGCAGGGCTGAAATGCAGTGGAAATGTTGTTTTTGGGATAAAGTTCATTGTGATGACAAAGAGGGACTTTGAAATGAATTGCAATTCATCTGATCAATCTTTATGACATTCTGGAGAATATGGAAATTGGCATCATAAAAACTGAGGCATCAGACTTTGTGAAAAATAATATTTGTATCATTCTCAAAACTTTTGGCCACGACTGCAATGCACAATATTTGCTTTTGACCAAACGAACTAGGACATCCTTCTGTCTCATAAATATATATAAGGGTGTCATATGTGACAACTATAGTTTGGGTGATATCCATATATGACCTGTTATGAATGAGAGTCCTAGGATGTAATTATATGATGACACAAAGCTATTGAAACAACAGAAGGTATACAATGAGAACGATCTAATTGAAAGTAATTGTAATTTATTCTATAAAAATATATTAACTAAATTAATGAAAGTAATTGACTCTTATTTGAGAAAAATATAGTCATTTTATTGTCACCACGTGAGACCTAAGATTTGGGGCATATAATATTTATGATCAGTCCCACCCTAGAGTCTATGTAATTATTTTAATCACTTATTTTTCCTACTTTATCACTATATTTTTACATATATCAGCCTATATTCTTCTGGTCAAATTATTAAATTTAAATATATCCTAATAAAGTTACAAATTAAATTACTATAGTGACTGTTCAAGGCTGGAGTGCTTCATCATTCAACTCTAGTAGAGTGAAGAGTCTCCACTTCTGGCCTTCACCTTGTATGTCCCCCACACCTTCCAGTAATGCCACTGCCTTCCAGTAATTTGACTGCTTTACTCCCTAGGCTGAAGTGCTAGAGGGATAGAGTGCGAGGTGAGACAGCGATGAGGAGTGTCCGGTGGGTCTAATAGCCCTTCCTCAGGATGGGGTGAGTACCTGGGGTGCCGGGAAGGGATTTACGTTGAGTGTTGCCCTTGTCCCCCTAGTCACATTTCCACTACTTCTAAGAAATATTACTTAAATCTGTAGCTTTTATCTAATAGCTTCCAAAGTAAGCGAAGAATAATTTGTAAATGGACAAAGCACTTATACTAATAAGATATGATCATTTTATTGTATCTCACAGATGAAATTAAACAATGGCAATATGATTATTGATATGGTTTTACATATGTATGTGATCCTGTGCCACTCTGGGGTTCCCAAGTCAATAACAGCTTTCCAAATCTGCACATCGTAATGTATAATAGTACATGATTTATAACATAAGGTATTGAATTAGTTTAATAGGGAAATAAGACTCGTGACCTGTGGTCAACTTAATTAATTACTATTTTACAGCAGCTCTATCTCATACAGAGGTGACTTTTTAGGTTAAATAATTCTGCTTGTCTGTGATTGGGAAAGGAACAATGAATAACACATATGTTCTATTGCCTATGTGCAGGATACTGACTATATTACCTATCACAATTATTGCAAATATCTTCATCCATCATCTTTTCCTGCAGCCATTGAGGCGAATTATGATGAAAATAATATTATGATGAAAAAGAACATAATGTAGATACAAACCACATTTTTACAGTTATGAATCAATTTCTAATCTTGATTGAGGCCACTAGTCCTTCATTCCTGATCCGCAATAGACCACAAAAGAACCAAAGAAACAAACTAAGAAGCAAAAAATACAAGTGCACACTGATGACAACAATAGGTGACATCATCCTCTGACCTCTGATTGGTTGACAATATCAATCAATCAGAAGACAATGGGAAGAATTCGCTACATGAGATTTTATTTTATCTTTTTTTTTGGGGAGGGGGGGGGGAATACATATTTCACCCCAGTTTCCTTGATTTTTTAAACATTTCACCTCTATACCAAATTACAAATACACGATCCCTTAATATTTAAGAACCCCCTCTAGAGATAGTATATTTATTTCCAGATTTATTTATCATCGTTTATTTATATAGAACCACTATAGAATATTTATACAGAATATTTGTCCCCATCAGACTTGGGTAAGAACACCCTGAAAGAGGATCTCACTGCATCACCTAAACTCAGGTTTGGGCCTCATGTGCAGTAAGGCTGCTACTTTTTCCACCCCCCACCAGGCCAATCGCGGTGGGTAGACAGTCCACCGGTCCACCATCCTGGAGTCCAACACATGAGAATTGGTTTCCTCTACACAATGGGCTATTTTATTGTTCTTTCCATGTAGCGTTAGAAGGAGATGCGTGGAGGAAGGATAACACATTACCAGATCTTCATTAGGTGGGGTTTGGAAGACTGTACAACATATTTACTATCCATGGGCCCGAACCACACTATGTGGGGGGCAGGTTATGGTTCTGAGAACTAGACTGAGAGGTACTGTGCAATGTCCAGTGAGCACAAGGTAGTAGGTGTGGCACATTGGAATCTCCAGCCACTATAATGAAACTTCTGGAACAGCTACAGTAGACTACCCAGCATTCCATTAGGGAATAATGAAACAAAGGGTTGTACAGTACATCGTCACTGGACTTACTAAATGGGTATTTATCAGTTATAAAATACCACTATATTGCAATAGAAAGAAAGGTTTTTCTGTCTAATAGAAACAAAAGTAATGTTTAGTAAAAGTAACCATTTTGTGTTTTTTGTCGTGATACAACTGTCTATTTTTATACACCATAAACCATGCTTTATCCGCATGGTTTAGGCATTTTATAGTAACCATCCTATCTAACAAAAGCATAACGCAGGAGATATCATAAACATGATGAACGTTATTATACTTATTCCCAACTTTTTTCAATTTTGAGTTGAAGTAGCAGGATACAAGTTTGTTGCATTTAATACTAGATGTACAATTTGTTGATAACACTCAGTATTATGAAGTCAGCTCTTGCAGATAATGTGCATTTTATTCACGTGCCATAAGTAAGCAAAATGTACACTGAAACAGACCATGGAAGAGGTCAAGGAATGGGGGCATGGACATTTATATGCACTCTGAGTTACAATAGACATATATGTGCAAACAACGTGCAGAAAGCCTATATTTCATAAATAACTGCCTCCCAGAATAAGCTGTTCAGAGTTTCTAAAATAAAAGCCATTAACAGAATAATATACGCATGCAGTGGTGCACCTAATGCATAATATATCTATTCGTATTGTGCTTCTGGGAACTACACCCAAAATAATAATAATAATAATAATAATAATAATAGTATCTTTATTTATGAAGCACATTTCTCCCAATAGGACTCAAAGCGCTTTACATTTGCAGACTAAAAACACATGATACAAAATAAAGGTACACCTATGTACCTAGCAGAGTAGATAAAAGAGAGCTGAAAGTTTGTTGTTGTTCTTTTTAGAAAATAAAGAAGCATTAATGAACTGCTGTTTTTGAATATTTCGTGTCTGGCGGACTGTACAAGACAATGAGTTCCAGAGAGTAGGAGCTGCAAAACTAAAAGCTTGAGCCCCAAATGAAGTTTAGGAGAATCTAGGTGCTGTTAGTAGTCCTTCATCTGTGGATTGATGTGAGCGATTGTGAGTGTAGAGTATAAGCTGCTTCTAGTACCCAGAACCCGGGTTATGTAGGGCTTTGAATATCATAATCCAAACTTGAAACATATTCACCATCTTACAGGCAGCCAGTGGGGATACTTCTATTTTTGTGGTATTTTACATGAAAAACATTATGGTCGCAAAGAAAGTCACTATAAAGTCTACTTTCCCTTTATGACCATCCTTTACATAATTGTTTCCATTTTATCTTCTAAAGTCTGGCTCATTCCAGCCTCATTTGTGTCTTACATTAATCATGAGTGTGGGCAACTCTGTAACTTTATAACATAAGTCACATTTGTGTGTTATGTAAATATTTTTATCTCATGGGTATAAATGTGCCTGGATGGTACAAAAGGGGTTCAATTAAAAGTACAGATAGTTACGATAGTTTATGATATTAGGCTGTTTGTTGTACTCGCATCTTGAATTTCTTCAATAAAAAAAAAAACCAAAGTACAGAATGACTGCAGATGACCAACACCTCCTGAGCACCATTAAAAAATCATTTTATGGGGAAAATATCTGCAGTGACCAGCTAAGCAGGGAATGCTCCATAACTCTCCAGCCCTTGACTGTCATGTAAATATCTTATCCAGTGAAACAAAATCTCATTGTTTCATCTGAGCACAGCACAGGAGTCGAGGATGCACCCAACCTACATTTAGAGAAGGATCAATGCTGATCAGTGCTGGAAGATTTTACCTAGGCACTGAGGCTTCTGGGATGTAAAATGTGCACTGAAAGTGACAATAGTCTTTATCAGGGGCCACAGTGAATACACACCATCAGTGTGAATATCCTGCCCATTTCCAGTTTTAGATGAAAAAAACATTCATCGCCTTCTCAACTACTCTCATTGGGCCTGAGTCATTAAGGCAAAAAAGGAGTAAATGTTCTCTGGGACAAACCATGTTACAATGCAAGGGGTGAACATTAGTTTATTTTATTTATACATTATTTTTTTATTTTTATTTATTTTGCACATAAGTTAAATACTGACTGTTTTTTCATCTAGCACACAAATTCTTGATAGCTTTATTATTACACAGAAATTTAAAGTTGATCTAGGACATGCCCTAACCCAACTATAAATCTGTCCTCACATTTTAAATTTACCTCCCCCTCTAATGCAACATGGTTTTGCCCAGGTGCAAAGTTACTCCTTTTTTATGCTTTGCTCTCCTTAATGACTCAGTCCTGTTGTCTCCAATGTGGACAACTCTTTTAATAAGCAACTGACAGGCAGGTAAAGAATTAAATATTAAGAACAAGTCAAAACAGAAAAGAGGATGAGAGATGAGGATTGGGGACACAGAAACAGCACAACAGAAAGTGACAAAAATGATTTATCTAGTTTAATATTAATGCCTTGCTTACAAGTATTTCATCATTTTGAATTCTGGCACAGTGATCTGTGTACAGAATGTTACATCATATCCATAGAGAGACTTTTAGCTCACCATTGTCTCAATACTCCACAGTTATTGATCAATACATATATTAAACTGCTATTCACATATTTTTCACTATGGTGTTACAAATACCCATCTATCCCTGCCAATATCGGCTGCATGTAATTAAGGTATAAAATAATTTTAAAATCACACACCGAGTCACGCAAGAAATCCAACATAATTACCCCTCCCCCAAATCAATACAGATAAAATGTAAGACTTAGAGAATTGATTGGAAAGCTGAGATAGAATGTGTGATATTTCAAGCCTGCAGTGTAGTGTAAATAAGCAATAACACCCAGCCGAGTATGCATTTAGAAAGACGTAATGCTCCAGAATGCGCAGTACAGCAAGAAAAGCTTTGGGCCCCAAGTGTCCTGTAAAATATGAAGCAAAGTGGCAGAGTGCCTTCAACCATCACGGTCTTGCTGTATTTCATTATTATTACACTCCCTCAAAGTGCACTTATGCTATTATAAAATATTTTAAAACATAAATAACAAAAGGGATATTTTATTATCTTTAGGTACATCATTCTGTTATGGTACATTTAAAGAACAGATCAAGTCTTTTACACAGCGCAAGGAAACGGCGTGCATTCTAAAACAGTCTGCTGGAAGAGACAGATCGGAACAATTACATATGAGTGCTGGATGATTGAAGCTGGCTGTCTAAAGCGCCAGTAAGGATTTCTGTATTTTTCAGAAAACAGGCAAGTTAAAGAAATATGTTTATTCTCCGCTACCAGGTTTTATTAATTTCATTTTTAGCTTACAGAATTTACTGTCCACGGTGATGTTTAGTGAATTAGATGAAATCTTTCATATGTTTAAGTTTTACATTCCAAGTAATGAAATAAATGACAAAACCCAGTTATCCTGTCGATGCTAATATGTGAATATAATTTTAAGGGACACTTTGCTGCTTACCAGGGATAAGCACATAGGGCTTAGACTTGTAGAGAGGCGGTTCAAGGGCATTAACATGCAATTGCAGTACATTGAAAGCGGTAGTTGCAAGTTAAGCAAGTAAGCATGCCCCTTTCACATGCCAGGATTTGCAAGATATACATATATATATAAGACGTGCGCTAACGTCCAATGGTCGTCGCCTCTCTTCCCCCCTGGTTACCTCCTCCCACGCTCGCATCCAAGACTTCTCCCGCGCTGCCCCCCTCCGCTGGAACCAGCTCCCCCGCTCCATCAGAACATCCCCCAATTTGTCCATCTTCAAACGGGCTTTAAAAACCCACCTTTTCTTAAAAGCCTTCCAGTCTCCCACTTAACTACCCTCCTTCCAGTCTCCCACTTAACTCCCTCATTGTCGTTCTCCTCTCCCCCCCTCTTCCCCCTTCCCCGTCTCAGCCTCTGTTCTCCCCCTTTCCTCCTCCAACCCTTGTGTCTCTGTCTGTCCAACCCTCCCCTTAGATTGTACGCTCCTTCCAGCAGGGCTACCTCTCCTCCTGTTCTCCACCACTTATAACTCTGCTCTCCAGCTACTCAGCCTCTTCCGTGAGGTCCTTCTGCCCTTCTAACCCCTCTTTCTACTCTCTCTACCCCGCTGGGTCTCTCACCTGTCATCTAGCTGTACTTTGAGCTTACGAGTTACTATACTTTTTGTTAACTGTACCGTGCTGTCTCACCCTGTACTGTGATATTGTCTGTCTCTGAACGGCGCTACGGATACCTAGTGGCGCCCTATAAATAAAAAGTAATAATAATAATTAATAATAACCCTCGTGTTTTGGTTTTGAAACTGGTGTCGGTTCTAACCCAAGTTTTTGTTTCGGCTTTGCTACGGGCTTTTTCGAACTTACGTGAAAGCTTTTGGTTTTGGATCTGGCTTTAATTAAAAATTGTGCAAAATAGGTAAAATAATGTTATTTTGAGCTGTTTTGCTCCTATATTACTATTTTGTATTTTTTGTAACTTTGACATCATTGTATTTGCTTTCTCTAATTCAATTAAAAAAATAATAAACTGAATATCTCCCTTTCATTGCACCCAAACCTCTTTTGCGTGTCCAAACTTACTGCTACTGTAATTGAATGAATAAATAAATAAATAAATAACCACACGGACACCAATGTAGATTTGACAAAATCACAGTTTTTATTTAAACAAAAATGGTGGTGGAGAGAGCAATGCGAGTCAGCTAACAACTAATTGCAAAACCAAAGAGTGGAAGGTCAGATTGCTATTACACCACTGGTCCCAGGATATAATCCTTTACAATGTTACAGCTTCCTAGTAACTGTCATAAGCTTTTAGAACTAGCAGGAGTGGTCTTCACCTATAGCAACCACCTGTTCCGTACAGTTAGACGCATTCACAGGTACTCGGATGCCCCTAGAGCTTAACTCAATGTAGTTAAAGCTTATGAACAGGAACCAGTAGCACAGAGATAGGAGAATTTGGGCCAAGAGCTTGCCCCCCACGTCCACTCAGGAGGCAGCAATAATTTAATTTAAAAAGCTGTGCCCCGGCTGCCTGTTACTAGCCGGTACACAGCCCTGGCATCAGAGTGAGTACACCACTTCTTGGGGACAGCCTCTGCTGCAAGTGTCAGGCAGTCCCCTTTACCCCGGGGTTGGACGAAGTTTACCTTGGGGCAATGATTTTTCCTCCCTTCCTCCCACATAAATATTTGCGGGTCCCCTGGTTGATTCAAAAGGGCAGCATTACGTCACAAAACATATAAGGAAACCAAGGTAGGAAAGCCCTGCTCTTGGCTACCGATGAATGCTCTGGCAATGTATTGAGTGCCTAATATTTGAATTTTTGTAGAATGGGTGCAGGCCATCTTCATCTATTTGCTTTCTAAAATGTTTTACTCTATTCATTCACGACACTGTCCATCCAATGCCTGTTAATATAATTACAACTGCACGTCCGGCTGCCTGTCACTAGCTGGGACACAACCGCGGTGTGAGGCATCCTGGTTGCCCTGGCATCAGAGTGAGTATACCCCTATTGGGGACTGCCTCTGCTGCAAGTCTTGGGCAGTCCCTGTTACCCTGGGGTTGAACGAAGCTTACCCGGGGCAATGATTGTTTTTCTCCCTCCCACATAAGTATTTACGAGTCCACTGGTTTAATTCAGAATGGCAGCATTACGGCACAGATGTACCTCACTCCAAGGACAATGCCATCTTCACTTGCACCATTTAACATTGTGCCCTCTCATCATCTTTTAAATGTCTACTATCGCTGTCCGTAGTTGTCCACTATTGTCTTAATGAAGCATTTTATAAATCTTCCACCAGTGCATTTGCTTTATCCAAATCAATGAAAAAAATAATTACACATACTTTACGGTTCTCTAACTCTATCACAAAGCATAAATCATCATCCATCATATCTCCATCTATACATGTATTCTTTGTCAGGTCAAAAATCTGTCTTGTTAATTTCTCAGAATATGGACTTTCAATTGCATGGTCAAAATATGTTTTGGGCAACCAAATCTGCATCAATGTAAATATTATACTATTGGTGTATCTGAACTGTCTCACTTACATATTTATTACACATCACTAATAGAACATATAAATATAATTTATTTGCATTAAATATTTATATACATGGGACTTGGGAGCCAATTCTGTTGCAAGTCTCGGGCAGTCCCCTTTACCTTGGGGTTGGATGATGAAGTTTCCAATGGGGTGAATGATTTTTCAGCCTCCTCATAAGAATATATGAGTCCCCTGGTTTGATTCAGAAGGGCAACATTATGGCACAGAGCATATAGGTAAAACAAGGTCATGAAAGCCGTGCTCTTGTCAAACTATGAATACTCTGGAAATGTATTGTGTTCATAATCTTTGAATTTTTGTAATATGGGTGCGGGCCACATTCATCTCATTTATTTATATAGTGACAGAAAATAAGATATAACTGAATAGATTGAAAAATTGAAAAGATTATAATATATAGCGTTTTTTTGGGTGTTGCAAGCTGACCCACACAAACAGCCTTTTTTAAATATAGATTTCTCTGAATGACCCTTCCAAAATAGACAAGTATTGAGAAATAGAAAATATTAGAATATAATAATATATAGCTTTTTTGGGGTGTGTAACTGCAGCTGAAGCTCACACACAAACAGCCAGATTTTTTTCAAAATTATATCAGTTGTCACTGCCCCTTTCACTAGAATTGGTTTTCGCAAAGAGTATACTAGTTAGTTCATAATGATATCTATCTAACTAACTAACTCAGTCTATATATAATGTCTAGTACTATTATATATATATATATATATATATATATATATATATATATGCAATGCATTAACAACAACCAGTAGCCACTAGTCTGTGTAAAGTGTATTTAAGATTGATATAAAACCCCAATTGATCAGCAAACTATTGCAGCTGACTATTCTCTACAGGACTGCATTACAATGATGACAGGTTCCTACTGCTTTCCTATGTCTCTGGTTCACACTGAACAGTATTTTATGAGCAGGGCACCACAGCTAACCTCCTCCCTACACTCTGTCTGTTCTAAAATGGCACTTGAGAGAAAGAAGGTGGATCACAATGCAAAAGATGGTGATCCAAATCTTACAAGAGTTTTGTAAAAAAAACAAATCACGGATATGACATTTTACCTCGTTTTAACATCCAAGTTTCACTAGGATCCCCAACCTTGGATTTCGTCGGCTTTCAAGCAATCCAAACCGCTCATCTCTATATCAAATTCCATATATATATGGAATTTGATAGTTTTACAATCAAAGCAGAAGGAGAAGTGGCGCAGTTGAATACACCATCAGTTCGACCACTATGTATGTATATATTCAACATACTAAATAAGATAATTTGTATTTTATAAGTCAATATTGAGGAATGACGATTTAAAAGCTCCGTCCCCAATTTACAGTGTACCTAGACTGTACGCCTACAGTTTTCAATTTCATCTAATATAGAGGCATACTAAATCTATAGAAAGATGCACAGGCTTTTTTTGAAACATATTAAAATAGTAAGTGGTTTCCTTTGTCACCCATAGTGACTCAACAATACATCTTGGTGTAGGATCCCACTCAGTGCACACCCTCTACAAGCAGTTTATCTACCAGCAGCACTTGGCCTCAGAAGCAGATCACATTTACAGTACCGCTGATGACGTACTCTCTTTAAAACTTCTTGGGCCCTGCCCCATAACAACTCACATCAGCAAAAGTGCAAAGCAGAACAGTAAGAGGTTCAAAATGTCAGTAAAAGTGGTAGTTGATTGGATGACCAGGGCACTAATCCAGTCAGGTGGATCCTTCCCTGCCTCCATTCCTTTGAAGCTTTTGAATCTCACTAGGCGGCTTTGGTCTTCCAGCCACTTGGAGTGTTTCACTGTACCTAGTTACCAGTATAAATATTTAGAGAAGTGTGGGGATCCCCGGGAAGGAACCATTACCTTCCTTCTACCCAGAATGGAAGCCCATCATAATGGGCAGATGTCAGTAGGTGTCAGGCAGCAAATGTCTATGGGCTGTCACAGACTGTGAGAATCGCTCACACGGTGTGAACCCACTGTGCTGCCAGCAGTTGGCGCTTACTCACCTGGGGCTCAGAGTCTAATGAATGACTTGGTCTTCAACAAGGACCCCTCATGAGAATAATGGGCTTTGCTGCGGGTCAGTCACAGATCATAGTCACCAGGCTAAGCCCACAGAGCAGCAGCTTAGTGCATGAAGATGTGACCATAGAACAAGACACACATGGGGAGAGGCTAGGGACCAGGGCGGGCAGCACATATTCAGCGTCAGTGTGGAAGCCAAAGATCAGGTTATGAGCAGATAGGGATAATCATAAATAGACCGGGTGATCTGAACACCAAACAGACAGCAGGTAGAAGGATAGTCCCGAACACACCAGATCAGATAAGGACATAGTCAGCTGTATAGAACAGAAATATAAACTGTTGCTCAGATACACAAAACAGTACACAGAGACAGAGGCCAAAGCAGAATCCTGGCGTCAGTATTAAGGATGCCAGATCAGGTAATGTAAGCAGCATGTTACATGGCCTGATTATTTTACAGTTAACATAACGCTCGCTCTCACTCTTGCAGCTCGTTTCAAACAGAGAGGGGTAGATTTATCAAACCTTCTAAAAAGGAAAAAATGGAGGTGTTGTCCTAAGTAACCATCAAACTCTAGCTACCATTTATCCAGCATATTCTTGATAATAAAAACTAGAATCTGATTGGTTGCTATGGGCAACACCTCCACTTTTTCCTTTTAGAAGGTTGATATATCTACCACAAAATCTAATTTTTGCACTTGTGTACACGATGGGTGCAACAGGTTAGTTCCATCAGAATGAGAACAAATTTTCACCCCTGCAATTGCTGCCATTGTAACATATATACCTGTACAAATGGCACAAATGCAAAGTAACGGACCATGACGTCACAAAATAAGAAGAAACTGCTTTTCTGCTGCACATTCTCGCTTTTTGCATCTGTACATGATGTTTTGTGAGTATAATTGTAGTTGCAGAAAGTAACAGGTTAATATTATGGGCACATTAATAAAGGGAAACAGAGAGAGACTGAAAACGCGATGGACAATTGTTAAAGCGAGTAAACAGAATAATCTAAGTGTGTAATTACTATACAACACACAAAAATAAATAGTGAAAGGGATATGGTTAGTCAAGTGGAAAAACAAATATTGTTACTTAATATCTGTAAAAACTCCTAATGGGAAAAACCACTGGCATTGCTGTGGAGAAGGAAGATCAATATACAAAGAGATATTACATGAAATTCTAATACCGGGATCTGATATACAGAACATGGCAGATTTTGAAAAATAAAAATGATGGATTTGAAAATGAAGTTGTACTTTAAATCAATGAAATAAAAGATATATTATAGGTCAAATATCACCAGATTAGCAAGTTATATTAAATTCTGGGTGTTTCTTGCTCCATGAGCCAAGGGTATTTTCCTCAAAGGAAGATGCTTCATTCTTCTGTTACCTGCTATACTTCCTACTTATTTTTTGTTTTGTCTTTAATAATGTTTTGTAAAAGTACATTGGTATCTTTTCAACATCATATAGTGATTTGTTTAGTTGGTAGTGTGGTTAATTTATGCTGCTTATTTTGTGCTGTGTGCTATTGACTGGCATCCCCATTTCAAGGTGTACATCCACACCGCAGTTTTCACCTATCCCAATCCAGTTCTGTGTCTTCATTTGTGGGTTTACAAATACTCAGAAAAATGTGTAAAAATGTCACTAAAAAGTCCAACCTAATTCTACTTTAGGACTAATCCCTTTATTAATTTAAAGTTTTACCATCTTGTTAAAATACTGCTCGTGTGAGCATTATTTAAGCCTTAAGGGGATAGCAGGCCTGTCTTTATTCTGTGTTACTGTTTGATGTTTTAATATTGTCCAAAATGCTGCTAGAAAATGCGTTTTCCTGCAAATGTGCAACTGGAAGGTGCAAAAAACTTCTCATCAATAGGAATGAGACAGAGGTTTTAGCATCTCTGATCAGACTGAAAATAGAAGTCCTGTTGTGGGGAGGAAAATGCTGTAGTTCTACCCAATAAATGGGGAACACCTCACAAATTATGTCTTCTCCAATCACACCATTACCCAATGCCATCCTGCAAAAAAATGGAATATACGTAATTAGAAGGAAAGGTTGACTGCACCAGGTGTACCATTCACTAAACCTCTTCAGCTTATAAGTATCCCTCTACTACCGATTTGGTGTGAATAACTACTGGAAGAGGGGTGCACCCGGTCATAATATTAATAGGTTGAATTGTCAAAAGGAAGAAAAGAAAATGACCTTTGTGGGGCACTCATGAATGGGTATAAACATATATATTAACATTATATTGATATGTGAAATCTCATTAAAAACAGTCTTTATTAGATATCATATTAGAAACAATAGTCTAGTAGCGAAATGTTTAAAAGGTGGTGATTGAACATGAACATTAAATAGAATAATAAATCAGTTAAAATAGACAATCCTTGATTGTCTGGCCGCGAGGCTACTCATAGATCCTGATCTCTATAGGGTTAATACTATCTTAGGACCATCTAACTTTAAACACTCCAATGCCAGTTCTTAAAAGATATAATAGATATATATGCATCACCCTGAGTATAGGCTTCTAGGGATGAGATCTAACTCTTAATAATTATTATCTAATAGACCCATATGATAGGTATCTACGAGAAGATCATGCTGGCCTCTGAGTATAAGAGGATATTATACCTCATCAGGCACTGCTCCCTAGATGTGGCTATGGTGATCAACGGGAAGCTCTTATAACCTTGTGTCCCTGTAATAAGGGATGACTCACAGGGAGGCTATCTAGTAATAGTGGACAAGCGCTCTTCCTGCATCACCCTCAATGCTGCCGTCTCTCTAACTATGCAGCATATATGAAGCTGCATGTGGAGATTAAAGCTTATCTCACGCTAAATCTGCAAGATGACTAAATCTATCTAAATATAAGAGGCAGTGAGTGAATATGGAGAGTAGCGAACTGGCATTGGAGTGTTTAAAGTTAGAAGGTCCTAAGATAGTATTAGCCCTATAGAGATCAGGATCTATGAGTAGCCTCGCGGCCAGACAATCAAGGATTGTCTATTTTAACTGATTTATTATTCTATTTAATGTTCATGTTCAATCACCACCTTTTAAACATTTCGCTACTAGACTTGTTTCTAATATGATATCTAATAAAGATATCCTACGCGTTTCACCCAATGAAGGGCTTCCTCAGGGATACATCCCTGAGGAAGCCCTTCATTGGGTGAAACGCGTAGGATACCTAATCTAAACGGATTTACCAATAACCAACAGCATTTACATCTCTCACTGACAAGCCGGCATCACGCTAATACAGACTGGATAATCCCATCTGCATGCGCATGCGCGAACAACCAACTTTCACTCGGCAGCTGGATGTCTAACAGCGTGGACGGAGACTCGTACAGCGGCTTCCCCATACGGACACCTGTGGAATAGATCCTGCAGAAGCAGGGTGAGTTAACCCCCTTCTCTGTTCCCTATCCCTTATGAGGTATACCGGAGCTGTTAGCACCCTCAAAGCAATTGCCAACTTACATTGTTTTCAACTAACTATTTATTGTGCACCTTGGACGGATACTAGTTTTTTACAGTCAACGAGATCACAATACCTATTGTTGTTTGGGCCTAATACACATGGCGAATTTTTAATTGCTTTCAGACTTGGCAACCACTTTTCTATTAGAAGAGTATCAAACAGACGGCTGTCTGCTTTTTGGAACTTTTATGCATACCAGCAGGACTGCTGGATGTTTACTGTGCTTGTTTTAAATTATTGCAGCACTAGAAGGTGTAAGTTTATGCCTTCACTTCACCATTGTGTTTATGTTTCAATAAATACTCATTAACTCATCCACTACCATTGTTTATATGTACAGGCGCCTGGGGACCACCCCAAGTTTTTCTTGTGGTCATTTCACAGATTGTACAACTGACATATCTTTGAATTGACACCAGGGGGTATATATACTAACCTGCGGGTTTGATAAAGTGGAGATGTTAAAGTGTGGAAATTGTACAAGTCAAAACACTATTTTTAATAAATTTCCATATTGTTTATTAAAAACAATTTTATTTTTTTTAAGCAAACCCACCCCCCCACCTCATACAGCAAATTTAGTACTAGTTCTAAGAGTTCCATTATGTCTCCATGCAGCATGTCACCAAAATGCCCAATTATGCCACCAAGATGTCACCCAAAGACCCCATCCCT
This sequence comes from Mixophyes fleayi, assembly GCF_038048845.1. Taxonomy (NCBI): domain Eukaryota; kingdom Metazoa; phylum Chordata; class Amphibia; order Anura; family Limnodynastidae; genus Mixophyes; species Mixophyes fleayi. Next base: position 409,270,688 of record NC_134402.1, on the reverse strand, counting down.
CCATCAGAGAGCCCCCCTAGTACTCACACATGATGCAGCACTGATACTTTTTGGATTCTGCCTTTCACACATTATTACACACAGAACTCTTTTCTTCTACCTGTAACTGACAGAACCATATACAGCATTCCCCACGCTTCTCGCCCACACCAGTTACCATGCAAAGCTCAGCATTTCATAGTCCTATATCTAAAACAAATAGTACACTATATGGGAGACGGGAGGCAATACACACATTTAATGGGTAAGCCACAGCTACCGTAATATAGTGAAGCGCCCACAGGTTAGCTGATCACAATCATTTATAAATAATCAATGTTTGGATACTGTTAAACCAATATCATCAAGATAAAATATATGGAGTCTCCGGCGCTAATTGGTATATGAACAAATAAAACAAAACAACAAATGCAGCAGATCAATAGAGGAAATGCCAATCCTCTAAAAACACACATATAATTCAAAAAACAGATTGCGCAAATGATGTTTATATATAAAAGTATGTACATATAATAAAAACCAGACAGAAAATTCAGCTATCCAACAAACTGATTCTCAACTGGATACATATGTAAACAATAATAGAGTATTCCAAATATTATCACATATGGCTGTTGACAGACCGCTTTATGTCTGTCAACAGCCATATGTGATAATATTTGGAATACTCTATTATTGTTTACATATGTATCCAGTTGAGAATCAGTTTGTTGGATAGCTGAATTTTCTGTCTGGTTTTTATTATATGTACATACTTTTATATATAAACATCATTTGTGCAATCTATTTTTTGTATAATATCATCAAGATATCAAATAGCTAGAGCTGCTCAGGCTCGTTTTCCCGAAAAATGAGCCCACCTGAACATCGGAGATCCGAGTACCAAGCCGAGCTCGCTAGTTTTGTGTGCCCTCGAACTGAAAACGAGGCAAAACATCATCGTTGCATTGTCGGATCTTAGGAGCTTTGAATTCTATAAGTACCGCCCTCCACAGAGACGGTGCCATTTTACAGAGAGACACAGAAGGGGTAGCAGGGTTCTTGGCAGTCTCCAGTGCAGTTGGGCAGCGTCATTAATGAAAGTTAAAGAGAAGGGTTGGCAGTGTTCTTCAAAGTCCCCAGTCACATTCTACAGAGTTATAGCTCACCCAGAAACAGAAGAGGTGTCAGTTTTCAGTGCTGAAACAGAAATAATAGGACTGGCAGTGTTCTTGCCAGTCTACAGTCTACTGGCATTTGTTTGTTGTCAGTGCTGAAACAGAAATAATAGGGCTTGCAGTGTTCTTGAAAGTCTCAAGTCACATTGTACTGTGTTATTATAGCTCACACAGAAACAGGAGAGGTGACAGTGTTCTTGCCAGTCTACAGCCAATGTGATTTTAGCATATTTTAGAATTTTTTCTAAAAAAAGAACGAAAGATCAAAAACCAAAACCAAAACCAAAACATGTGAGGGCGGTTTTGCCAAAACCAAAACCAAAACACAATCTTAATACAGATCCAAAACCAAAACCAAAACACGGGGTCAGTGAACATCTCTACAAATAGCAGACTTCAATTATATATATAAAATAGCAAACGCTAATGTCATAAAAGATATACCTCTGCCAATAGAGTCCTGAAGCTGGCAGTCTACTAAAATAAACAAATAATAAACACCATATTAAAAAAACTTTCATAATGTAACATTTTCTAAATATTTTAAACAATTACAGAAAAGTCTTATAAGCAAACACTACGTAGAGCCGTCTATCAGAAGACAGCAGTTCCTATAGTAACAAAACGCTGTCACAAAAGCCTGACTTAATGAAGTAACATGATACAGTATATCTATATGTTATAAAGGAAGTATTACAAAGAAATTGACCCAGTTAGGTTCAGTGAGCCCAGTTAGGTTCAGGCTATAGGCCTGTGGGCACAGTAGGTTCAGGCTGTAGGCCTGTGGGCACAGTAGGTTTAGGATATAGGCTTGTGAGCACAGTTAGGCTTAGGCTATAGGCCTGTGGACACAGTAGGTTCAGGCTACAGACCTATGGACCCAGTTAGGTTCAGGCTATAGGCCTGTGGACCCAGTTAGGTTCAGGCTATAGGCCTATGGGCCCAGTTAGGTTCAGGCTATAGGCCTGTGGACCCAGTTAGGTTCAGGCTATAGGCCTATGGGCCCAGTTAGGTTCAGGCTATAGGCCTGTGGACCCAGTTAGGTTCAGTGAGCCCAGTTAGGTTCAGGCTATAGGCCTGTGGGCACAGTAGGTTCAGGCTGTAGGCCTGTGGGCACAGTAGGTTTAGGATATAGGCTTGTGAGCACAGTTAGGTTTAGGCTATAGGCCTGTGGACACAGTAGGTTCAGGCTACAGACCTATGGACCCAGTTAGGTTCAGGCTATAGGCCTGTGGACCCAGTTAGGTTCAGGCTATAGGCCTATGGGCCCAGTTAGGTTCAGGCTATAGGCCTGTGGACCCAGTTAGGTTCAGGCTATAGGCCTATGAGCCCAGTTAGGTTCAGGCTATAGGCCTGTGGGCACAGTAGGTTCAGGCTGTAGGCCTGTGGGCACAGTAGGTTTAGGATATAGGCCTGTGAGCACAGTAGGTTCAGGCTGTAGGCCTGTGGGAACAGTAGGTTCAGGCTGTAGGCCTGTGGGCACAGTAGATTCAGGCTATAAGCCTGTGAGCACAGTAGGTTTAGGCTATAGGCCTGTGGGGAGCAATTAGGGGCAGGCTATTAGTGCACTACCTGTTCTCAAGTATCTGAATCATATACCTGAAATACATGGGCTGTTCATATGTAACATGTCCCCCTTGCTCTTTTTTCACTCCGCTGCAGCATGTTTCCATGTTAGGCGGGAGGTGCTACTCTAGTGCAGGATACACAGAGGGACTGACATTAAATTTGTATAAAATATGCTATAGGCAGATGGCAGGGGTGGCTGTGGTCTGTTGTGGTGCCCTGTCATTGGTAAATGTATAAACAAGGTATAAATAATCTTTACTCATCCCAGCTTCTAAGATAACTCTGCTAATGTATTGATGATATTTTTCTATTGTGGTGTGTTGTTTTTTTAAAACATATTTCAATTTGTTTATTATTTATCCAACATTGATCTAAAACGTAACTCTTACCCTGAGGAACAACAGATCTCACATCAGTTTCTTGGATGTTATGCTTCTTATTCCTTATGGTAAATTGAAAACTACCTATTAAAAAAACCCAAATGGAATGTTGCTTTAATGCTGCCGCATTTGCTCAGGACTTACTGATTTGTCATGCAGTAGGGTTCTTAGATTGATTTCTAAATACTGAAAGAGCAAGATCCGATACCTACATTTTAATTCACAACAGAGTCAACAGTTTCAGACCCTTCAGATAGGCTCATGCTTACTATAGGCAAAATTAGACACATAGGGGCATATTCAATTCTGATCCGATGCGCACTACTGCCGGTAATACGGTATCGCAATAACGCGTATTTTCGCACGCAGCCCTATGGGCTGCGAACGAAAATCCACGTTTATTGCGGTACTGCAGATTACGTTCGCGGCCGTTCCGGCGCGATCCCGCGAATCGGGATCAGAATTGAATACGCCCCATTGTGTCACAATTGCCTTGGTGTACATTCCAATCACAGGACAGGCTGCCTTTCTCTCACACCTATTCCATAACCTACAGCAGGTTGCTCAAGGTCAATTGATTCTAATAGGTGATTTCAACGATGGTGGCTTATTGAATCTCTTTTACTGTAATAAGAAATAGAGCAAGATGAGCGTATGGGTATTACAGTATTAAGGCCACGATCAAAGGAGTCCAGATAAGCATTATTTTGACTCAAAGAAAATCAGAAAAACTTCATATTATTGGACAACAATGCTTTCCCAAACATGCTGTTTTCAGCAAATTCCTGACTCACAGGGGTCATCTTAACCAAGTGCTCTCAGCTTCTATTGTCAGGGGGAAGACACTAGTTTTCACCAGAGATAGGGCTTTTCTCACTTTGATAAATAGTGCCCTATATGACTATTGCCAGAATTTGCATTAATTACTTTACACTTAAATTGTCAGAACCATGACAAAAACCACCTAATTTCTTTGAGATTGCTCAAATAGCTTAATTTTCAACTAATTCCAAACTAACCCGAGATAGTTTTATGTTATTCCTATGTGCAGGCTATGAGCAAACTCTAGTATTGTGTCAGCCACCTCTTTGCCTGCTCTCTATATTTTTAGTCCTTTCCATTGCCCTCAATGATGTAATCCCAGTCCTCGATGATGTTTCACATGCCCCTATCCACTAGACCAGGGGTGTCCAACCTTTTAGCTTCCCTGGGCCACATTGGAAGACGACGAGTTGGTTTGGGCCGCACATAAAGTACACTAACACTAACGATAGCTGATCATCCAAAAAAACATAGAAAACATAGTTAACATATTAAACTTACTTGGAAATTAAGTTTGTAAGAGTTAGGAAACCTGTTGCAGAATCATGATTAAAGCAGTAGTCCCATTACCAGCTGCAATTTAACTTACCTGCATCTGCCCCTTAGTGGGGTTCAGGGAATTAAATGCCCAAAACTTTTTTTTCCTCTCTTTCTGCACCCATGAATCATTTTTTTATTGACCAGTTTGAAATGGTCACCGATATAGGTAGCATCAGGAGGACTAATAGAAATCTACAGAGATTTAAAGATAGGGTGGCGGAAAAAATGGCTCATGGAGGGTAACAGTGCGTGATAATTTCACCCTACTCAGCACTGCACATTTAAAATGGTTTAAAATATTGAAAATACAATCATCTCTTAATATTTATATTAGATACATACAGAGAACACAGCTAGTTCATAATTGCATGGTGCAGAAAGTCCAAATTCAGAGTAACAACAATAAGATACTGGATAATCTTTCACTGCTGCTGATAGTTTGCGTGGGTGACTCCTCTGTGCTGCGCTACGCAATGGATGTCGGGTGCGATGACATCACCCCCGACATTCACTGCGAGCACCGCACGGAGGAGGAGACCAGGGAGGGAGCCGGAGCGCCAGCTGACGTGACCACAAGGTAAGTATTTTCCCTTTTTTTTTTTTTGCAGGATATTTTTTTCATTAACAGTGCTGCCCCCTTGCCACAACCGCTGGGCCACATTTACAGGCGGGCTGGGCTGCGGGTTGGACAACCCTGCACTAGACCATGCTCCTAAACTATTGTATTGTGAGAAGATTATCACAGCTCAATATGGCTAAGTACACACTGGAGAATTTTCTGACCAATTTGTTATCTACAACGATTGTACCTATGACTGAAGATCCGACCAGTCTGGCTATTAATGCATACACATTTTACCTTCAGATCTTTGCTCTTCATCTGGTCCTATAGTCGTTTAGAGAATGACAGCACAATGTTACACTGATTAACCACCTTGTTATAACTATCCACATGTCATAACGAATTTCGTTAGCTTCTGCGAAACAAAATATTCAGTCTCAGAATGAATGAATGAATTAATTAATTAATTATTCCATCTACAGCACTCTATACATTTAGTCACCAGGACATGTTCATTGCCGGCATCTGCTGAAAAGACCATGACTCTGTAAACTCTATGGAGATTGTGAACATGAGTGCATACACACTACAGGATCAGAAGGTGATTGGAATGAGCTGATAAAACATGCCAACCAACCAAATGAAACGACACTCGATACTTTGGGAAGACTATCGTTCAACGTTTAAGTAAACGGTCGTATATCAGTTGATTGTCCCGATGATTGGCTGACAAACCTCCAGGGCCTGAGTCATTAAGGAAAGTATGGCAAAAAAGTAGTAAATGTTCTCTGGGACACACCATGTTACAAAGCAAGGGCTGCTAATTAGTTTATTATTTTGCACAACAGTTAAATACTGGCTGTTTCCTTATCTAGCACACAAGTACTTGATAGTTTTATATTTACACTGAAATTTAAAGTTGACCTAGGACATGCCCTACCCTAACTATAAATCTGTCCCCACGTTTTAAATTTACCTCCCCTCCAATGCACCATGGTTTTGCCCAGGTGCAAAGATACTCTTTTTTTATACTTTGCTCTCCTTAATGACTCAGGCCACCAGTGTATACCTAGCCTAGCCAGGAGGACTCAGAGAGAAGATAACTGGATTATATTTAAGAGACAACAACAACAGAAGCTCTTTGAACGGTAACTTCTGCTAGCAGTCCTACCAGCACCATCTGGGAAAGTCTTACAATAACAATATATTTATGTATTTCTCCTTTAATGGTAACATTGGACAACTAAAAAAGGAAACTAAAAATAGGGCCATAGTTTCACGAGTCACAGTTGTGAAGACTCGTGTACTCACTGTAGGGGGCCGCAATACCCTGACAGCCAGGACGTCATTTCCTAAAAGTTTATCTATTAGTCGTGGTCATTACATTATAATCGGCAATAACAAGGAATTACCAGAGAACTCCATTTACATGGACCCCAGTCAGACAAATCCTGGTCCTGCCCAGGTTTTGGCTGGCCAAATCCAAATGTTGTCCCAAGTTATCCAGGAACTTTCCTACCGGCTATCTCTTCAAGAGGGGGCAGCTAAGTCCTCACAACCCACTCTGGTGCCATCTGTGGAGCCCAAATTAAACATCCTGGAGAGCTGCAAACTATATTTTCGTTTGCAATCCCGTTCCTCTGGTTCTGAGGAGCAGAGGGTGGGGATAGTAATTTCCCTGCTTCAGGGAGACCCTCAGACCTGGGCTTTCAGCTTGCTTCATGACAGTCCCACTCTATGAACAGTGGATGTATTCTTCAATATGTTAGGCCTTCTATACGATGCACCAGATCACATAGCCTCTGCCGAGTCACATCTGAGGTCGCTGAAGCAAGTTCGGTGTTCCGCCAAGGTATACTCTGCCTAGTTCAGATGCTGGTCCACTGACAGCAAGTGGAACTACCCAGCTCTACATAGTCAGTTCTGCCTAGGGTTGTCTGACCAGATCAAGGACTCTCTTGTGCAGTAACCATTTCCCACTTCTCTGGAATGTTTGATGCAACTAGCCATTAAATTTGATAGGCATATCAAAGAGAGGAAAGCAGAGAAAGAGGCACCATCTTCTTATGTACCTTCAGTCCTTTATCCTCCTCTTGCAGAGGGCATTGAACCCATGCAGCTAGGGACATACAGTCTCTCTCCGGAAGAGAGAACTAGGAGACTTACCTTGGGTCCCTGTCTATAATGAGGTAACATGGGTCATTTTCTCCGGTCCTATCCTAATAAGCCGAGAAAAGAACGGGCCTAGAGAATGAGGTTTGTCTAGGTCTGCAGATCATATCTTCCAAAAATATCCTTCTAGTTCCAGCTCTGATTTCTTTGGGGGCACATCCTACTTATGTCTCTGCCTTCCTGGACAGTGATGCTGCTGGAAACTACCTGGATGTTTATTTTACCAGCTCCCTGGGGAGTTCTCCCATTAAGATTGATCCAGCCATCACTGTCTGTGGTCTTGATGGTGGTCTGTTACCTGGGGGCAAGATAACTTCTCAAATACCTCTTCTGCTGCTCACTGCGGGGTCCCTGCATACTGAGTCATTACATCTTATCAGTTGCTCTTCTGTTCCTCTAATCTTCAGGCATCTATGGCTTCAACTGCATAATCCAGAAATTGATTGGAACAAGGGGGAAGATGTTTGTTGGGGATAATCCTGCTCCTCTTCCTGTCTGTCCTTGCCTGTCTGGTTGCGTAAGAGCCTGTCTGATCAGTTATCATTGACATATCACGACTTTCGGGATATACTCTCCAAAGAGGCAGCTGATACGTTACCCCCACATCACGATTATCATTGTACAATAGATTTAGTTCCGTGCTCCAAATTGCCCAAGGAAGATTATACTCTTTCTCTCTTCCTGAAACTCGGGCCATGGAAGATTATGTGAAAGAGTATCTTGAAAAGGGCTTTATCAGACCTTCTATGTCCCCTATAGAAGCCAGATTTTTCTTTGTGTCCAAGAAGCACAGAGCTCTACGACCTTGCATAGACTTTCATGGGTTAAATAAGATCCCCATTAAAAACACCTACTAGCTCATTTCAGTTCTCTTTGATCAGCTCTGGGTTGCCACAGTTTTCACCAGGATGGACCTACGCGGAGCATACAACTGGACCATTTCGTAGTGGTATACTTTGATGATAGTATACCACTGAGATAGTATTCGCAGTCCCTGGTTCAGCATCATCTTCATGTCAAGCAAGTCCTCTTAAAACTTTGAGAACATCTGTAGCTAAGATAGAACAAAGCGAATTTGATATCCGGAAGGCCTCTTTTTAAGGATATGTGATTTCCTTCATGGGGTTCTCTATGGACCCTAGTAAGGTTCAGGCTATCTTGGATTGGGTACAGCCATCCACAGATTCTTGGGCTTTACAAACTATTATCGGAGATTCATCCATTCCTTCTCTAACCTGAGGACCCTAATAACTGCCTTAACCCGCAAAGGAGCCGATATCATTAACTGGACCCCTGATGCTATCGCTTCCTTTGAGACCCTGAAGGCTGCATTTATTTTTGCCCCCATCCTGAGACACCCTAATTCGGAACTACCCTTTGTAGTGGAGGTTGATGCTTTCGATATTGACGCTGGTGCCATATTGTCTCAGAAAGACCCATATGACCTCAAGTTACATCCATGTGCTTATTTCTGGTGGACATTTTCTTTTTCCGCAGCTAACAATGAAGTACGCATCCGTGAACTCCTGGTTATAAAATTGGCTTTTGAAGAATGGAGACACTGGTTAGAAGGGGCAGTGCATACCATTTCTGTTATTACTGATCATAAGAATCTGTTATTCATTGAATCTGCTAAACCTAATTCTAGGCAGGCACATTGGGGATTGTTCTTCAGTCGCTCCAGGTTCATCATTTCCTATAGACCAAGTTCTAAGGACATCAACGAAGATGCACTCTCCTGAAGTTTTGTTTCTTTTCACTCTCCCCCGGCTGAACCATTTCTCATTATTCCATCTTCTACAATCCATGCTTGGTTAACCCAAGATCTCGGGGAGTCTCTTTGACAATTCCAAAAATTGGCAACCCTGGACACCTCTAAAGGCCGGTTGTTCATACCTGTACATCTCAGGAAGCTGGTATTGTCTAAAGCCCATGAAAATAAAATTGCTGGATATCCAGGCATTTTCAAGACCACTGAAGTCCTTTCATGAACGTCTGGTGGTCATCCTTGTCTTCCAATGTCAAAGATTTTGTTGGCTCCTGTCAAAATTGTGCTAGAAACAAGCCCACCAGAAGCTACCCTCCGGGTCAACTTATGCCCTTGGTCACATCTTTCAATGGACTTTATTGTAGATTTAACCTGGTCATCTGGTCACAATACCATCAGGGTGGCAGTGGATCGGTTTAGTAAAATGGCCCACTTCATTCCACTGGTGAGGCTGCAGAATGCTGAAACCTTAGCTTTACTGTTCATCCAGCATATTCTTCGTCACCACGGCCTGTTTGAAGATATTGTTTCTGACCATGGCTCTCAAATCATTGCTCAGTTTTGGAAGTCTTTCTGCACACTCCTTGGCATCAACATCAGTCTATAATCTGCATTTATCCACAGTCAAATGGACAGACAGAAAGGGTGAACCAAACCTTGGAACAGTTTCATCGGTTATACATCTCCAAATTTAATGACAATTTGTCTTCCTTATTCCTGTGGGCTAAATTTGCCTATATTAATTCCTGCCAGTCCTACACCCACATGTCTCTTTTCTTTTGTAATTTCGGTTTTCATACCAGGGCAAGCTCTCTTTCTGACATTTCTTCATCTGGTCTTCCTGGTATACATCCTATGGCCTCTCACCTTAGAGTTATTTTGGAAGAAGGTCCATTCTGCTTTGCTTCAGGCCTCTTTTCGATCCAAATTCTTTTGAGGTCAATATAGCAAGAACTGCACCCTCAGTGGGTGGGTGATGAAGTCTGGCTTTCCACCCAGAATATTAGGCTCCGTCAACCCTATAAGAATCTGTGGACCCCTTTCCATTATCAAAAGGTCAACCCTGTTGCCTTCAGGCTTAAACTTCCTCCATCCTTGAAAATTCTGAACACATGGGACGAGTAAAGATTTTTTTTCCAATATACCTTATTTATAAATATGCTAATGACAGGGCAGCAGAGCAGACCACAGCCATCCCTGCCAACTGCCTATAACATATTTTATACAAATTTAATGTCAGTCACTCTGGGCCTGATTCATTAGGGCACATATCCGCTGGTTTTGAGCGTATCATCAATCTTGTCATCTGTGGCTTGATGAATTTGGATGCATGCAGAGGCAAAATTTGGGCATCACATTCTAAGCGTGGGAATATGTGCCCTAATGAATCAGGCCCTCTGTGTCTCCTGCTGTAGAGAAGTACTCCCATCTAACATGGAAACATGCCGCAATAGAGTTATAAATGAGCGTGGGGGGACATATTGAATATAAACAGTACAGGTATTGCTCTTTATGATTCACATACTTAAGAATAGGTTGTGCTCTTCAATTTAAAAGGATGCCAACCACTTTACATTTCAACTGTTGTTACATTATGAGTAAATCCACTACCACTCTAAAAGGAGAAAATCCCATAAATGTAGTTTGTTACAGCTTTGCTCAAAACTCTAACCTCAGCTGAAGACAATTTCCAGGATGATAGATTGAAGTCTGTAAGGTTCATATACATACAAGCCCGTACTGCTTCTCCTTTTGTGCAAGTGTACTTATTTGTCCTCCAAGACCATTTCAGGCTACATACCCCTTTCACATACCGCTGATTTATAAAAGCAAAATTGGGGGAAAAAATCCCAGCCCCGGCCCAACCCAAACTCCACCCCATTCCGCCCCAAATGCCCACTTTCCATCATTCATGCCTTCATGCCTACTTTTTGGCAAACTAAAACCCACTTCAGTATAGCTCCACCCCTTTAGAGGTCTGTAAATCAGGACTGTAACGCTAAATCAGTGTCTAAACCTGTGGTTCTGGGGAAAATGTGCATAGTAAAAATGTTACAACAATGTTTACCCTACCTCCATTCTAGGACCACTTAGTTCATTTAGACTTTTCTATTATTTTCTTAAAACTGGAGGGCGGCGCTGTCTTCTTCCAGCCTCATCAGGGGCCACATGATCGTAATTGCAACAATAGGCTGTGGGAGTCAAACTCCAGATGGAGCAATCTGAATAGTCATTATTAGTTTAAATGGTAGGGACTGCTCAGCCTCTCTGTCGGTGGTAGCATTCTTGCTGTGTGCATGTTGTGAAGACTACTGGTCCTGTCTCAGTCCCTATTGTCCTCATGTTGCCTGGATTTTGGAATTCCTCGTCTGCTGCTTGTCTCAACTTTTGATTTATCTTATTGCAGCGTCTTGCCTGCTGCCTGTCCTGACCTTTGTCTTGTCGTATTGGATATCCTTGCTCGCTACTTGCCCGACTATTGGCCGCCCTGGTTATTCCCTTGAGTATACTAGTCTCCATAGCCCTTTGCTAGCTGGCACTCAGATAAGTCCCTTCTATCCTGAGATCAAGCCCTATATATATATATATATATATATCTGAGTATACTACAATGTACAGCAAAGCTGACTTGCTGTAGGTGAAACCTCATTGTACTCTACCATTGGTTCTACGGATTCATCTGATGTCCAGCAAGATCCCTAACATTGGTGAATTCTCTGTACAGCGCTGCGGAATTAGTGGCGCTATATAAATAGATGATGATGATGATTGTTTAAAGTTACAAAAGCGCTTTCCCGGATTTGTATAAAGGGAAAGAAAATGTATCTGAAAAAAGTATATGTTGCATTTCTGGCACCACTGACCAGTCCTTTGGTGGGATAGAAAAGGCCATTTTTCTACTTGGCCACACCGGCATAATTGTAAAGCGCTACGGAATTTGCTGGTGCTATATAAATAAATGTTGATGATGATGATGTTGATGATAAATCTACCTTCTCCATCTCTGCCAGCTCATTTAAATAATATTTTTTTTGCAAAATGAAATGTAATTTTTTCACTCAAGTGTAAAACTAGACACCCTCATGTGTGTATTTAACAAGAAATACCCCCATCTGCTCAACTCCTCCCATCAGAAGTTGCAAGCTTTTGCACCCCAGAAAATGCCGCCATCATCTCGCTTACCCATAGCACAAAAGTAGACATGTGACATCACAAAAGGGTATTTGCGCCGCAATTTTGAATGTTTGTTAATGACCCTCTAAGTAATTTTGCTGCATTTTCCTCAAGGACGTTAATTTACATCTCTTCATTGCTGGTTTCCTCAGCCTGAACCCAGTGAGAAAATATAAATGAAGCTTGCTCTTGCATAAGCAACTTTTATTCTGACATATAGCTTAGAGTAAAGGAAAGTTAGAACACTACTGTGAATATAACATATTGGTCGCATACATGTTATTAAATATAAAGAGGAAAATGTTCTCATACATGGTCACAGTATAACGGTTGTCAGGGTAACTGCAGCCCCAAAGTCTTCCTGCTATATCACACCTTGTTCATTAAGATGTATTACACTAAAGCCAGTGTACTAAATCAAACACAAGTACAAATACATTCTCTATCAATTTTGGCAAGTTAATATCAAGAACTTTTGATCAATAGGTGTAAGTAACCATATTAATCAGAATAGAAAAACACACACCCCTTACAAAATAGCATAGTATTACGGTGTAGTTTTATGTTAATTTGGTCGTTTACTATCGTGATCTAACAATTTACATTAGTGGCATTTTGCTGAGCATTAATGGGACTATGGACCTATTTTTAGTTTCCTTTTTAAGTTGTCTAATGTTACCATTATGGTAGAAATACATAAATATATAGCAATACAATACAACAGTTTAGGATCATGGTCTAGTAGAAAGGGATATGCGTAACATCACTGAGGACTGGAATGACATCATGGAGGGCACAGGGAAATCTGCTTTGAAAAATATAGAGAGCAGGCAAAGAGGTGGCAGACACAGTGCTAGAGTTTGCTCTTAGCCTGCACATAGGGATAACATAAAACTATCTTTAGCATATGTATTGGCCTGTGCTGAGCAGAATTAAGCAAAGGAATTTAGGGGATTTTATTATCTCTTGCCCGATTAAGAGCCCATCTGTGAAACAAGCCGGGTTAGTTTAGAATTAGTTAAAAATGAAGATATTTGAGCAATAGCAAATAAATTAGGTGATTTTTACTTTAAGCTGACACAGTTTCAGCTTAAATAATGAATTAATACAAATTCAGGGAAAAGTCATATAGGGCACTATTTATCAAAGTGAGAAAATCCCTATCTCTGGTGAAAACTGGTGTCTTCCCCTGATCATAGAAGCTGAGAGCACTTGGTTAAGATAACCCCTGTGAGTAAGAAATTTGCTGATAACGGCATGTTTGGGAAAGCATTGTTGTCCGAGGGCTAACTCTTGGATTCATGATCCTAATTGATTAGTATGGAGTTTTTCTGACTTTCTTTGAGTCAAAATAATGCTTATCTGGACTCCTCTGATCGTGGCTTTATGGGCCTCCCATATATTAGGTTAGATGGTAACATTTTTACTCCACTGTTGAAAATATAATACTGTATTCCCATTCATTCTTCTGGCATTATTTCTTATTCAAGTAAAAGAGATTCAATAAGCCACCGTCACACCTTAGAGGGGGGAGTTTGCATGGTATCCAGTTCCATTAATACGGCAGCATTGTCAGAAAAGGACACCGGCACGACCAAAGTTCTGAGTAATTTCTGCATTGTGAGACAATCAATTAAGATTAAACCAATTCATGAGTGGAGGTTATGTGGGAAAAGAAAGGGGTGTACACTCTTGTGTGTGGGTATAGGACCCTCCATGTGTTATATGGATCATGTGACCTCAACAATGATGATGATTTTTTAGTTTCCTTGATGCATAAAAGTTGGGAACTGCCACTGAGGAGCAAATCATTTTGATTTCCAATATACCTTTGAAATTGCCTACCAGAATCAATTGACCTTGAGCAACCTGCTCTAGCTTATGGAATAGGTCTGAGAGAATGGCAGCCTGTCCTGCAATTTGAGTGTACACCAAAGCATTTGTGACACGAGGTGTCTAATTTTACCAGTAGTAACGTACCTGAAGGGTCTGAAACTGTTGTCTCTACTGTAAGGATGACTCTGTTGAGAATTATTATGTAGGAACCTTTTTTCTATGAAGTAGTGCAAAGCATATCTGAAGGTTCTATTAATAAGGCCTGAAGGCTTTGAAATGAGTCTCATGTAATAGGATGTTTACATTTTGTCTCTCAAAAAAATGAAAGTTCCAAAGTCATTTTATTTAGAGAGTTTAGGTGTGATATGCCCACTAGTTAACCCTGATATCTTGGGATTCTATATCATAGGCAAGAAGAGATGGAACATATTAAAGTACTTTTATTACAGAAATGTAAAAACACAACAAAACAATAGCTAGAACAGGAATAAAACTCTATTAAAACAATACCCAGAAGGCCACCAGATCTGACAAGAGTCCCCACAGCACCCCAGAGCTAATAATATAGCAACCAATATGGAGTTCAATAGCAATTACCTGACCATACCAAGCTTTACTGTTTGAAGGCCAAGTGGTAACTTTGCAAGTTGTCCTGATGCAGTTCCTATGGTGATCCAATGGTGGTACACCAATACGCTGAGATTACCTGGAGTCCAGCTATGCTGTAGTTCCTATACTTTTACTGGGGTTCAGTACCCTGGGGAACTATAGCAGATTGTCTCACGACAGGCTACAAATGAATTTCTCTCAGCTGCACTGAAGGAACAATTGTCCCGACATAGCTGAGAATCCTCTTAATGGTCCCGGGCACTTGGCCACAAGCTCTCCATCACATTGGTAGGAGTTTAAACCCAGCCACCCTGTTCCTACAAGCACACCAGGTGAACAGACTCAAGAGCGGGTCTTGTTGGATCCGAGTTTTCCCCAAAGTAAAACGTCTACTACTAGATGCATACAACAGCAGCACAGGTTTATGCAAGATAGAATCACAATGGAGCTTGTATAAGTCAAAACTTCAAAACCAAGCTCTGATGAATACTGAACACCCAGAACGTCCCTTGCAAAGTCCTTTTAATAGGTTCAAAATTCCTACGGGGAAAGTTCAGTCCTGCAAATTCATCTTTAGGTTAATGGTCCTGTGATTGGCTGGAAGCTGAAATGGGTGGGATGGATGCTCAGCCCTATGTGGTTGGGCAGGAAAGAGTCAGCAGCAATGTTGTAGTCCTAAGTAAAAATGTCCATCTGGCTATATTTCTGAATTAACGGTTGCAGTCCATCATCTAATTTTTCTAAAGGTGTACTATATATTCCACACCAGGGAATTTAACTAAAGTCTTTGTATATGAAATTAATAGAGACAATGCAAGTTCAAATGCAGTCTCTTAGTACATAGTGATGGATGGGGGCCATTCTCGTTCAGAGAGGGAATTCTCCAACTTATGGTGATTGGTTTAGAAGGAAAGTATTGCTAGGTGTGCATTACAGGGAGACCCTTGTGTATAGGTGAAGTTGTGAATTTACAGTGATATGAGGGGCTGTGTGAAGGGGAAAAGGGAAGGTGGAAATTTGTAAGAAACAGGAACAGAAGGGTAAAATCCACATCCAAATGAATTTAAGTGGCACACAAGCAGCACTGCTAAGAAAAGATATATGGGTTAATGCGTACAATATACATTATCGGGGAACAGAAGCAGAAGGAGCGGTTGCATGATTAATGTCACTATAGCCCTGGGGAGTGAGGTAGTATAATTAAAAGTAGCAGCAGCGTGGCTATGATGAGGTGGGGTAGGGGCCCCTTCTTTGAGGAGGCCAAACTTATGAAGGAAGTCAGTGCCCTGTTTGGGAGTATTAATAAAATTTGTTCGGGACTCATGCAGGGCCGGATTAACCATAGGGCTAACTGGGCTACAGCCCAGGGGCCTATGGCATCCAGGGGGCCCTTGAAAGTGCTCAGCAGCAGTATTGATCGGTCGGGGCGGGGGCGCCCCCGGCGCGATCAGTGCTGCTGAGCACTTTCACTGCGGTCCTTCTCCGGCGCGCTGTAGTCTCCTTACTGAGGAGATCTCGTGAGTCTCACGTGAGGGCACGGGCAGCTCGGATCATGGGAGGGGGGCCCTCCATTCCCTTAATCCGGCCCTGGACTCATGACAGACTACAAGTTGAGAGGCAAACCCACATTTTTAACAGATATTCCAATTTCATAACAGATATTTTGTAATGCCTGATGGTCACGACCAAGCATCAGCCTATACATTGGACCTCAGTTAGTAAGTGTTTAAGTTGCCCCCCAATATGAGAGAAAAGAGTAGCAGGTTACACAGTATTCTATTTCTTCTTCACATGGAATGCCTCCTTGATAGACTTTCCATGTCTTAATCCTGTACTTTTAATGTGTCAACTTCAGAGTGAAGATTAGTTCATTCTTAGTCTACCGATCCTTGGTATTTGAAAATTGTATCTATTTTGTGCTCAAGACGATCAGTGTGATTGCCTATTAAGGCAAAATCAACTTTCACTTCACCTACAAATGCCTTGAACTCTGTCTGAAACATTTCTTAAATCTCCGGCATAAGGTCCGCTAACATATGGTATGCACTCAAGGAAATGTGTTTTTCATTCTCCGAAGAAGGGCTGGAAGAATTTCTAGAGGGTTTTGGAGGTGATTAAGCTTGTAGGGTCCTCCTTTCTTTCTTCTCAAAGAAGAAAGCCACATTGGCTTGCAATTATTTTAATTTCTTCAGAGACATATCACAGGTGTTAAGCTAAAATGAAAGACCAAATTCTGACAGCAGTAAACCTGTGGCACTATAAATTCTGCAGGTTTTGTTTAATGGAGTTTGTGTTTTGACTCCCTTGCTGTTAACTATCCCTTAATCACCCTATGACATCTTTTACATGGACTTTTCTTGGGTATCTACCACCAAGGGGAAGGTTCAGAGCCATTTGGGATGGCTGAGGTGACTTAGTTGATTAACTGCTATCACAGCAAATAAAACTCTATCCAGTGCAGGTCCTCAGTTTTGGAATATCAGTTGAACAAACCTGTACCATTTGTTAGAAGTGTAGAGAGAAGCCAATGGGCTTGCGCTAGATGTTATAGCTGCAACAGTGTGCCTCTGAGGATATTCCAATCATGAGGCCCAAGCAGGTAGAAGACTCCTCTCAAATGTGACGTGAAGGCCTGGCACGGTGCAAGACCTTAGGGTGGAGATGAAAAAACTGCTGGCCAGCTTTAGATACTTTCTACCAAAGTCAGCTGGAGAGTCCAGACATTGCCTTTTTGTTAGTTAGGAGGGTTTAGGGGAAATTTGGGATTGGTATAGATTAGAAAACCCATGTTGGAGCTACTGAGAAGTGCTGCTGTTTCTGAGTTCAGGGGTTCTAAACTTAAAGGTCAATAATAAAAATATGGTTCACCAGGCTAGTAACCTGTACTGTATGGGCCTGACATATTGTGTGTTTTTAAGAAATGCACGTAATTCAGGCATACGCACATCCGTATTCAACTACAAGCAGATCTGAAGAAACGTCCCTTGTTGAATATTGGTCTAGGTACGCTCTGCATATAAGGCATTTGCTTTATGCAGGCAGACACAATACACTTCAGGAAACGTACAATACATATGTAGAGTATAAAGTTCCAGCAGAACTCACAGAAAAAAATATTTAATTATTGTCACCTGTTAATAATATAGTCCTTAATTAGAAAACATTAATGAAAATACATTTTTTCTTCATTTTTACCATGAAATATCTTTATCAGGATGGTAATAATGTCTACTGTACATAAAATGCAACCGTCATCCCTATCACTCAGTGCTTACACCTGAGTTGTAGCTGGTGCAAGTAATACAACTGAAAATTAGAACTGAGGGATGAATTAAAACCAAGGGAAACTAAAAGCTGTGGTTTGGGTACATAACCATTTTTGAATTACTAAGGGTTAACAAAATGAGTAGGTGTGGTAATGTGCAAACAAGTGTCATGAAGGGGCGGAGACAAGGGATCAGTTTAAAAGGAGTGGGGTGGAGTTAGCTCACTCTCTTAGCCCAGGACAGTAATCCCTCCCTTCCATAGCCGAATTCTGGTGCAAGTGTTTGCTACCTGATCGAGGTACAGTACAAATGGCCACAGGATGCACGGGCCAGTTCTGTCAGTGGAGTGTGGTGCAGGGACTCATTGATGAAGGGTGTGGTAGGTATGGGCTGTGGTTCAGTTCTGGATGTACCTGGCACCACATGTCGATGGGCCTTGGTTCGGTATGGATGTCGAAGACCGGGGTAGGTATGAGCTGTGGTTCAGCTCTGGATGTACCTGGCACCACATGTCGATGGGCCTTGGTTCAGTACGGATGTCGACGGCCGTGGAAGGTACGGGCTGTGGTTCAGCTCTGGATGTACCTGGCACCACATGTCGATGGGCCTTGGTATGGTACGGATGTCGAGGTCATGGTAGCTATGGGCTGTGGTTCAGCTCTGGATGTACCTGGCACCACATGTCGATGGGCCTTGGTTCGGTACGGATGTTGACGGCCGTGGAAGGTACGGGCTGTGGTTCAGCTCTGGATGTACCTGGCAACACATGTCGATGGGCCTTGGTATGGTATGGATGTCGAAGGTCGTGGTAGGTGCAGGCTGTGGTTCAGCTCTAGATGTACCTGGCACCACATGTCGATGGGCCTTGGTATGGTACGGATGTCGAAGGTCATGGTAGGTGTGGGCTGTGGTTCAGCTCTGGATGTACCTGGCAACACATGTCGATGGGTATGGTATGGGTATGGTATGGGTGTGGTGGTTCAACCCCGGAGGTAACAGGAGGTGCTTGGTGTGTGAGAACGGCATGGTCTGCCGTCCTGTGGCTGGTGCAGCCTTTAATGTGGCAGGTAAACACTGTACGGTATAACCAAAGTGGGTAAACACACATTTATGGTAGTCAGGTGTTTGGAACCCGTGTCTTTCGAAGAATCGGCTTAGGTTCGGTGCAAGTACAGCTCATCTGGGCTGACTTGCGATGCATTACATTTAGCCCAGAGGGGTGCGGGTTACGGATTGCCTGGGGACGGCTGTTCATTAAGTTTAACAACCAGTATGCATTTTGGATGGAAAAAGTAGAATACAGTGTTCTCCCGCCACCATAACAGCTACGGCTTTATTTAAATAAATAAGAGTTATTTGCCAACAAGTCTTTTATTATATTACTTAAGATTTAAGGTCTATTGGTTGTGTTATCAACCATAAGCTATGTGTGTGACGAAACAGGGTCTCAATGGACTGTGATTAGGTACATATTGCCCTTGCTATTAAATGCAATATTGTATGTATTAGAAATATAAAGACTGTTGCCATATTGTGTGAAAATAGCAGGACAGTATAAGCCAATTTGCTTGTGTTAGCTTAGGTAATTAGCAGTTGTCTCAAATGTCCATTATTATAAGGTGTGGCTTAGATCTGGGTTGTTAGTAATACAACCAGAACTATGTCTGAGGGACTGTTAAGATAGCTAGCTGGCCGCCGAAGGTAATTATCTAGGTCAACAGGTAATCTGGGAGGTAATTAGGTTAAAACTTCCAGATAATTTGCAACACAGTATTATAGCATTGGGGAATGTATTAATATCTATCAATATAAATGTTATTGTATCAAAATGTACTTAGATCATTTAACGCTGCAGATACAATGTGTAAAATGTCACAGAGCTATTAGCCTCAAGAGATGAAGCTTACTTTCCTGGTGACTGCAGAGAATTCTCCATCGGATGTCAGCAGGTAAGTACAAGGGGCTGGGGGTATTATATGCCTGCAATTGTGTGCATATATGGCACTGTGTGTGTATGTGGCACTGTGTGTGTATATGACATTGTGATGTATGTATATGGCATTATGTATGTCTGTATGGCATTGTGTGTGAGTATACTTGGCATTGTGAATGTGTATGTATATGACATTATGCATGTGTATATGGCATTATGTATGTATATGGCATTGTGTGTGGGTATACTTGGCATTGTGAATGTGTATGTATATGGTATTATGCATGTGTATATGGCATTATGTATGTATATGGCATTGTGTGTGCAAGTAAATGACATTATGTATGTGTATGGCATTGTGTGTGAGTATATAGGGCATTGTGTATGTGTATGGTATTATGTATGTGTTTGGCATTGTGAATGTGTATGACAGTATGTATGTGTGTATGGCAGTTGCAAGGTTGTTCTATTTATTGTGTGACAGTCACAAGGGTGTCCTCTGTATTGTGTGGCTGTCACAAGGGTGTCCTCTGTATTGTGTGGCAGTCACAAGGATGCTCTATGTATTGTGTGGCGGTCACAAGGGTGCTCTATGTATTGTGTGGCCTTCAGAAGGGTGCTCTCCTTATTCTCTATATGTTCTGTGGTCACTTATTGCTCTGTTTTCCATATTTCTTGTACCTATACATTTTCCAACCAGGCACCAACATTCTAGGATCCATAAAAAAATCCAGTACCAGGTTGTGAAAGTTGCAATATAAGGTAGGTGAGAGCAACACCATTTTAATACATAATATGTCATGTCTAATGAGGCGCAACCAAACCCCATGTTAGCCACACTCCATCACTGTGTAGCCATGCCCAATTCACCGATGCCTCCCCTGCACGGTGGAGCACATCACGTCTCCTACTATGTGTGGAGGGGGAGAGGGGACCCAGAAAGTTGCTGTACCAGGGCCCCAAACTCCTCTTGGCAGCCATGAGTGTATCTAGCCAAATAGCGAAATCAGTCAAGCCATTTCATTGTATAATCAAGATAACAGAGATAGTATGTCTAACAGTTAACTAATTTAAATGTCCACTGATAGATCCATGCTGAAAGGGGGAGGATTGAGACATCTTCACCCTACTCCCTGAGTAGACAGCCAAGAATATAAGGAGAGCAGTATGTCAATGGAGTCATGTTATCTTGCAGGATCCTGGTGTACAAGACATCAGCATGAAACCCTCAGGGCCAGGCATCGCAGTGCCGCCAAATGAAACCTTACAAGGACAGGGTCTGTGTGAGCCAGTAGCCCAGACTGGGGGACACAGGACTATCTAGCTAAATAGTAGTGGTAATACTGCGAGAGGATAAAACTCTGAAAGATACTGAGATTCTTACTTTGGGGTGCTGACTGGAAGAGGCTGCTAGAGGGTACACGTTACCATGTACCCTGTATCTTTCTGAATGTCTATGGATTTGTGCTGTCATAATAAAACCTTATTTTGGATATATTCTGTTCTGCCCGAGTGAGTTGAATCCTACAAAGGGTAACCACCATCTCAGCTAAAGGTGGTCTCCTCACACTTAGAGATGCCCAAAGCTGAAATCATGGATGCTGCCTGCCCTTTAGCTTGGCACACCATTACTGTAAATTAAATATGTACATACTCCCATTGCCCTCCCCGTTGAGCCCATGAAATCATAGGCTATTGTAAGAGTCCTTTGTGCTCGAAGATGAATTGCATATACTTGCGTTCTGTGGTGTATAGTTTGTTTCTGGGCATGCGCATTGCAATTTAATACAAAATAGTGCACGTATGGGCATGTACGTTTCTTAATGAACCAGGCCCTATGGGCCTGAATCATTAAGGAGAGGAAAGCATAAAAAAAGAGTAACTTTGCCCCTGGGAAAAACCATGTTGCATTGGAGGGAGAACTAAGTTTAAAATGCGGACACAAATTTATAGTTGGAATCGGACATGTCCTTGATCAACTTTAAATTTCTGTGTGAAAATAAAGCTATCAAGTGTTTGTGTGCTACATGAAATACAGCCAGTATTTAACTTATGTGCAAAATAAACTCATTTGCACCCCTTGCATTATAACATGATTTGTCTCTGAGAACATTTACTCCTTTTTTTCCCTTACTTTCCTTAATGACTCAGGCCCTACATGTCTAAGTCTGAAGTTCTTTCTTTCTATCTTAGGGCTGTTTCTTTCTATCAAAGAGTAATGAACAATGAATGGGGTCACAAACCAAATAATCATGTTTAGTCTACAGTTTATATTTTGGAACACGAAGTAGACACCTGAAGTACCTACTTTGATGATGATGATGATGCTCACTGTGATTTCATTAAATTATTTTCCATCCACTTGTTTCTAAGGTGAACTTTCTTAAACTAAAATCTACCAAAATCTACCTATTACAGTGGTTTAAATTAATTTGTTACACCACCTCCCAGTACAGATTGATACATGTCCCTTGCAAGAGTGTTTGTGTCTCATGTAACTTGTAATCAGTGATTAGTGAGATCATTAGAGTTTTGCAATGACAGAACTCTTCATCATCAGCTCAAGCGTTCTTTCCTGAGTGAGGTGGAAAGAGAACGCAGAACATATAAAGTGTAGTGCTAGAACATTGCAAAGCATCATAAAAGACAAGGAAATATAATAGTCGTGTTAGCTTTTTGGCTTTGATTATATAGGATGGAACAATACACCCACTGCTGTAAATGATAAAAATATCACAAGCCACTGAAGGTCTCCATGGCTTCCAAAGCACACAGCAGGGAGTCACATTATTCTATGTGTTGAACAGATGCTCAGTGAACCATTACCCTTCAAAATGTTTTACTAACGTAATGATTAATGATATTCTGCATTTTTACAGCTACTTAAACATAATCAAGGGTTATTTTGCTTTTAGCATTTATACACATTCCTCTATAATAATTGCTTGTTCAATATAATATGGTAAAGAACCTACTGTATAGTTTAGTTCACCCTCTAATCTCATTTTTATGAGAATCATGTTGGTGCTTATAACTTATCCAATGATTATGTTCACAGAGTTCAACTGGAAAAAAAATAAAATGCAAAAGAGAATATACAGAAAGCTGTTGAAACGCGGTCTCCTTCATACCTAGCGTTATGTGAAATGAGGATACGTCACTACAGTTGGCACTTGACGATTACTAATTAGGGAATGCTGGGAAGGGTCACGCCTCTGGGACATTACCTGTCCTCTCCCATTGTTGGATGTTTATTGCACTCTCCCTGCATATACAAAAATCTGTTCATGCCTGAGGAGTCTCATGCATGTGTGGGAACGTGTGTTTCTAAGAGTAGAGGTGAATAGAGTGGGCTGGGCTCAATAATACTACAACTGAAATATTCAATTATTTTCTGATATTGGGCCCTCCAGCTTCTTCCTGGAATTTTACGGTCTCTGAGATCGCTTCGGCCTACCCACAACGGCCTTCTATCAATATTTGCAACTTGGCCAAAGTCAGAAGGCACACCCCACATATTCCCATCGCAATGGAAGCCTATTGCCTCCGTAGATCCCCCTCCAGCGGCCTGATCTCAACATTTTACTCACTAATCATCAAACACGGCCAATTTCCCAAAGAGCGTCATTAACTAAGGTTGGAGAGTGACATGGATGAGGCCCTTGACCTTAAAACCTGGTCCAAAAATTGCAAGGAAATTGCCAAAAGCTCAATTTGCACTTAATTGAAAGAGAATGCATATAAGCTAAACTTCCGTTGGTACCTAGTACCCTCCAGACTTAGGGCCACTTACCCCAATGCATCCACCTCATGCTGGAGTGGCTGCGGCGTGGATGGCACTCTGTCCTATATCTGGTGGGACTATCCAAGATAGAGATATGTGTCTTGATGAACGTCTGATTCATCAAGGCACCTATGTAACGATTTTTGAGCCCAGAACTAGCAGAAAAGTCAGTGAATGCAGTCCTGTACCATGCACCTGTGAGTACAAAGGACACTTATTACAGCCTACGATTTCGGGGAGTGAACTGGGCGAGGAACGGGTGATTTTACAAAAGGGGCATGCCAAACTTGAGCGTATGAAGCCACGTCCGATTCAAGCTTTGGGCTTCTTATAAATACTTGTTTTCTGATGTATTTATTGCTACAGCTAAAGAGCTTGTCTAAGTACCGATCAGTAGTGATGACAGTCTTGTATGCATGCTATAACATGTGTTTGCAATCAAAAGCAACTGTAAAAATGTATTTTATGTTCAGTAGACATTAACAGCATGCTAATAAATGTAGTTCATGGGATAAAACACCTTTTTTGTATTATCAGGTAACAGTAATGCAATATTTATTTGTATTCTCCGGTGCGTTCTATTGCAAATTTATAATCCACGTATTTATTAGACACATCCTGCTTTGTCCGGTGTAGTAGAGCACAGCAGACCTGTCCCCATTTGAAAAGCACATGTATCTTGAGATCCTTGCTAAATTCTGACGGGTGCAAAGTTTAAATATGTGTGTATAATACTGAATGCGGGTTATGCTTAGTTTACGTGCCTTGATGAATCAGTCCCAGTTTGTGCATTTCATCCCTTTGACAAGCAACAGCGAAAAATTTACAAGTGCGGCTCAGATACTCAAAGAAAGATCTTCAATGAGCAACAATTTTCATTGAGCAGCATAACAGTTGTAGGGATAGAGTAGCTGTAGTCATCATCATCATCATTTATTTATATAGTGCCAACATATGCCGTAGCGCTTTACAATTGAGGACAAACACAGTAAACTAATAAACAAACTGTGTAAAACAGACAAAGAGGTGAGAAGGCCCTGCACGCAAGCTTACAATCTATGGGACAATGGGAGTTTGATACATGAGGTTAAGTCTACATTTTGCATTTTGGTCCAGCCAGACTGCAAAGATAAAAGTGATTCGTAAGCTAAACGATCCTGTCACACAACAATGTTGGTATGGGGGTAGTTGTCTTGTGTGAAATTGTGTAACAGGTGGTAATAGGGTAATTTAGTGAGGTTAAGAGGGTGGTTGAGGAATATTATAAGCTTGTCTGAAGAGGTGGGTTTTCAGAGAACGCTTGAAAGTTTGTAGACCAGAGGAGAGTCTTATTGTGCGAGGTAGTGAATTCCATAGAGTGGGTGCAGCCCGAAAAAAGTCCTGAAACCGGGAATGGGAGGATGTAATGAGGGTGGATGAGAGACGCAGATCTTGTGCAGAACGGAGATGCTGAGTTGGGAGAGATTTTGAGACAAGAGAGGAGATGTATGTTGGTGCAGCTTTGTTGATGGCCTTGAAGGTTAGTAAAAGTATTTTATATTGAATTTGGTAGAAAACAGGCAACCAGTGTAGAGACACACAGAGTGATTCAGCAGAGGAATAACGATTTGCATGGAAAATCAATCTTGCCGCTGAGTGCAAAATAGATTGTAGGGGTTTGAGTTTGTTTTGGGGAAGACCAGTAAGGAGGGAATTGCAATAGTCAATGCGTGAGATGATAAGTGCATGAATTAAGGTTTTTGCAGTGTCTTGTGTAAGATATGTGCGTATTCTGTAAATGTTTTTTAGATGTACTTAAGATGATTTAGATATAGAGTCGATGTGAGAAACAAAGTATAGTTCTGAGTCCAAGAGCGCACCTAGGCAGCGAGCTTGAGAGGTGGGCTTTAAGGTCATGTTAGAGATAGAAATGTCAGGTATGCTTTTGTTGGTGGATGGGAATATTATTAACTCTGTTAATAATAGTTAATAGTCCTCATTTACATCAGTGTTTCTATCCCTATATTGTTCCATCCGCTCAACCCGCTTGTTTTCTTGTTAGCTGATAATAGAATAGATAAATTACTGAAATAAATGCCACACAAAGTCTGGGAAAGCAGTGAGAAATGTTATCACTAATATCATATAATAGTATTTATGTCTCAACGTCCACCAGGAAGACGTCATAAAGGTGAACGTAATATCCTTCTATCCTTTATTAAGGAAATATATGGTGGAACATAGCTTTTGTAAAATTGTGCTCTGAGAACTCTATCTTCTTGCTTGAGAGGTTACTCTCCCTACCATAAACTACAGTAATTTAACAGCAGCGATTACACCAGTGCACAACAACGAGAGGCTGGGGAACAGTTACTTTAATATCCTTTGTGTCAGAAATCTGCTGGATTTGTTGACTTCATAGATGCATACATACTAACTAGCAATGAGCAAACTTTAGGCTAGCTGGTGTGCAGAAATGTTCAACCCAAAATAATGGAGAATTCATCCAAATGTGTGAACAATCCTAATTACCTGGTTTGGAAGCCAATGTTATTTCTAGAGATGCTCAGGCTCAGTTCCCCGAGAACCGAACACACCCGAACTTAGCAGATCCGATAACCGAGCCGAGCCGGAATTGAAAATGAGGCAGAACGTCATCGTTGCGTCATCAGATCTCGTGATCTTTGGATTCTATAAGTACCTCTCTCCATTGCGATCCAGCGCCATTTCACAGAGGGACACAGAAGGGGTAGCACAGTTCTTGTCAGTCTCTAGTGCAGTTGGGCAGCGTCATAGGTAGAAAAGAAAGAGGAGGGGTAGCTGTGTTCTTCAAAGTCTCCAGTGACATTCAGGAGAGCTTCATTGCTCCATTGCTAATTGTCATTGCTGAAATAGAAATAATAGGTCTGGCAGGCTTGGTCTTCTAAATCTGCAGTCATATTGTACTGTGCTATATAGGTAACATACAAAGAGGAGAGCTCCATTGCTAATTGTCATTGCTAAAATACAAATAATAGGTCTTGCAGGCTTGGTCTTCTAAATCTGCAGTCACATTTACTGTGTTATATAGGTAACATACAAAGAGGAGAGCTCCATTGCTCTATTCCTAAATGTCATTTCTGAAATAGAAATAATAGAGCTGACAGGCTTGGTCTTCTAAATCTGCAGTCACATTGTACTGTAATATATAGGTAAAACACAAAGAGCATGTTTAAAATGTCCTGTTGTTCACTTTTGAAAATCAATTTCATATTGAGAAGTGTTGAAGTGAATTCATGCTCTCCCAGCAGGTAGAAATGTGATTATCCGTGAGTGTACCATTTTGCTGTTGTTTACTTTTTTTATTTTACACTAGCTGAAGTACCTAGCTTTGCCCGGGTTGAAATCTTGACGTTATTAAGTTATCAATGAGTTGGATGTAACTGTCAACATTTTAAAAATAATTAGCAGCTAAGATGCCCTCCAAATCCATCCAGTGGAAGGCCCAAAGCAGGCTCCCTGTGTCAAAACTCTGCCCAGTGTACACCAATGGGAGTTCCAACTGGGATTTCAACCATTCCATTAGGCATCCCAGACCAACTGCCACCCATCTGTGAAGTCTCCATCCAAATCCATCCAGTGGAAGGCCCAGAACAAGCTCCCTGGGTCAAAGTTCTGCCCAGTGTAAACCAACGGGAACCTATCCACCCCAAAACCTGTCCAGGATCCAACTGGACCACCTCGTCTTGGTTTATCTCAATTGGTGCAGTGTTGTCGGAATGTATAACCGGACAGACAAACAAGTAAATAGACTGAACAATTTTATATATAAGATACTAGCAGAGTCACCCAGCATTGCTCGGGTCCGATTTGTAATGTGTAGCAGTTCTTATATATTAGCAAATTATTTGGTAAATAGACCAAAAATGATATTTAGAAAATAAGATTTGTTGCTTTGTCGCGTTGTCCTTATGTCGTGTTGTGGTGAGGTTTCTTTCCAGCAGTCAAACAATTGTTTACAAACAAAAAATGATGTTTTCAATATTTGCCGCTCTGTCGCTTTGTCGCTATGTGGTCTAATAGGTTACTTTTTCGATACTAAATAACAGATTTGACAGCGTTACCCTGAGAGTTGTGGAAGATATTCTCCAACAAACAAACAAACAAACTTATTTTATATATATAGAGAAGAAACTATTGTTTAATATATTTGTATGTCATTTTGTTAACTGTTTTGCATCTTAATCATTGTTGATTCATTTTCCACATTAAATCACACTTAATAAATTAATGTTTTTGTGTTCTTACAAATTCACATTTCAGACTTAGCTTGGTGTTAGAACATTACGTAGCTGAAACAGCGGAGAACATTTGGTCTATGATAACTCTGGGTCAAGAGAGATCATTTGGTTTATTATAACTGATTAAAATAAGTTGTGATAGATTAGTTTAGATAAAGGGAGAAGCAGTGGCGGATCCAGGGGGGGGCGATCAGGGCGATCGCCCCCCCCTAGCAGACACTTGCTGCCGACGGCTGCACAGTATGTGCAGGTCCATCCAGCCGTGACAGGCAGGGACAGTGTGCTGCCCGGCTGCTCTGACTGTGTTGAAAACACAATCAGAGCAGCCGGGCAGCACACTGTCCCTGCCTGTCACGGCTAGACGGACCTGCACATAGTGTGCAGCCGTCAGCAGCCTAAGATGTTAGAAAGGGGCGGGGCCTAAATCGCCCCCCCCCCTATCTCGCCCCGGGTACAGTATTTTTCTAGATCCGCCCCTGGGGAGAACCAAGGCTTCTTGAGTAAGAGTGTCAGCTCTTCAAACCAAACCAAACCTTGGTGGTGGCATAATTAGTAAGGCAAACGTTAGTGTGTGGGACAGACAGGGAGTGTTTTAATATTTTTTTAAACAAACCAGTGGTTGTTTTTGGTTAAACTTATCACACACGTCACACAGGCTCAGGTGAGCGCTGGATCATGACAGGTTTATCACACAATATAATGCTGACAACCTCCTATTAAAGAGAGTACTTGAATAACACTGAAACATTCTAAAGAGCAGCAAATATATAGGAACAAATAAATAGAGAGTATTTAAAGAGAGGACATTTTTCCACTCAACCTCAATTTACTCACTGAGGAAGCTGTATTCTAACAGTGAAACACATTTGGATCATCCTTAACTACTTTTAAAGGATCTGAATTGAACCATTATCTGCAATCAGCAGAACCCAATTTACAAATTCAACAGGATGCCCTTTTGGTTATGTAATGCACAAGGAACATTTCAAAGGTTGATGCACGGCCTATGTAGCCAGAACTACAAAATGGACTGTGAGGATATAATATGCTGTACCTGTGAACTGCCTGAGGGATGTCTTTGTGCAACTACCTGGAACCTGTGGTCAGTAACAAGGGCATTCTGCCTGATTTGAGTAAAACAGAGGATGTCAAAAACTGGACTATCCCATATAATGGCAATGAAGTTCATAGGATTATTGGGACTTCCTAATTATGATAGACGAATTATGAAAACATTTTCACTAATCACTAAGCCCCTAATACCCCATTCACCCTGCCAATAAAACTCGGGTTTTGTCGGGGTGAGCTCCGATGACCCAGGTCGAGGCTCAGTGTGAAAGGGGCCAGTGCAAAATCCTGGGTCTGATGACCCGGGAATTAGACCTGGGACTTTTGACGTAATTTCAATGCTGCAGAACAGCGAGATAGAATAAAGCATTTTGCATAGGCTAGAGGTACGTGGGGTGAGCTCCTGGCGATTAGAGGTGAGGAGGAAATAAAAAAACAGATCACAGGCACTGTAAAGGATGCAACAGTGTACTATAATATAGCAAAAATACAGGATGGGATAAAGCGCAGGCAGCAATAGGTGGTAAATAAATTAAAATCACTTCGAAAACAATACTCTAAAGTGCATGACAACCGGAGAAAGAGTGCAGCTGCCTGTATGGAATGGCCATTTTATTACCAATGTGACGTGGTGTTCGGCAACTCAGCCCTAGCAAATCCCATCACATTGTCATCATCAAGCTGCTGTGAAGCTCACAGTCCAACAGCTGAAAGTCAGGCAAGCGTGCCCTCACTGATGATTAGTCATGATGCACTGGAAGAACATGGTGATTTGGAGTGTTCAAATGTGAATGAAGAAACCATGACTATGTCAGCAGAGGATTTGGCAGACTCACAACCTTTGCCAGCGGCACAACCTTCACCAGACACACAAGTGTTGCAAGAGACACAACCGCTGCCAGCGGCACAACTTCGACGCAGACCCCGACATTAGGTTCAAACTAGAGATGGGCGGGCTCGGTCCCCCGAGAACCGAACCCTGCCCGAACTTCACCTATCCCGCCCATTCGGATTTGAAATCGAGGCAAAACGTCATTGTGACGTCGTCGGATCTCAGAGCTCGGTTCTCGCGATATTTGAAATGCTTAAATACCGGCCTCCACAGCAATCCATCGCCATTTGACAGAGGGAGAGAGCAGGGTTAGGTCGCAGGCAGCATTAGAGCAGGGACAGAGCAATTATTGTATACCTTATTCTTTCAATTATTATTGAAATTCTTATAGCAATTCTTATAGCAATTGTTAGAGCAGGAAGAGAGGAGGATAGAGGAGGCATTTTTTGGAATATTTAGCACTACAAGTGCTTTGGGGTGTCCCATATTCCCCAGTGTGAGACAACAATTTTTCTGGCTGCATAAAGTCTTATCTAGCAGCACTATCTATAGAATATTTAGCACTACAAGTGCTCTGGGGTGTCTCATATTCGCCAGTGTGAAACAATAATTTTTCTGGCTGCAAAAAGTCTTATCTAGCAGCACTATCTATAGAATATTTAGCACTACAAGTGCTTTGGGGTGTCTCATATTCCCCAGTGTGAAACAATAATTTTTCTGGCTGCAAAAAGTCTTATCTATCAGCACTATCTATTGAATATTTTGCACTACAAGTGCCTTGGGGTGTCCCATATTCCCCAGTGTGAAACCATAATTTTTCTGGCTGCAGAAAGTCTTATCTAGCAGCACTATATATTTAATATTTTGCACTACAAGTGCTTTAAGCTCATTAAAATGGATTCAAAGCAGCCTATATATGAGAAGGATCAGCAAGCAGGTGCTGGCTTCAGTCCTGATGGTAGTGTTCCCAGTACGTCATCTGGTAAAGCCTATGAAAAAGTACATAGTCTTTTTAAATCAGGGAAAAAACACACCCCAAAAAATGTTTTACTGTGTTGAAGCCAAAAAGAACTGTAACTGAGGAAGTTAACTACTGATAAAAAAAAATTGCCAACATGGCATTCTACACACGCAGTGGCAAAGAAAAAATGAAGCCTTCGCCTTTCTCTATTAGTGCCAGATCAAAAAATGTTACAGAGCCTTCTTCTTGCACAGTCACTTGTGACCAAGCAAGACCAAGTAATTTGAATTCCAAAAGTGGGGCACAACTACTGTTACGTGTGAAAGCCGAGCTGCAAGAAAACAGTAAGGCAGTGGAGGAAAATATATGGTCAGAATCAGAAATGATACCAATCCCTGTGGAGAGTCCATCCAACAGTAGTATGTGTAATCGTGACCATTCTGATAGTGTACCCATAAAGAAGGGCCCTTTCAGCATTTCTGCTGATGCGTGCCTGAGCAGCCCGAATGTAGCCGGTGATACACCAATTGAGGATGCCACTTTGGAATTAGAAGAGGATGAGGGGGAGATTTGTGAAGGCGACGAGGGCGCTAATGAGGATGTTGATGAGGATGAGGTTGTTTGTGTAAGTCCTGCACCAGTGGCAGCAGTTCTGGCATGTGACAAGAAAAAGGCCATTGTCATGCCTGGGCATAAAACAAAAAAATCCACTTCTTATGTGTGGAATTATTTCTACCTAAATCCTGACAATAGTTGTATAGCCATTTGTAGTGTATGTCAAGCCACAGTCAGTCGAGGGAGGGACCTTAACCATCTTGGAACCTCTTCCATGTTACGCCATTTGACGAGGGTTCATGGCAAAGTGTTGGGAAAAGCTGAAAGTTCTTCCAGGAAATTACAAGCACTCCATCATCAGCTAGGACCCTTTGGTCACCAACATCCCGATGGCTACAAAATACACCCACAACACCATCCTCATCAATATCCTCAGTAGCGCTCGGAGTTAGCCCTGCATCCCACTTACTAAGGCTGGATGACCCCTACACTATAATTGATTCTTTTGAAGAAAGCGTTAGTCCCACTGCTGCTGCTGTTGCTGCTGCTGGGGGTGAATCTTCATCCCAGAAGAAGGCCAAGAAAAAGATTACAACAATTAACTGTGAAACAATCCCGCAAAGTATGTTGGCCTTGTAGATCAAGTACTTAATTCGCTTCACAATGATCCTCGAGTTATTAAAATCTTGAACTCGGATCACTATGTTTTGGCCACTGTGCTTGACCCAAGGTTTAAGACCTACATTAAGTCTTTGCTTCAAAATGAGCGAGATGTGAACTTTTGCAAGGAGCTATTGTTCAGCAAGTTGTCCGCTGAACTGGGCCTTGGCTTGACGACGTGTCCTCCTTCAGTTTCTCAAGCAGCTGCTGCTTGTAAAAAAATTAATTTTCCAAAAGGAAGCAGGGAAGACGCAGGGGGCAGACCAGAACAGTTTAACATCTGGGCTGGTTTGAAGGATTTTTCTAAAAAATGTGTGACCTTGCCCATAACTCCATCCAATCCGAGTATTAACATGCAAAGGATGGTGGAGGATTATTTTCAAGAGGTAATTGATATGGAAATGTCAAACAGTCCCTTTCCTTACTGGGAAGAAAAGCAGGCTATTTGGAAACCCATGTACAAACTTGCTTTGCAATACCTAAGCTGCCCAACCTCTAGTGTGTACTGTGGAGAAAATGATGTTCATAAAAATTAACTACATCTTCCACGAGGAAGGCCTTTACCATCAAAGACATCCAAGCACTGACAGTTCACTAATGGCGGATTCAAGCGGAGATGAATTGATAGTCTGTGATGATGATGTACACACTGATGAGGGTGAGGATGAAACTGAAGATGATGATGATAACATCTTTTTAAAACTTTCTATATAAGTGTAGGGTGCAATCTACCCCCAAATAGGAAAGGGACTTGGGACATTTCTATCTCATGTACAGTCTTGAAAGGCTGCTGTTTTGTCAATTTCACGATAAGTGTAGGGTGTCATACACAGATAGACACCAAACTGCCTTTGTCCATTTCTATTTAGATTGTACAGTCTATACCGGCTGAATTTTTTCTATTTTACTACTAGTGGAGAGGGGGTCTGATACATACAGAAACCAAACTGCCTTTGTTCATTTCTATTTATATTCTACAGTTCATACCGGCTGAATTTTTTCTTTTTTACTACAAATGGGGGGCTGATGCAGACAGAAACCAAACTGCCTTTGTCCATTTCTTTATATATTTAACTATAAGTGTAGGGTGTAATATACACCCAAAGACGATGGCTGCATTGCCAATAGGCTAAGATGGAGAGGAAGACAATCAGGTTTGTGTGCTGAATTAAGGACGGCCTACCAGGGATTAAACTGTTTTTTCCTAATTTATTAGCTTTAGAATTACCTTACTTATCAAAGAAACAGATGGAGCACTAAATTAGGTTATTTTATGCCCAAAAACATTGATTTTTAAACAAAATTGCAAAACAAAACCAAACAAAACCAAAACCAAAACCAAAACACGCAATGGCGGTTTGTCAAAACCAAAACCAAAACCAAAACACGGGGGTCAGTGAGCATCTCTAATTTCTATTGATCATCCAGTCTTTGCAGGCTGATTTTTTTTTCGATTTAACTATAAGTGTAGGGTGTAATATACAGATAGACACCCAACTGCCTTTTTTGCTATGGATTTCAATAGCTCTTTTTAGTGTTTTGTCTGGCATCCTGGATTGGTGTGTGTCTGATAAAAGCACACATCCGGGGGGAATCAGCGCTCGTTGACATTTATTAGCTGTAGAATTACCTCACTTATCCAAGAAACAGGTGGAGCACTAAATTATGTTATTTTAGCCCAAAAACATTGATTTTTTTTTTTAACAAATTGCAAAACCAAACAAAACCAAAACCAAAACACGCAAGGGCTGTTTTGCCAAAACCAGAACAAAAACACGAAGGTAATCCAGATCCAAAACCAAAACATGGAAAGTCAGTGAGCATTTCTAGTTACTAGGAGTAAATCCTAACACAAAAAGGAGGACCTACAGTTGAATTAAGCCGCACAAGCCTATTTTTTGTTGCCCATGTTTGTTTGTTTTTCCAATAAATTTGCAAGTTCAAATGTAATTTCAGTGCTGCTATGCAAATTTAAAGGCACCTACCCTGCAGTTTGCAAATTATTACCTCACTTGACCCATCTCCACCCATCAGCGGGTATATAATTCTGCTCTTCTATAAAAACTGCCACATTGCTTCATAAAATTATGCCTTGCAGCAGAAATCTAAGAGCACTTGCACAAATTGAGGTATATGATACCTCCAAGAGAGAATTTTGCACTTTGACTATTACATATATATATATATATATATATATATATATATATATATATATACATATATATGTGATGCCACAGGAAAAGCTTTCCACCATCTGATGTAAAGAAAGTGTGTTTGCCCAGCAAGATAATAATTCTGAGGAGACTGCATAGAAGGAAAAAAAAAGTACCTCTAGTAACAGATGTGAAATTATATTAGATAAATATAATCATTAGTTTCAGTCTCACCCTGGTTAATTAGTTTGTGGAAACGTGCAACCATTTTTCATTAGTTAATTCTTCACACACTGATTAGAGAGGCATATCCAATTGAGGCCTACTGAATTTCTCCTGGCGAACCATACTGTGATCTGTGAAAAGCTACAACACTGGAAGCAGGGAACAAACTGTTCACCTCGAGATGATTTTGTTTCAATAAATAAAGTAAATCAATAGCCAGTGGAGTGTGAACGACATTTTGCTGAGGTATAATTCCAGTTTGGGGACGATTCGCCATGCTTTGTGGGGAAACAAGGGTGCTGAATAGGAAAGTAATAAAAGAAAATCAGGCTAGTAACTTTCCTGTTATTGCACCTCCATGTTTGACGGTAACAGACAGCTTCATATGGCGGCAGGATATCAAATCAAATGAAGGGTAACTCCAATGCCCTCCTATTTAATTACAGCATTACGGCACTGTTGTTGTAGCTGATTATGCCAATCACACATCAAGTCTTGTGGTAAATCAGTTCTGTTTCACACTGACCCCACTTTACACAGGATTATAAAGCATGCCCTAAATATCTTGCTATACAAACAGGCCTGAAGCAACCAGTCATCCAATGTTTACTTTCATCAACCCAGAGATAAGCAACCTTCAGTGCTGCAGCTGTCACTGAACTACACTTCCCATGATGCTCAGCTAACTGACTACTGAAGTACCACCTTGGGATATGTATTTCAGCCACATATCTTTTCAGTATATTTTTAGAAAATTCAGTATATGTGGCAACTTGAGGCACTTTAACCTTGTGATATTATTATGCTCCTGCTTTTCCCACTTTTCCTAATAACCTGAACAGCATGAAATAATTGATATTGAAAATGGATACTCTATTATTTATTATTATTAATATTATGTGCTGAGCAATGTTTAAATGGAAAGAACAGGAACAATCCCTGATGAACATGTAGATAAATCTGATCACTTTATAACTAGATATGCTCACTGACCCCCGTGAACTGGTTTTGGTTTTTGTTTTGGATCTGGATTAGTTTTGTGTTTTGGTTTTGGTTTTGGCAAAACTGCCCTTGTGTGTTTTGGTTTTGAATTTTTTAGAAAAAATCCTAAAATATGCTAAAATCACATAATGTTGCACTTTTTATGTTCAAACATTATTATTAACCTCAATAACACTAATACCAAGTCATTTCCAGTAAATTTTGACCACCTCACGGATCACAATATTATTTTCATACACTTTCGGACAAATACTGCAGCGACCTGCCTGGATGGTAAGCGACACAAACACATAGCAGTTCCTTGCACATCTAGGACACATTAGCACACAACAGTGGCAGAAAAGAAAAAGGGGGGTCCGCCTTTCCTCCCATCCACTGTTATGGCATCTTAAAATGGAATCCAAAACTCGCGAGATCTGAGATCCGACAACAAAACAATGACGGGCTCGGCTTTGTACTCAGATCTGCTAAGTTTGGGTATGTTCAGTTCTCGTGTAACCGAGCCTGAGCCTCTCTATTTCTACCACTTCAAAAATGAACATACCTGGGTAGAGGTAGTGGGGAAAAATTTCCGAAATATGCAATGCATGATTGGTGACACGTGAAACCAGATGCGGAACTAGCGAGCTGTGGACCCCGATGCAGGGAAGCGCGGAGGAGGGGACCAGGGCCCACAGCTCGCTAGTTCCCTGTGCAGCGAGGCCCATTATCTGCATGGGCCCCAGTACACCACACCTGCTGTACCAAAGGTAGTTCAGCCACTGCGTGAAACTAATACCTTAGTACTACTGATAATGATAACTGCTGTATCCCTGTATACATGTTACTTGGGTAATATCTCTTCAGTCATTGCTCAGTACTCAGCATAATGCTTGCACCTTAATGTCATAATATAGCATGATAATATGATGCTTCAAACAATGTCCGTTGCAGTGTATATAAGGCAATGTATGGGTTGTTATGTATTTATTTCAATCCATTTTTTGTTTTTTAAAAACACTTTTAAAAAAATTGATTTATTAGTTCCAACGCATTTATTCAGTTGATGTTAATGAAGTGAAACAGAAGTGGGTAAAACAGTGGCAGAATATTGTAAAGATGTGAAATGACTCAGGCTTGGCGATTTCTTAATGAAATGGGAAGAATATAAATAACTTTACAGTTTGTTTTAATTCTACAACCTATTAAAACTCAAAACAGGTACGTTAGAAAAGGATAGACCTAAATAGTTACTGGTATCCTGTTCTCAAGGCTCAGAAGGCCCTGCCCATCTCCCCTCTCTCTCTCCC
The DNA here is from genome assembly GCF_038048845.1 of Mixophyes fleayi. NCBI lineage: Eukaryota > Metazoa > Chordata > Amphibia > Anura > Limnodynastidae > Mixophyes > Mixophyes fleayi. The sequence continues at coordinate 409,234,112 of NC_134402.1, read as the reverse complement.
TCTCCTTCTCCCTCTCCCTCTCCTCTCTCTCTCCCTCTCCCATCGCCCATCTTCCTCTCCCCTCTCCTCTCCCAGTCCTTCTCCCTCTCCCTCTCTCTCTCCCTCTCCCATCGCCCATCTCCCTCTCCCCTCTCCTCTCCCAGTCCTTCTCCCTCTCCCTCTCTCTCTCCCTCTCCCTCGCCTCTCCCAGTCCTTCTCCATCTCCCCCTCTCTCTCTCTCTCTCTCTCTCCCTCTCCCATCGACAATCTCCCTCTTCCTCTCCTTCTCCCTTTCCCTCTCCTCTCTCCCTCTCCTCTCTCCCTCTCCTCTTCCTCTCCTCTCTCCCTCTCCTCTCTCCCTCTCCCTCTCCCATCTTCCATCTCCTCTCCCTCTGCTCTCCCTCTTCTTCTCCCTCCCCTCTCCCTCTACCTCTCCCTTTCTCTCTCCCTTTCCCTCTCCTTCAAGACGGCAGTTACACACTCTCATTTGTGCACTATTCTTAGATCCTCGAAGTTGTAGAGATTTTGTCATTACCAGAATAATCCCTAACAGTATGAAGGTCTAGGCTAGGCAGTAAGAAATCAGAGTGTTTTCAGGTGTTAATGGATAACATTGTAATAACTGTTTAGAAATGCATATTGTTAGACAAGGGTTTCACCTCTGTTTGATTGGGAACTTTGGCATTCACTTAATAGATAAAAGATATCTAAGGGAGAAAACCTGAATAAACAGGGTTGACATGCACAACCTTTCCAAAGGTACTTTGGATGCTAGAGAAATATTGAGGTATATAATGAAGGATATTTTTAAATGGGGCAGCAAGGATTTCATTGAATTAAAACATAAAAAAACAAACATTTTTTATTCCATCTTTCCAGGTAAGCAACTCTCCCCTTGCTTTACAAAATATAATTGTAATTCATGTAAATTTTGACACCCAAAACAAGTTTTGAAGTTTATTAATAACATTTACTGGGCAAATAGGAGCAGAATTTACATTTATAAATAAGGTGAAAACACAGCAATATTTTAACATTCTGATTATATCTCTTCTCAAATTATGTTTTATTGCCACCATAAAACCAAAGCTTGGCCAAGCCCAGCACAGCAAATATTGTAATGAACACTTGTCTGTATGGCATCACAGGATGCATTGTATTGGTTGATTTATTCACCCATATTTATAAAGAAATAAAATGACCATGTTATGAAGGAAGAAGTTCCTGGCTTGTACATGGCACAATAGGTCTATGTAAACTGGATTTAAAAGTAGCCAGATGGATGTATGGACCTGATTTCATGCAGAGGTGCTTTTGAACCCACAATCTGTGCTGTTGGAGGACCCTGTTCCTTCCACTATAAAATAGTCAGTCTGTGGTTTCCCACCCACCTCCATTTCAATTCCCACATGTCAAACGCATCTTAAAAATATAATAGAAAAAAAAAATCAAGCGAAAACTATACTTTTGTTACAACATCAGCAGGTGAAATATAAAATTCAAAACAGGCACTAAAGTCAGGGCAGGCAGCAAAGAGTAATTATCCTAAAAAAAATATCCAAGCATGTGTCACCTCCTTAAAGGTGTCTTTTTATATTAAATACATATATTCACCAAGGTTACTTCAAAGTCGAATTTAGGTAAATATGGTGCCAGGCAAAAATGGATCATATTGGTACATATAAGACTGTTTTGCTGGTTGACAATTAATTCCGACACATCCTGTATGTTTGTAACGATGCAGCAGGTGTATTTCATATGTGTCTGATTATAAATTGTTGACCTGGCAGAGCTAGCCTGTGTCCATCACCTTCATTATGCAATCTGCTTTTGTTCCTGCCATGTTAAGCAGGTGAATGACCGGATGGATGGAAGCAAGTATCAGTGGCAATGTGTGCATTTCTCAAAGCAACTGCTGAGCAGATGCTACAAGATGCAAATAGACCAACACTCATATCATCAAGATGGGCTTGTGAATAGTTATTGAAAGTATCAAGAAAGGTGAGTTTATCCACATACCTTTTACACACAAATATTATAGTTTGTGGTTTGTGGTTTGTATCCTGCAGAGTTAAATATTAAAATTAAAATAATACAATTAATACGTCAAAATTGCTGACAGGCAATTAAAATAACAGTTAATTAAAGAACTCTAATAAACCATGCAGTTTACCCGATCTCCGCCCCCCCCCCAGGAAGGATTCCAGTGAGGATATTGTCCCATAGATTGTAAGCTTGCGAGCAGGGCCTTCTCACCTCTTTGTCTGCTTTACCCAGTTTGTGTATTAGTTTATTATGTTTGTCCCCAATTGTAAAGCGCTACGCAATATGTTGGCGCTATATAAATAAATGATGATGATGATGATGATGATGATGATGATGATCCCTTCACCGTAACTCCTCTCAAAGCAGAACTAGAAATCATAGGGATTCAGCATTAAACTGTTCCAAAATATTACTCACCTTGGTTCCAATTTCCAGATTAGAGTGTTACAACTCTTCCTGTCTTTTGTATCTAGCAGCAGTACCTTATCATCATCATCATCATCATTTATTTATATAGCGCCAACATATTCCGTAGCGCTTTACAATTGGGGACAAACATAATAAACTAATACACAAACTGGGTAAAGCAGACAAAGAGGTGAGAAGGCCCTGCTCGCAAGCTTACAATCTATTGGACAATGGGAGATTGACACATGAGGTTAAGACTACATTTTGCATTTTGGCCCAGCCAGACTGCAAAGGTAAAAGTGACCTATAAGCTAAATGAACCCGTCACACAACAATGTTGGTCAGGGGGCAGCCGTCCCGCGTGAAACTGTAACAGGCTAAAGGTAGCGAGGTTAAGAGGGTGGCAGAGGAATATTATAAGCTTGTCTGAAGAGGAGAAAGTTTGTAGACCAGAGGAGAGTCTTACTGTGTGAGGGAGAGAATTCCATAGAGTGGGTGCAGCCCGAAAAAAGTCCTGTAACCGGGAATGGGAAGATGTAATGAGGGTGGATGAGAGACGCAGATCTTGTGCAGAACGGAGTTGCCGAGTTGGAAGATATTTTGAGACAAGAGAGGAGATGTATGTTGGTGCAGCTTTGTTGATGGCCTTGTAGGTTAGTAAAAGTACTTTATATTGGATTCGGTACAAAACAGGCAGCCAGTGTAAAGACATACAGAGTGATTCAGCAGAGGAAGAACGATTTGCAAGGAAAATCAGTCTTGCTGCAGCGTGCAAAATAGATTGTAGAGGTTTAAGTCTGTTTTTGGGAAGACCAGTAAGGAGGGAATTGCAATAGTCAATGCGGGAGATGATGAGTGCATGAATTAAGGTTTTTGCAGTGTCTTGCGTGAGATATGTGCAAATTCTGGAAATGTTCTTTAGATGCATGTAGCAGGATTTAGATAAAGAGTCAATGTGGGGAACAAAGGATAGGTGTGAGTCAAGGATTACACCTAGGCAGCGAGCTTGTGGGGTGGGATTTATGGCCATGTTATCAACAGAGATAGAAATGTCAGGTATGCTCTTGTTGGCGGGTGGGAATATTATTAACTCTCTTTTAGAAAGATTAAGTTTGAGTTGGCGAGAGGACATCCAAGATGAAATGGCAGAAAGACAGTCAGTTACACGGGACAACACAGATGTCGAGAGATCAGGAGAGGATAGATAGATTTGGGTATCATCCGCATAGAGATGATACTGAAAGCCAAAGGAACTTATTAGATTTTCAAGAGAAGCGGTATAGATAGAGAACAGCAGAGGACCTAGCACTGAGCCTTGTGGTACTCCAACTGATAGGGGAAGCGGAGCAGAGGTGGCTCCAGACAAATTAACAGTGAAAGAGCGATTAGAAAGGTAGTATGAGAACCAGGATAGAACAGTGTCTGGAAGCCCTAGGGATTGCAGCGTTTGCAGGAGAAGAGAGTGGTCAACGGTGTCAAATGCAGCTGAGATATCCAGGAGAATTAGGAGAGAGTAATGGCGTTCAGTTTTAGCAGTGATCAGATCATTGACAACCTTGGTCAACGCAGTCTCTGTGGAGTGTTGAGAACGAAAGCCAGACTGAAGAGGATCCAACAGGTTGTTAGCGGAAAGAAAGTGTGTGAGGCGAGTGTAGGCAAGTCTCTCTAGAAGCTTGGAGGGGCACGGCAGCTGAGAGATGGGACGGTAATTTGATAGAGAGTTTGGGTCAGAATCTTGCTTTTTTAGAATAGGAGTAATCACTGCATGCTTGTATAGTGATGGAAAGATGCCAGTAGAGAGCGAGAGATTACAGATTTGAGTTAGAGGTGAAATGAGCACAGAAGACAGGGATCTACCAATTTGCGAGGGAATAGGGTCAAGGGGACAGGAGGTAGAGTAGGAAGATAAGAAGAGCGTAGAAATTTCCTCTTCATTTGTGGGGTCAAATGAAGAGAGGGTGTCAGAGGGTAGTGGGAAGGAATTGAGCCGATTGCTTGTCGAGGAAGAGGATACCATTTCTAGTCTGATCTTGTCAATCTTGTCCTTGAAGTAGGAAGCAATATCCTGAGCACTGATAGTAGATGGAGGGTTCGGGGTGGGAGGATTGAGAAGATATTTAAATGTATTGAAAAGTCATTTGGGGTTAGAAGCTTGAGCATAGATAAGAGATTGGAAGTATGTTTGTTTTGCCATGTCCAGAGCATTTCTATAGGAGTGGTAGACAGAAGAATATGTGAAGAAGTCATTAGAGGTGCGAGATTTACGCCAGTGACGTTCTGCTTTACGGGACAGTTTTTGAAGATTTCGTGTTGCTTTAGTGTGCCACGGTTGACATCAAAGTCGACGTGTAGTATGTAGTGTCGCTGGAGCCCCTTGATCAAGGGCCGTTTCTAAGGTTTGGTGAAAATGGGGTACTGCCATCTCAGGGGATGAGAATGTAGAGATAGGGGAGAGAAGGTGTTGGAAAGAGGTGGAAAATTGTTGGAAGATTAATAGAATTCAGATTTCTGCAGGTATGAGGAGGCTTGGTAGAGTTAAACAGTAGAAAGGTTAGAGCAGTGGGGGTGAGTGAGTAGCTGATAAGGTGATGATCCGAGAGGGGGAAGGGTGTGTTAAGAAAATTAGAAACTGAGCATAGTCTAGAGAAAACAAGATCAAGGCAGTGGCCATCCTTATGAGTAGATGATTCAATCCACTGGCAGTGGTCAAGTGAGGAGGTTAGAGAGAGTAGTTTGGAAGCAGCCTTGGAAGGTGGGTTAGCAATGGGGATGTTGAAATCACCCATGATGATGGTGGGGATGTCTGAAGATAAGAAGTGAGGGAGCCATGCAGAGAAATCCTCAATAAATTGTTGGTGTGCTCCAGGTGGACGATAGATCACCGCAACACGTAGAGAGAGTGGATTAAAAATGCGAATAGCGTGTACTTCAAAAGATGTGAACGTGAGTGATGGGACATTTGGTAGAACTGTAAACGTGTACTGTGGGGAGAGAAGTAGTCCAACCCCACCTCCTTGTCTGCCTTCAGGTCTGGAGGTGTGGGTGAGATGGAGGCCACCATGTGAAAGTGCTGCAGGTGAGGCAGTGTCTGATTGCATGAGCCATGTTTCTGTTATTGCCAGAAGGTTGAGGTTTCTTGAGAGGAAGAGATCATGAATGGAGGTAAGTTTGTTACAAACAGAGCGTGCATTCCAAAGGGCACATGGAAGAGAGGGGAGACAGGTGATGTGTTTGAGGTTCGCTATAGAACGGTAGTGCTCTGATGTATGTTTGTGTGAGGAGTGTGGGGGACCTGGATTAGGTGATATATCACCAGCTAATAGAAGCAGAGTGAGGGAAAGATAGGCAACGGGATTGTAAGATTTGTGACTTTTTATTTTCTGGCGACAGGTGGAGGTTGTACTTGTTAGAGATAATAAATAGGACAGCAGTTCATGGGTGTTGACTAGAGGTGAGTGGAGTAATGCAGGTGCAATGTGGAAAAATGTTTGTGTTGGTGGAGGGGTGAAAAATGACACAGTTTTAAAGATCATGCCATGAAAAGACCAGCAGACCACCTTATACCACCAGAGGTGCTGCTGTTCTGTTCCTAAACTCTTCAGCATGACTGAAGGAGTTAATCTTCTTGCCTGAGGCCTAATTAGAACTGCACCTGTCACACTGCTTTAAATACCTGCCTCAAGCTGTGCCCTGTGCAGTTCATCCCGTTTGTTCCTGGCTGCTGCTAACATGCTCCTGTGTTATTTGATATATACCTGCTGGACTGAACCTCTGTGTATGACCTCTGCCTGTACCTTGGACCTTGCCTGCTTGCCTGAGACCCCGAATCATTTGCCTGTACCTTGGACCTTGCCTGAGACCCCAAATCATTTGCCTGTACCTTGGACCACACTGTTTTGCCTGTTGCCCTGACCTTTTGGCCTGACTTCTGGACCTGGATTATTTGCTTGTGTCAGTTACTTTGCCTGGACTCTGTTTGCTTCCTGGACAGACTTTTGGATCCTGGAATTGGGTAACTCACCATTCTTATTCCTGCATTCAAACTACATTAGCATTATGTGGAACCTGTTATTTCTGTGTACCTTCCTGCCACACCTGTTCATGTTTATGTTGGGAGTTATACCTGTTTATGAAAACCTGCATGTTCATTGAACTGAACCCTTGCTTATATATTTTGCTGGAATAAAGACATTTGTAGTATTCTTCCATGGCCGCTTTTCTGAGTTTACTAGGAATCGTAACATAGAGAAGTACAAACTGGTTGTGGCTCGATTCACAAACCAGTTGGGCTAATGAGTTGTAAAATTTGAAAATTCATCTGAATTTCTTAAAATTTTAGAATTGGCTAAAAAATTTAGAAAGTAGTCCAAGTTCGACCATGTTCGACAGTGTTCGAGCCGGTTCGGACATGTGCTAGCACATCTAAGTTAAATTAGAATAATTTGGGCTTTTTTCAAATTGTGAATGGCGAACCTTGGACACAGAGGTGAACCTTGAGCCTCAAGTTCCCCGACATCTTGTGCAGAACCACCACTTCTCTGCTTGTCATTGCTTGCTCCCGCTGTCTGAAAATAAACCAGGTCAGCGTGGGCAAGATGACTCTTCTCTTTCCTGCCAATGCTTTCTTTTTTCAGGCAGGCAGCTTGTTGACCATCAAAAACAAGCTGCTAGTGGGAGCAGGTAAAAGCAAGTTTAATAATTTATTGTTGAACCCCTCATTGTTTTAAAACAGGCTTTTACTTATTATATTCCACCCCAAATAGGATATTGTGAAACCTGTTGCATATCCTGCAAACATACATTTAAACAGATTAGAGTGCAGTAGTGTAGCCTGATCTTTTCAAGCGTTCTATTTGACCTGGAAACCCTGAATGTAGTCTAATGTTGCATTGTCTCAAACAAAAGAGGACAGAAACAGCTTAACAATTACATAATGGGTTTTTTTTCTGTTTAAAAGAGGGAAAAAAAAACATTTCCACTTTCTAGTCTTTAAGACTCAAATGTCAACCTTTATATTTAGATTAAAATAACTCTAGTTTTTCCACATAATTCAAAATGCATTAAACTAATTAAGAGCTAATTAAGAGCAGGTTTTGCTCCGCAGATCAGATTCTGTAGGGTTTAGTGCTGTTGCCATAGAAAGCGGGAGGTTGTATCGTTTAGTTTCCAGTGAAAGAGCAGGTGTGCCTTGGCTATAGCTGCTGGAAATTACACATGGAGTAACCCTGCACTCCAAAGAGAGAAAGGCTGTCAGTGTCGCAGAGACCATGTAATACTGCTGGAGAATGTCATTTTCTCAAGCTATTCATGCATGTTTTTTTAAGTAATTGAATGCTGGGATTTAAAGTCTTCGTGACACCTAGTAAATGAATTTAACTATTTGGGTCTGCGGCATTTTTTTATTATTATGCTCCATCTTTCTTCTACCTTTAATTCATGATGCCTAATTCTTGCCTATACTTAGCGGTGATTAGTAAATGAAAAAGAAAACGCTATTGTAAATGAATGTTCTGTCTGATTCTACCGTTCTGGGCAAGAAGTCTGTTACTATGGCGATGTTACTTGAGTCCTCCTGATTGCTGTTCTTCAAAGGTGATAGAGACCTTTGGACATATACCTATATACATATATATATATAACTATACCTATATGGAAACAACATCTACATAGTTTCTGCAGAGTTCATGTCTGTAAGTCAGAGACACAAATATAATGAAGAGAGGAAACATTTAGCAGGTCCTGACCAGCAGCGATACGGTCACGTGGAATCAAAACATCACTACATAAAAGTATATTTGCTTAATTTTACGCTTTGTGCCATTTTGGGGGAGGTTGGGGAATCCACCTTAAGATAAGTTGCTGCTCCTATGAATCCCTTTAATTGCTGGAATAAACCTTTTTATTAATATTATTAACATAGTCTGTCTGTCTGTCTCTGTCTGTCTGTCTGTCTGTCTGTCTGTCTCTGTCTGTCTGTCTGTCTGTCTATCTATCTATTTATCTACCTATCTATCATGAGTGAGAGGTATGGGGACTATCTTTATTACATGTGTCACCTCTGTGTGTTTAAGTGTATCCATTTCTTGGGTCGAAGTACTCCTTGAAATTTACTTTTCCGCAAAAGTGCAGCTTCAAAATGCAAAATGTGGCACAAGACCCGATCTCGACTATCTTTGAAGTGGTAGGATAATCAAGTCCTTTTGCTAAGGGAAAACTCCTGTGTGACTTCCTGCAAAGCAGAGACCACTCTACTAGACAGGTCTTTTCCACCCCGTCCTCCTATTTATAGACTCCTGTTCTGCAAAACAAAAAAATATTTTGGTACCTAGGTGCAAAAGGAGCAGCTCTAATGTGCCAAATCCATGCACAAGAAGAAACATCCTTGATCCAGTCATCTTCTTCCATCAGACAGGGAAAACTTTTACTCCCGGGCAAATGCTGCCATCTTGTCTGCAAATCCATGTCCATACAGTTACTAGTGGGTCCATTGGCACAAGTGCTTTGCAGGTTGCGTTGCAGTCTTGCATTTCGCCTTATAAATTAGCCCATTTTAGTGCTTATTTGAAAATCTGTCAATCTTTTTCAGCATCACATACTTTCCTTATGTCACATGTTATTCACCACACCTTATCTCTAAGGATCCAACAATTTCTGCAAACTTGCTTAGTTTTTATTATTTTTCCTTCTTTTCTGCTTTTATTTTCTTGCTTAAGTTTTAGATATTTGTGCTTTTGTTTTGATGTTTTTTGGCTTTCCAATTTTCCTCATATTCAAGTTCATGTTTACAGTAAAAATAGGTCCACTACCCTCAAAACAAATAGGTTGCTACTGGAATTACACAATGCAAAAAAATCCCAAAGCACACAAAATATTGTGTAATGCAACAAATGTTCTGGAGAAAATATTTCTTTTTTTAGGGGAAGAGTAGTGGGTGGCTGTGTTTGTGTATATAAACCTTCTATTATATGCTACCATGGTTGGCAAAGGCCATTCCCTAGAAATGGTTCACAAGCTTTATCATACCTAATATTTTCTACATAATTAATAGATCCAGAAATATCCATACCAAAACAATAGACTAATGATTGCGCAAAACGTGATTCTTGAAAAACTGGGAATTTTAATGTCCCTGCAATTTCCAAAGGTTTCCCAACGAACTATTGGGCCATTTTGGTTATCTCAAAGATAGATCTATCTTGCAAAACAGTAAAATACTTAGCTGTGTTGCAGTTTGTATGCTGACTGTAGATATTTACTTAAGCTTTACCTAGAATATTAAAATATTTACTATGTCAAGTGGTATAGACTGCATTAAATATACCAAGGGCAACCAGAATCAGATTTAAGATAAGGCACTGTAAGCTTGTCCCTATTGATGGCAACATCTAAGAGTCTAACCCCTTAACCACACTCTACAGTGCTTATGTCAACTTTTTCTCTTTTATCAACACAGACTTGTTATGATCAAATAAGAAATAACAACTGAAGTGTGTTAAACTTAGGGGTATATTCAGGGCCGGATTTACCATAAGGCAACCTAGGCAAATGCCTAGGGCCCAGCGGTCCCCAGGGGGCCCTCCCAGGGCTGGTGGTTAGACCACCCTTTAAAAATGGACCGCTACTTATGGGCCAGTGCTATGTGCTTGCCCCCCTGGGCTAAAGTCTTCCAGCCAGCCCCTGAATAGGGGTATATGTTATGCTAAAAAACTATAGTGCTATGGATTTTTTCAGGGAGGGGGCCCCAAACCAGTATCTTGCCTAGGGCCCCATGTGGTCTAAATCCGGCTCTGGGTATATTTACTAAACTGCAGGTTTGAAAAATTGGAGCTGTTGCCTATAGCAGCCAATCAGATTCTAGCTGTCATTTTGTAGAATGTACTAAATAAGTGAAAGCTATAATCTGATTGGTTGCTATAGGCAACATCTCCACTTTTTCAAACCCGCAGTTTAGGTAATATATATATCCACTTGGTTTCATTAATTCCTTTGGTGGAATATTACATTAGCTGGAATACAGTAACTTGAGGAACTTGCTATTTTACTCTGTGACATGGACAGTGTGTGATGTTTTCTGCTTCCTGGCAATTTAATAATGAGTGATATTCATGAAAAATGGGGGTGTCCTATGAAAGTGGGCGATGTGTCACCTCCAAGCTATAGTGATATAAATCTTAATCTCAGGAGATTGATATCAATATTCCAATGCGTCATGGACCAACTTTAAACACAATATAGGACTTTTCTATTAAACTGGCGCATCATATGGTGACAATGTCATTGTTAAATGTACCTGGGTACATATACCTTCAGTCTCTCTTTAACTTACTCACATTTCGGCAGTGCTGAAAACCAATTGAACACCAATTATCTAAGTTTCTGTGGCTTACAGTTCCTACAACTTTCTCTCTAGTTGTATCTTAACCTTTATTTGCGAAATTACCCATGAAATGTGACTATTTTCTATTCTCTGCCGTTTGATCAGACATAGATCTACTTAACATTTCAATAAGGGCACAAAAAAAAAGAACCCAGCAAGGCATTGCGTACGAATGTGCGGAATATTATGTTTTAAGACCTAGATCTATGACCATGCCTGTGAAAGAGAGGATAATTAGTGTTCATACGCTCAGTCATATCAGACTAGAGGTAATGAAGTGTGAGGGAAGGTTCATTAGTTTCTCTCAAGTACTTATACTCTGTCCACAGTATTTATACCAGCAGAGAAAAAAATGCAATCTTTTTTAAAATCGAGCTAAGCTATTCACATAAGAACTGGAGATAAGAAATAAAACTGCATAATTAGCTCAGCTTTTGTGATGGGCAGGAGAATATTTTCTCTCTCAATACAATTACAAACATAGCTTGGTGGTTTAACTAGATTGCCCCTGATAACTTGTCAGTTTATACAAATATGTGAGGAAAATGATATTTTTCAACATGATGCAGGATTGTGAGTCTTGCCAAGCTCTGTTGGACAATCCAATGGCTAAATGGATTGGCTATATTTCCATCTTTCACCTTTGGACATTGCCGCCCACCTGACAGCTGTTCAGTGTTCAAATTCCAGCCAACAATACCGGTGGAAAGAATACAACAAGGTCACACGCAAGCTAAACTTTTAGTACAGTCGAAGCGCCATCTGTTACACGCTTGCAAAATGTTTAAACATGACCTAGTTTTCTTCATTTTAATAAATGGTTATTTAAAATCTTTTAAAATGTTCCCTGATGCTGTAAGCTGTGGTTACAAGGTATTAAATAGTTGTTCTTCATATCTGGGTGAGTCCGGCCTTTACGGTTCCCCTGTTGCCCATGCACAGAAGAGACGGCCATTTTGTGAGCTCCATAATGTTTTATGAGATTCCAGGTTCTGTTCAGTATAAACAATGACATCACGGGGGCACAATAGTAAAATAAAATGCATTCTTATGAGCACTGTATTAGCAAACAAAATGTCTGCCTCCTCTGTGTTTAGGGGACAGGTAGACATAAAAACTGTTATGTGATGCACTGCCTGAGGAATTCAGTTCTCTCAAGGTACTTAAGACAGGGCATATTTGTTGAGTTCAGACAGATCAGATTTGACATACGGATGGATAAGGTATGCACAGTGGTTTGGTTTACATAATTAATATTTGCCTCCACTCTCCTGGAATGTCTGTGAGACTCCCAAATTCCTGTAAGAACAGGCAATTGTTCCGCACTTCCTAATGAAGTTGGTGGGATGGGGCCAGTGGGGGATCCAGGGGGAAATCGATTGGGACATTCGCCCCCCCTATCAGCAGAAAGCTAGGTCCCAGCCGCCGATCAAACCGGGAGGGGGCGGGGCTAATTGAGAGAGGAAGGTGGGGCTAAATGCGGGCCAGCCAATCGGAGTAAAGGAGGGGCGTGATTATGCAAAATTGCCCCCCTAAACATAAAGTATAGGTCCGCCCCTGGATGGGGCCTCCATGAAACGATTTGCACCTAGACCATCCAGCCACCCCCCCCCCCACCCCCATGGCCAAATGATGTGATTGTATTGTGGGTGGCTCGCCCCTTCCAGACTTGCTCTTTACCTCCCCTCCACCATCTCCTGGAGGGGGGGCAGAATAGGCAAATAAACAAGTATGAAATAATTATCAATTTTCAAGTATCATGCTAACAAGGTGCTGTTACATATACAGGCACTTAAAATGTCCGAACTGCAAATTGGCAACCACCGAATCCCACCCCAATTTCACCGGTTTGTCTTTCCTACCATCTAACTGACTTAATTCGGTCAGCGATAGTCATAGAGCATTTTAAAAATAAATAAATCATAATTTTAGATCATACTTAACAGTAATACAAAATACATATATCTTCATCCTACCACACTAATTTTCACAGGTTCTGTAAGATAAAAAATTAAGAAGCATATTTGTTTAAGATCATCTGAAAACAGTGATAATGTAATTTCATTATTTAAGCAACATTCATTTAGAATAAACCAATTACATTGCACTATTAATTTGTATCTTTGGTAAATACATTTAGGGGTTTTACAGTTTATTACTTTTGACTAATGTGTGTCTATACATGAGATGAATGGGACGCTCTTGTGGAGAGGGGGGGGGGGGGGGGGGCTACTAGCAATTTGACAACCAACAGTTGCTGCGGTTGGGTTAAGTATATATTTCTTATTTTACTTATCTTCCACCTCAAAAACTTTTTTTTTTACTCCACAGAGAGAAACCTACCGTATATACTCGAGTATAAGTCGACTCGAATATAAGCCGAGGGACCTAATTTTACCACAAAAAACTGGGAAAACTTATTGACTTGAGTATAAGCCTAGGGTGGGAAATGGCGCTATATAAATACCGTAAATGGTGATGATGATGATGATATCTGTCAGTTTACAAAAATACCCCCCCCCCCCAAAAAGAATACAACAAATCTTTTGAAAGACTATATGACACAGAAATACACATTTATCTCTCCCTGTTCATCTTCTTATAAGTGATTTATATAAACTTTTGACTAAGACTGCACTGCTATAGACATTAATATCTCTGGGGATAAGGCAATGGGACCGTGGGTATATATCTTTGCATGTGTATTTATATCATGGTGAGGTAGCTGAGCATAAAACATTACCTTTGTGTGTACAATGATGTATTTTTCAGGAAGCGTGGTATTGACTGGGGCCTGGGGCCCCTCTCTCCCTGAATGTCTGTAAGACTGTCTGTGCCAGAACGCACATGCGTTCCACTGCGAAACTACACAGACATTCAGGGAGAGAGAGGGGCCCCAGGCTCCAGCCAATACCACGCTTCCTGAAAAATACATCATTGCACACACAAAGGTAATGTTTTATGCTCAGCTACCTCACCATAATATAAATACACATGCAAAGATTTATACCCAAGGTCCGATTGCCTTATCCCCAGAGATATTAATGTCTCCTCCCAACTCACAAGAGTTTGGTGCTTGCCGAAAGCTCTGCAGTGGAACGCATGTGCGTTCCACAGACAGGAAGTTCGGCACTTGCATTGCAAGTGCCGAGCTTCCTGTCTGTGGAACGCACATGCGTTCCACTGCGGAACTAACGGCAAGCACCAAACTCTGGTGAGTTGATTTTTTTTGTCCACCAAACTCTTCAGTTAATGTTTTCCTTCTCTTTCTCTTCAGCCCTTAAGCGGGCTGAAGCTATGGAGGCAGGCACCACCCTCCTTACGGCCGTGCATTGTGGTCTTTAACTATCACTCGAGTATAAGCCCAGGGGGGGCTTTTTCAGCACAAAAAATGTGCTGAAAAACTCGGCTTATACTTGAGTATATACGGTACTTTTGAGTATAGAAAAAGGCCACAAAAGTTATTTGTAGCAAAAAATAAAACGAAAATATTATGGTCTCGGGTTAAACATTTAGTTACATGGTTAATAATTCATTTAGATAAAAAATTATTTATCATCTTGCGCAGGTTTTGTTTTGCTTTATGCTGGTAAAATGCAGTATTTATTACAAACAAACCCTTAATGTCTTGTACCATCTTAGATTTACTTGAATACATATAAAAGCCACGCACATTACTAAATGATTTACAGTTCTCTACGTTGCCTCATTGTTATTTGTGCCTGCACGTCAAAAGTGTATTTCAGTTTGGATCACTGAGTAAAACTCCCAGGTGAATCTGTAGGATCGAGGCAATCTGTGTTATTGTGATTGATTACAATATGCAGAGAGAAACCTAATGTTTTTGCTAAGCTCCTTACTTAGTTTATGTGTAAAGTAATTTTACTTGGCCCATGCAGCTCACTTCTTTACCTTTCTCATTAACAAAATTTATGTTTCTTTCAGACTCCCATTTTGCAGTCAGAACTTTAAAGAAAAACTTGTTTACATGTGACTTTGCAGCCCTGTCAATTAGAATACATCTCACTTATATAGCTGGTGTTTATGAATTAATTCCATGCTCATTCACCTAAAGTGTGTGACTAATTGGCAAGCCTGGATTGGTGGGGATGTCCCATATTCTTGGGTGTAGGGCAGTTGAGATGTAGGGTTGACATCTACTAGCTTTGCATGTCATTGTTTTTATTTTGTAGATGAATAGTTTCTTATCTACACTTTGTAAATATTTAAGCATTGGATGAATAAGGTCTGAAACATCTTCATGTATTTATTGTATACAGATGGGATGCAATGGGATTTGGAACCATGGAGAGTTACTGCAGCAGGGACATGGGGCCTGATTCATTAAGAATCTTAACTTAAGAAACTTCTTATTTCAGTCTCCTGGACAAAACCATGTTGCAATGCAAGGGGTGCAAATTAGTATTCTGTTTTGCACATAAGTTAAATACTGACTGTTTTTACATGTAGCACACAAATACTTGATAGCTTATTTGTACACTGAAATTTAAAGTTGATATTTGTGTGCTACATGAAAAAACAGTCTGTATTTAACTTATGTGCAAAACAGAATACTAATTTGCACCCCTTGCATTGTAATGTGGTTTTGTCCAGGAGACTGAAATAAGAAGTTTCTTAAGTTAAGATCCTTAATGAATCAGGCCCATGGTATGGAAAAAATGGGCGATGGAGCACACTACCTAAATCTGGGCCTGGGTTCCTCATACCATCTAATAACTTATTAGACAAATCAAGGGACATTTATCAGTCAGTTAAAACATTTTCTAATTAAATGCTTATTTACAACATAGTTTTTATTATTATATTTTTTAAAATTATTTTTATCTAATTAAATGTTTAGAATATTTTTTGTTCACTTATGACTACTGCAGTGTCTCCATGTCCCGCATTTCATTTTTATTTTTGAATGTGACTTCAATTCTTTATGCCGTATGAATCATAGGGTAGTGGGTTCAACAACAAAGCAAAAAGTTAATGTGGCCCAATGCTAAGCTGTGTTTTATCTGTTATGATATCACATGACTGTATGTACCGCTGTATGCAGATTTGCGTGGTAAGCTGGGATCTGTTGCCAAGGAACATTTTTGGTTTGAAATGGTGCTCGCTTTGCATAACTGTGTAGTCACAATTCTGAAGCTTATTTGTATGTTTGGTAATATTTGGTAAAACTGAAAAGAAAATCTAGAAAAGGTTTGCTAGAAATTGTGACACAGGTAATTTTCTATCCCAGTCTAGTGTATTATTATTATTATCATTTATTTGTTAGGCGCCACAAGGTATCCGCAGCGCCGCACACAGTCCTAACAGTAGACTATACAGGGTGAAACCATACAGAACAATGAACAAAAAGTAGCAATACTTCAGAAACTCCGGCTAGTCATATACAGTAAAGACGGAGCGGAAGAACAGGTATGGAGACAGGAGGGGAGAGGGCCCTGCTCATACGAGCTTACATCCTAAGGGAGGGTAAACAGACCAGGCACAAGAGGAGCCAGTTGAGGCAAGAGGAAAGAAGGGAGGACGAGCAAAGGGAGGAGATGGGGGTTAAGTAGATGGTTGACCCTTGGATTTGGCTGATAGGAGATCATTTGTAACCTTGGCCAGGGCAGTTCCGGTAGAATGGAGGGGGTGGTAGCCAGATTGGAGAGGGTCAAGGAGGGAATTGTCTGCGAGGTGCCTGGTTAGGCGGCTGCAGACAGTCCGCTCAAGTAATTTGGAGGCATAGGGGAGAAGAGAGATAGGGCGATAGTGTAGCAGGATTGCCGGGTTTCCAGGCCATTCCAATGTCTTACATTACAACAGTTTGTTTTCTTTCATAATACAGTCTCCCTCTTTATACAGACAATTAAAAATGTATTTTGTACAACTTTGTGTAGAAAAACTAATTATTAATTCTGTACCACAGGAACCAGGTACAATTGATTATTGACATCAATGGATACTTAAACCATCCTCCTTGCTCCTATATTTGACTGGCTACTGAATTCTAAATTAATTTGTCTCGATCAGCTGTGCTATCAATGTCTTGGGAAATGTTACAAAAGTGTTTGTTCATGATTAATGACAACTGTTGTATTGTTTGTGTTCTGTAGTTTTGTTTAGTTGTTGATAAAGTTCTGAAAAATGCGTAGAAGACAGGAAATGAGAAAGTGAGCGCTGGCGAGAGTTGTATTTCCGCAGTGTATGAATCAGCTTAAAGGATTTGTTCTATAATAAAACCATCTGCTTTAGCTTCAATACCACTGGACAATGTCCCAAATTATCTGCTGCTAACAGGTTATGGACCTAGGACAACAGTGAAAATCAAAAGCTTAAGAAAATAGCGACTCGTTTACGAGTTTCCGGGTCTATTCCATGGCCAAATTATTGGCTCGAGAGAGATCAACATGCTCAACGCACCATCTCCCTTAGTATAGATGATGATCAACTTGTACACATATGAAAACGTGAAACTGCATAATAAATGTATATCGACCTACATAAATTGCATGAAAGTGCAAATTGTGTTTAATCAGAAAACTACATTAAACTAATATGTTTAAGGGTCAGCATATATAGGACAAACTAAGGAGTACCCTAGCAGTGGTAGAGTGCCTTCATGGTACTGAAGAAGAAACAAAAGACTTCTATGTTATGGTGTCGCTATCTTGTGTTCTGAATAGCAGTGCTTAGATCACATTTGCTGTACCAGACATTCTCTATGAATATGTGAGGAAAACAAGGAGTACAAGCAATGACAATGTACCAAGAGCAGCATTAAATATTTGGGTAGGAACTGTAGTCAGCAATGTGATACAAATGATTGTTTTATATGCAAGAAACTTGATCACCTAAAGGTTGACTGTTGTCTTTTAAAAGCTAGAATGGATCAGTTGGAAAAATACTCAATGGACGGCCAGATGTGCTGTACTTGAGGATGACAACACAGATATTGATACTGCCTTTAACACCAGAGTATGTCACCAAAGCATACACAGTATTGGTTCTGGAACCGCAAGTCATAAGATCAACAATAAAAGCTTATTCTCTCACATTGACCAATTATGACAGAAGGAATGGGCACCACATAACCTGCAAAGAAATAGGGAACATTATATTCATTGCCCAGTCTTCCTTACACTCATCAGAAACATACAAGTAAGTAATGTACTATATAAACTTAGGCATGAGAGAAACCTGATGTCAGTGAAGAAACTCATAAAGGAAGACAATATCATGACATTCAAGGATGACTCCATTACCTTCAGTTAGAAGATCCACAAGATGAAACAAGGTCATTCCAGCCAAATCCCTGTACTACATGATTTAAACAGAACTAGAACCCAAGCCATAGTCATGGAATGATACGCAAAGACTACCATTTCACCAGAAGTAAAGTGGTTTATAGCTGCTGATGAAGACACAAAACCTCTCATCTAGCTCCAGACCTGGGAAGTCAGAAATGTTGGCATAGTGCTTGCTCATTTTCTTATTACGATATTTACTGTGTTTGTAGTTTTGTAGTTTTTCTAAGTTGTTAATAAAGTTAAAAAAAAACATATAAGACAGGAAACTCGGAAGTGACTATTGGCATGATATGTGTGTTGCAGTGTAAGAAACATCTCAAGATTTGCTCAATAATAAAACGTTCCCATCTGGGTTAAATGGTAATATCTAGAGCTAGACAGCGAAGCCACACTTCTGATTAGGACTGAAGAGGGTTATTATATTTATTGTTGGTTTGATATTTCCCCTTAGGAAACATAAACAATCCTTCTTGGTTAGAGTAAGCACCCCTGAGGACATAGGGAATGTTAGCGCTCAAACCAAATACAAAGTTCCCAGAGCCCACTTGTATTTATTTAGTTGACCCTCCAAAAAAGGAGAGCTGATGAGATAACCATCTTACCAGTTCCTAAAGATATATTTTAAGAGAGGTAATGATTTGATTCTATGGCAAGGTTCTGTTAAGATGTGTGCCCACAATGGGCATTTGGCAGAAAACAGCAAAACTGATCTTGAGTCACTTGACTGTAGGGGCAAATAGGGTAAATTTTGCCTCTGACTTAAAACTGTCCATGTGTAAACTTGACATTGCCACTAACTGTCCCAGTATGTGATCTGTTCCCCTTAGGAAGGAAAGTGAGTTGCAGGAAACATTAACAAGACTGATTTTGTAATCCATAGGTCTGAGCCTAAATCTCCCAATGGATGGACTGCCTGTATCATTTATTTTTTTATATGCTGGGAATCCTGTGTGCCTCAACACTCCCACCTCAAACAGAAACACAAAAAAAGGAAGAACATTTTGCCATTGCTGTCCTGTCACCTTAGACCTGGGTCTGCGTTGCCTTTCCACAAATTCAGCCCTAATTACCACAGTAGACTTCCACCAAAGTCACATTGTTCAGTGAAATTGGAACGAGTCAGAATTTGTTGTGCATTTGTAATAAAACGTCAGTCAGCTTAGCCAAATCCCCACGTGGTGTGATGTAAAGTGTATGATTTTCACAACGTGTCTTAATCAGTAGATATTTCCCACAGATGTCAATGCCGTACAACAGTCTCTATTGCTAATAACTGCTTTTTCCAATAAATGTTAATGTTTTTTTTGCAGCTTTGTTCCTCTTAAATCGAACACAGTTCCAAGCAGTTTGCAGGAAGATATTTCCTGATTCTCTTTTAATTTCATATAAAGTGGGATTTATCAGCTGAGCTTTCGTTGACACCGAGTTCAATTTATTCTGATGAAACTGACTGACATCTGTGTGTGCTGTTCATCAGTCATAATTTAAACCATTCTTAATTGTATTAAATGTAAATTAAGACATTCAATTTCAGCCATTATTTTTCATAAAACACTGTGAACTGAATTTTAGTGGGTCATGAAGTTTTACATTCAAGATAAATAGGGGGAATACAGAACGTACCACTGATACTCATATTTCACTCTGTGTTGAATGGTGGTTTACTAGATTTGAATGATTAATTTGCTGTTTGATTGAAACATGAATGGCTCAGACAGACTTTCGTTGAAGTTTGCTATGGCTCTATCATTCCTAAAGCTTTGCCACAATGTACTAAGTACATGTATATTAAATGAGTATACTTGGGCAGGCGCAGGATCTTCACTGGAGGTATCACATCCTATACAATATTATAAAGTACACGGCAACGTTCAGCTCAGTGCACATCACGCTTGTGCAGGGATGATATAGTTTACATGTTTTTCTGCAGAAAACCTCTTTATTCAGTAGTACGTTAAGAAATTTTATATGTTTTAGTTGTAATATCAAAGATATTCTGTGTATAAGTTTTAACACATGACTTTTCGCCTACATATTGGGTGTAGTTACTTTCAGCAGAGTAAGTGACTAAGCTGAGTGGACAGAAATTTCGTTGGATGGAACACTTTAATTAATACATAGTGAAGTCATGTAGAACAACAAACGTATTATATAACATAGTTGCCAACATTGGCAGCTTGTGTCCCGAGAGTTCCGGGGGGCAGGTGGGTGTGTAGGGACGGGGCTCGAAGAATTGTGTCTTTAGCCCCGCCCCCAAAGCTGCCACCACCTTTTCGACCAATTAAACTATAAATATATATATATATTGACGAAGTCGTATAATTGGATGAACGAAAGTATATTGGTTAATATTGTTTTATTGTGCGATTGCACTCAGTATGCCATGCTACACGTGGCTTACTGCGATTGCACGGTAAAATAGGCTCGCACACACTCGCATTACAACATTTAGTTATTTATATAATTCATATTCATATTGGTTCCGTTATACAGTGATTTATGAGCAGATAGTATTTGGTTTATTATTAGTATATATTTTATGATTACATGCACACATGTGTTATTTAAGGTTCAGGTTATAGGAAATGCGTCATGTCTGATATCATTTTAATCCCCATTTTAATCCCCTATTCATCAGCAGCTGTCCGGTTCATTCGCCGAAGAGATCGCATATTGCATACTCTAGTTATTGATGTTAGGGAATAAATAGTCAGAGTGATACCAAACTGTAAAATGCTAATGGACTAGTTGTAACTGATTTCTGGGCGGGAGAATCATCTGGAATGTTGGCCCTCAGCCTTTGAGGGGGTTGTTTGAACTAGCCTATGACCTGTTTACATTGGACCCACCTCAAGCCTGGACCTATAGAAGCAAGCCACGTCATCTGCATTGTTCTCTCTGTAACACTAAATGTATATAATCATAGCTGTGTTCCCACTAGCTTCAGTCATTCTCTGACCACAGTATTCTAGAGTGAACTACTGTTCACTGGTACCCGTGGGAGCGCATGCGAGCGCGGTATGTATGTATCTTTCGGTATTGGTTGTACTGTACTGTATTATATTATAATCATGTATTGAACTGTTAAACTTTGCATCTGCTAAAATAAATTACTTTGTGCGTTGGAAACACAATACAATCGCTTGGGCAATGCTTATTTGAAAATGATAAAATTACTTTAATAATATATATATATATATATATATATATATATATATATATATATATAAAAACCCCTCCATTTACTTTGCAGAGCCGGCCGGGAAACGGGAGAATTGCCTGCTCTCCCGGGAGTCTGGGAGACTGACCCAGATTTCGGGAGTCTCCCGGATATTCTGTGAGAGTTGGCAAGCATGTTATATAATGATCACTGATTAAAACAGCAGGACATTTTATGGCTAGTTCCTGAGAACTTGTTAAGACATTTTTAGCTGACTAGCGAAATTTGTCAGCAATAGATAACTGCAATTTCAATATGTATGTCTACCGGTATTTTTTTCTATACCATAGCTTAGAAAAGTATAAGAGAGCCGTGTAATTCACATTGCTCTAAGCTCATATTGGTCTGGAACGAGTGCCGGGATATTTGAAATTGTCAACATGAGGATCACAGTGTTGAATGTAGAGGCTCCCGTCTGATTCTTTTACTGTTGTAACCATCAACGAAGCTCAGAATTAAATCATGAGTTTACTCGTCTGTGTCTTCTTGTCATTGTATTACACAATTCTGAACCTATAAATACTTTGTCTAAGACAAAAGTGTACCCCTCTTCTTGAGTGGTGAGAAAGTCTTTAGGAGGTGTACTGTGTGACAGTGTAAAAGTCAAAATCCAACCTCCAACCCCCTTTAGTACCACCCCTTTCAATTATATAAACTTTTCAATTTTTCTTCTAAACTACCTCTCTCTTTAGCTATGGCTTTAATAAATCATGATTGTTAGCGACATACTTGTATTACATTGCACTTAGTGCACCTAGAATTGCGCTACTTTGCCAATGGCTGGCAGAGAGCCAGTCTTATCCGATACCTTTAATGGGACACGCTTGTCAGACAAGCACACACGTAGGCGCGCTCTGAGTAATGTAATACTCTTCACAGACAGACTTTTCACCAAGGGCGGCTCCCCTTCAACAGCCAGTTAAAAGCAAATTATTGATTAGGTTATTTTCAATGGGGACTTTTCAGTTATAGAAGTTTCCCATTTGTACTGCTACAGATGAAGAAAGAAGAAAACAAAATTGTTTTATATAATAATATTTTTTTTGTATAATGGGGTAGGGTTCTTAGGCACCCCTGTCCATTATACTGGAACCACTGTGGGTGGAAAAGTAGCCATCTCAAGGGGCCCAATCTTTTTAATTTCACTAGGCCCTTCTCAGTATGGTGCTGTAGCCCCTGGAAGGGTGACACACTGATTGCTAGAGACGGGTTTTTTGCTGTAACGGGGACTTCTCATCTGTTTTCTAATTGCTATTTTTTATTTCACAAAGTGCACTGTGCATGGGAACTCTTATGTCTCATTAAAGGTACAAGGTGAGACCTGTCCTATTACAGAATGGATGGCAAGGAACGTCCCTGAAAGTGCACCCTTTCCATCCCTTTATCTCCTTAAATAATAATAAAAATAATCTTGTTCTACAAAAAAAAACCATCTTGTTTCTGCGTTGCTCCACAAAACGAGGCACGCTGGTGTGCCCACTCTGTACTTTGCTGGCCACATAGTCACTCCGCCAACTCCTCTCCTCTGTGAGTCATTAAGGAGAGCAAAGCAGAAAAAAAGGAGTGAGTTTGCTTCTAAACAAACCATGTTACAATGCAAAGGGGTGCAAATTAGTTTATTATTTTGCATATAAGATAAATACTGGTTGTTTTTCATGTAGCACACAAATACGTAATAGCATTATTTTTGCACTGACATTTAGGGGTATATTTACTAAACTCCGGGTTTGAAAAAGTTGAAATGTTGCCTATAGCAACCAATCACATTCTAGTTATCATTTATTTAGTACATTCTACAAAATGACAGCTAGAATCTGATTAGCTGCTATAGTATAGTAGATATACCCCTTAAAGTTGATCTAGTACATGCCGTACTCCAACTATAAATCTGTCCCCACATTTTAAATGTACCTTCCCCTCCAATGCAACATGGTTTTTCCCAGGTGCAAAGTTACTCCTTTTTTATGCTTTAATAACTCAGTCCCAGTGTGTGCAGTCTCCTGCTCCGTCACAGATCTTGCTCTGCAAGCCTATGCATAGCAACAAATATCTAGGAGCACTTATTTAAATCAAGGAGCTAGACAGGTCCACAGCTGCATTTGTCCTGTACAGAGACTGTTTTGCACTAATTGACCTCCAAAGTATTTAGTATTTAGGCTTGCAGAAGTACATGTACAAGTCAATAACAAACACTTGATGGATGAAAACCCCTTTAATACTGCAGAAAAGTTACATAGTAACATAGTTGATGAGGTTGAAAAAAGACACCAGTCCATCAAGTTCAACCTATTTTGGATCTCCTGCGATCCTGCACTTATATTTGAAATTAATCCAGAGTAGGCAACCGCCCATCTGTTTCAATTTTGAAAATCCCCCCAGACTCATATTGCAATCCAATTTTTACCCTATATCCACTACTATCCTTTATTTTAAATTAACGGTCGTATCCCTGGATACACCTTTCCGCTAAAAATTTGTCTAACCCTTTCTTAAACATATCTATTGAATCTGCCATCACAACCTTCCCTGGCAATGAATTCCATATCTTGACTGCCCTTACTGTAAAGAACCCCTTCCTTTGCTGGTTGTGAAATTTCCTCTCCTCTAACCTTAGGGGGTGACCACGTGTCCTGTGTATGGTCCTTGGGGTAAAAAGTTCCCATGAAAGCTCTCTGTATTGACCCCTAATGTATTTGTACATAGTAATCATATCTCCCCTTAGACGCCTCTTTTCTAAAGTAAACATGCCTAAACTGGCTAACCTTTCCTCATAACTTAATGACTCCATACCCTTTATCAATTTTGTCGCCCTTCTCTGAACCCTTTCTAGTTCCAAATTATCTTTTTTATAGAGTGGTGCCCAGAACTGTACTGCATATCCAAGATGAGGTCTTACCAATGATTTATACAGCTGATATACTGTATTACAACCATAGAGAAAAACACAAATATTTGTCATTTATTTTTTTATCAATTAGAAGATAGAATTAGACGTTGCAATTTACAATAAAAAGGTTCCTTACAGGGGCCTGCAATTCATGTAAGTTCCAGAATCACAAATATATGTAAATGAGGAATAAAAAACAAAACCAAAGTGCAATAAATCTTTCCATATCAGTAGCTGAAATTTGAGTTTTCATCTGTGTATTAATATGTCAAACTTCCCATCAGCTCCTGGCTTATGTATTTATTTTACACAGGATGATTACCAGCTCCGGGCTTGTCAATTAATGAAATGATTTATAATTAATGCATAATTCCATGGAAAGTGTTATAATATTACCCAAACCGCTTATTCATAGTTAAAAGAAAAGTTATCCAACACTGCACTAGCTGCTAGCTACATTCAGCAGGTAATAGCATATTATTATTATAGACAGCATTTACATTCCCATGTCACTTCTACTGATGGAGAAAGAATTGCTGCCATCATGCTATAGACAGGTAGTTTTTTGCTATTAATATACGTCTCTGGCTCATTCTTAAGGGTAGCGTAAATGGAAGTACTGAATATAGATGGCTTTTGCAAGTCATTCAGGCCACTGAAGCATGTCATTGTTTGCAGCCAGAGCTCCATAAAAGCGCTGTCGAGTGATTAGCACACCATATATTCTTCTCATAAAATAATATAACACAAAAATATCCACTGTGTCTGAGACATGGACACCGCAGGTAATAAGAAAGCTGGCACCCTTCTCAAAGCTTAGATGAGATAAAAAAAGATTGTGCTTGGAATTAGAAACTCCTGTCCCCCCCCCCCCCCCAAGTAGGTGTAATCTTAGATCAGTGACTTGTGATGTTTAGATTATTTAAGCATAACAACAATAAAACATGTATTTTATACATTCCTTGTCCTATGCTGATCCTTCACCACTTAGATACAACTAAATTTCTGATCTATGGGTGGTTTGGGCATGTCTGAGCATTGCAGGCAAATTCATTTATTAAGTTGTTTACTAACGCATATAAAGTTGTTCTTGTGTATTTTCCTATTTACCGATGACATACACCTTAAAAGAAACCTAAAACACTTTACAAAGTACACTGGATGGCACAGCCAAACGCCTTGGCTCCTTTATGGTCCACCCAACACATTATTCCTCTCCCAATCCAGAGACATTTTGGCAGACGAGAAATGCACCTAGGAGTGCGGAGAGATGGATAAAAAGAGGCGCATTGTGCAAATGTATAAATGTCACATCTGGGGGTAAATGTATCAAGCTGTGAGTTTCCGTCAGGCTTGAGAAGTGGAGATGTCTATAACAACCAATAAGATTCTAGCTTTTATTTTGTAGAATGTACTAAATCAGTGATAACTAGAATTTTATTGGTTGCTATAGGCAACATCTCCACTTTTCAAACCTGCCGGAAACTCTCAGCTTGATACATTTACCCCCTGAAGTCCAACCTCCTATTGTTTCAGAATCCTATCATTAAATACAACTTTCCAGTTTTTTCCTACATTACTTCTTGTTGTGGCCTTTTCTATGGCTAACATTAACCATGAGAGTGAAGGGACACCTGGACTGCCTGTATGACATTTAGCACTTTGTGTGTTTACATTGGGCAAAGTGCGTTTCTATGAAAAGTGCTACTGGAAGGTGGAAAGTGTGTACCACTTAAAGTATGGGTGGGGTACGCATCGCCAATGCTGTTAAATCCGACACTGAGGACACCTACAAAAGAAAACCGATTTGAGAAGACAACGACAAGAATATACACAGACTTACCAGATCAGCGACTGTCCAGATATCCGATTGTAGCAGGACACTGACAGCAGCTTCTTCCGAATGCACAGGTGTCCGGCAGTAGTGTCTGACGTCAGTGCGGACTCAATGAATTTTTAGTTAAAGCGGCAATGTTGGGACCCTTCTCTTACCAGTTAACATGCGTGGTCCCGACATTGGTGCTTTAAATAAAAACTCATTGAGTCCACACTGACATCAGACACTACTGCCGGACACCTGTGCATTCGGAAGAAGTCCTGTCAGTGTCCTGCTACGATCGGATATCTGGACAGTCGCTGATCTGGTAAGTCTCTCTATATTCTTGTCATTGTCTTCTCAAATCGGTTTTCTTTTGTAGGTGTCGTCAGCGTCGGATTTACCAGCATCGGTAAAGAGACTACCACCGTTAGATACAGGATGAGACAAAAACAAAGTGCTTTTGAAGAGTGAGAATGGTTATGCACCTTTCCACAAGGCAGGTAACAGTCCTGTAAATGCACACCATTGTCTAATATAGGTAAGTTTTTTGCAGCACTCCATAAAACTAGACACTCAAGTGTGTCTACGTCATACTTAGCAGAGAATGTCCTCCCTCCATCCAGTTCCAAAACCTTAGTCTTTCATTCCTATAAGCACTTCCCGGTTGAGTTTGAGGTTTTTTTTAAGCTTCAATTTCGTCACTGGCTCTAGGCCATTAGTGCTACAGGATGAACTGCTTATGCCACCTGTCTATTGTGTTGCTGGGGTCCGGTTGGGCTTACTTTTCCACCGTCTCATTTCTGCATCCGAAATGTGACCTCTAACCGCAGTAGTAGGAGCTTATGCTGCTGCCACCACTATGCTCCTTAGATAACTGCGCCCTTCTGGGTAACTCTCGCTGCTAATGTACCCCTTGCTGGTCCACCTGGGCAGGTACCCCTGACCTCTTGCCTTCAGATCAGGGTTGCTGTCCACGGTTTCCCCTGGCCTATCACACTAGCCAGAGCTGCAGAGTAGCGGGCAGAGCATTGGTACTAGACGCTGGGTCCAAACCTTAGAACAGACGGATAACGGAATAGAGCGGTCTTATCTGTGGTCGCAGGAATTACAGCAGGTAAGTAAGCGTCAAAGCAGGTTCTTTAAGTAGTGATGTTTAATATCTCAGGAAGTCCTGAAAAGGAAAGTTACACTAGTTTGAGGTACTAGTGATATCCAGAAAGTACAGATGGTATAATAAAACATGGTCAAACAGTGCTTATTTTTATACAGTTTTGGACACAGCCTGGCAAGGGGTAAACAAGCCCCCTTTTCCGACCAGGCTCCAAAAAGTCTGAAATATTTTATTCAAAGATTAACATCAGGATGTCAGGTGTTCTTTAAACTTGGATTTCAAATGCAATGCAAAGTTATCAAAATTTACACTAATCTGTTATAGCCTAATACTTGTATCCTGAGTCTACATTGTTCAGACGGGTTCTTGTCTCTCTAACAAGACATGACAACTGGTAACGACCTCCTGCTGGGCCTTCAAGTGTCGGTTACTCACAGATGAAAAAGATCTAATTAGCCTAATTGGGGTTTCCTCTAGCAAAGTTACAAAACCAAATTATGACATACTGGGCCCGATTCAGTAGGGAAAGTAAGGCAAAAAAATTAGTACATTTTCTCCTGGACAAAATCATGTTACAATGCAAGGGGTGTGAATTACTTTATTATTTTGCACATAAGGAAAAAAAATGGCTGTTTTTTCATCTAACACACAAATACTTAATAGATTTATTTTTACACTGACATTTGAAGTTGATCTAGGACATGTCCTATCCCAATTATAAATCTGTACCCACATTTTAAATTTATCTCCCCCTCCAATGCAACCTAGTTTTGCCAAGGTGAAAAGTTATTCCTTTTTTTGCTTTACTTTCCTTAATGAATCAGGTCCACTGCCTCAGAAGTTACAAATTAATACCTCAAAAATGAATGTTTTTTTCTATACAGAAATATAACACATTATAATAAAATCAGTACATTTGCAATTATATAAATTACTGCACTGTGCTAATAATTTAACTATATTTATACAATGAGTTATTTATAAGATCCAGCCACAATTAGTTTCTAGAATTTGTTGGTATTTAGTTAAATCCACTCTTCTTCAATACTCTCTGGGCCATTTTCTGCCTCACAACCCCAAAGCATAATAATTGGCAAGGTGCTATTTTCTTCAAATGCTTCATCAGTTTTTCTCCATAGAACATGGCTGTTTTTGGTAGTGGGCAAAAAGTTTTTTTTTTATCAGCAGCCAGCAATAAATTTCTGGCTAAACTAAGTACTGTTTTGAACACTTGTGATGAGGTTATAGGAAAGGTTTCCTTTTGACAACTTTGCCATGCAGATTATTTTTGTACAAATAGTGCTGCAATGTGGATCTGTGGACCACTACTCTGGTGTCAGCTAAACCTGTCTATAGGTCATTTGTAGTGATATGTTGATTCTACTTTGGTTATTTGAGTTGATGCAAAGTTCTATCAAAGTTTCCTGGTCTTCCAGACCTTGGGCCTATTTCATTAAGGTACTTAAATTAAGAAGTTTCTTATTTAAGTCTCCTGGACAAAACCATGTTACAATGCAAGGGGTGAAAATTAGTTTTCTGTTTTGCACATTAGATAAATACTGACTGTTTTTTCATGTAGCACACAAATACTTGATAGCTTATTTGTACACTGAAATTTAAAGTTGATATTTGTGTGCTACATGAAAAAACAGTCAGTATTTAACTTATGTGCAAAACAAAATACTAATTTGCACCCCTTGCATTGTAACATGGTTTTGTCCAGGGGACTTAAATAAGAAACATCTTAATTTAAGTACCTTAATGCATCAGGCCCCTTGCCTTCTTTTTGCCACTCACCTTACATTTCTTAATTATGTTTCTGACAGTGGAAATTCCAAGCCGAGAGCATTTAAATATCTTTTTATAGCCTTCTGCTTTGTTACGATTAAATTATCCTTATTTCCAATGCTCAGTCTGCTGCTTAGATGAGGCCATGGTTGTTGAATATAGGCACAACATCACGACAGCCTATAAGGGTCACAGTACCTATTTGACACTGGAATTATCTTCACCTGCCTTAATGTAAGGCCTAACGAGTCAATCAAGTTTCAAGGCCTTAAGAAAGATGTCAACTATTAATGCATCCTCTGAAACGGTGGCCAAACATTCGCACATGCTACATTCACTGGTTTATCTTTTCCCCAATATGCTAAATGTCAGAAATAAGTAGTAGTTGTGCATTCAAATGCACATGATTATGTCATATTTAAGTTTGTACCCTTCAGTGGTTAAGATAACTTATTTCCCTTAGAGATTCAGTGAAACATGCAATTTGACCAGGGGTGCCCAAACTTAGCACACAACTGTAGCATACTTCATTTTGGCAAATTAGATTCAGGTGGACGCATGAAAACACATGACCTATTGCCTTAAAAATTCCTTGTTTTTTAATTAGCATTTTTGCATTCATTTGTGGAGAGATTGTCAAAATCTTATGGACGATACAGCAATGGAAGAAACATCTCTCCTTTATTTTACCCTTTGGTTACGGCTATGAATACATATTTTCATCTGTGAACAAGTCTTATTGTTGTTGAAAGTGTGAAAAGTACTTTTCCTAGTCCGGGTCCTGCTCTATGACAAGGTTACAGAGCCGTATGTAGAATGAGGACGCTGAGACCTGCCCTGTCTGGTGGCCTCTGGTCTTGAAAGTGGCGCTTTAGATTTTAATCAACTTTCTGGTAATTTATGAATTTTAAATAAATTGTAGGGCTTCATACTACTAGCTTGTAGTATGTTTTTCTTTTGTTTTATGTTTTCCTAACACCATTTTAATAGTGTAAAGAACAATCTCAATTTTCCAATATGACATCAGAGTAATGTTAAAGTTATATTTCTACACCTGGGCCCAAGAGCTTCCAGTTACTCCCTTGCTGGTCCAAATCATTATGGCCTTGGAGAAGACACTTTGTCTTATTGTGTCCAAGATGGAAAAAAATGAAATAGTAAACTCGATTTTGCAGGAAAATTGTTATTGAGAATTTCTGTGAATAACTACTTAGTACAAATTAACATTTATAAGTTTTGTGCTTCTAGCAGTGTAGGATTTATAAATCCATGCTACTGATGGCGGCTATGGACTACAGTGGTAAACAAACTTCCCAAAACTAGTTAGCACCAGTCCACTACAATATATATTACCAATAACACCAAGCATGCTTTAGAAAAGCACTGTTATTGCTTGCTTTCAGTACATGTATAAAAAAATATCATAAAAAAAAAATGCAATAAAAAGTTGTCCGTAACTTTACTTTTTAATCGCATGCCATCTCATTCAAATAAACTGATCAACAATAAATCAATTTCGTAGGGCCGATCACTACTTAGGAATTGTTAATTACGTGTGTCTAACTTGCTGATTAAGCATTATTCTTTTACTCCAGTATCGCTCGTTCAGTGGATGTCTTGAGAAATTTAGGGAGTTTTCCTGATAGAGAAATAGCTTGCTTGTCTACTTGGGTGGGCTATATAAATCCTATCAAAAACAGAGCGTTACATGACATCAATCTGATATTTAAAAAAGAATAAAATTAATTTTAACAAAACTTTTCAATTTAATTCATAACTGAAATGAATATTTGTGATTATTTTAATATTTGGCCACAATGCTCCTCCCTTTTCAGTATTTTACATTCTGTAATTATTAAATATTACTGCTGGTAATTAAATACTCTCCACAGGCGTAATAAACTGAAAAAGGATAATAACAAAACAATAAGTATAATCAAACCTAGTGAAATAAATGGAAACATTTAGTTATTAAACAATACTGTGCATCTTTCTTTAATGTCAGTTGTCAACAACACTAGTGCATCCTATAGTAAAACTGTTTTGTTATGATGATTTTCTGAAACTCTCTCGTGATGGTACAGGGCTTGCAAAATATAAATAATTATATGGACTTAGCATTAACATAACATCTTCATTATGATTTATATTAAGGGCTGATGAAGGATGGAGGAAGTCCTTAAATGTTATCATTGCTAATGGTTTAATGATGCATTAAAATGTTGGGAGAGTTAGAACATTTTTCTTTTTAACTCTATTGCATTCATTTTTTTTTCACACAAATATCACATTTAACTGATGGCTAAAATAATAGAATGACAAATATTGTGCTGTGCTTCCTGATACAAAGCATCTGCAAGAAATAACCCAGAC
Organism: Mixophyes fleayi; assembly: GCF_038048845.1. Lineage (NCBI taxonomy): Eukaryota > Metazoa > Chordata > Amphibia > Anura > Limnodynastidae > Mixophyes > Mixophyes fleayi. The sequence continues at coordinate 409,202,797 of NC_134402.1, read as the reverse complement.
GATATTAAACCTAATAAAATTATAGTAATAATGATATTAAGTTCAGTGATTGGAGCCGGAGCTTTTAAATATAATAACTAAATCTACTGCAAATAATTATGATGATAACAATAATAATAATAATAATAATAATAATAATAAAATCTATTCATAGTAAAAGAGGATTACCTATTATTTACTACACAGAGAGATTGACCAAGAACTTATCATCTGAAATTGGAATTCTTATTAAAAAATATATGTTTTTCTATTATTTACTCTGTCACACTAGCAAGATATTGGGGACCTGATTCATTACCAAACACAAAACTAACGTAACGTGTGTTATTAAAACAAAAACAAAAGAAATTCAAGTACATTGGGCATATGAACGTCAGTATTCAACAAGGAGCGGATATGAAAATACGCCTGTTGATGAATACGGGTCTGGGTGCGCTCTTCTCTAACAAACAAAACACTGCAGGATATGTCCAATATATGTGGAATATAAAGTCACAAAAGAACTTACAGAAAAAAACCCTATTCAATTAATTAAAATACATGGACTAAATGCATACACCCAGTTCCCTTCCCGTCTTGCCCATGAATTCATAGGCTGTATCATAGGGTATTTTGCACTCGAAGATGAATTGGAACCTGCTGTGTTCTCTGGGATACGGTCCAGTTCTGGGCATGGGCAGAGTAATTGTGCTCAAAATAAATAACGTATAGTCTTTTACGCTCCTCAGTGAGTCAGACCCTGGGAGTCAAACTGCCTTTGTTCACCTGAGTGAGACTACCAGAGCCTGGAGAGTATGGTTGGTGGCACAATGCTGAGAATGGCAAGGCTTACTGAGACTGGACAGAGACCTCCACCTGTGAAACAATATTAGAAAAAGGGGACAACCCAAAGTGAATACACCAGTTCATAATAATACAACCATAAAATCAATACATGTGCCGCATGTTAAATGTATAACATAAAGACTGTAAATCGACATAAACAGTGATCAGACAATCCTGGTTACGAGAAGTAGCCACAGGGAAGGAGACCTGTGTGCTGCTCCACTGCTGGCCTTTGAATGAGTGAGGTGGCACCAAGTCACTTCCAAACACGTTTTGTCACTAAGGACTTCTTCAGGAGGGTGACTTGGCACTGGGCTCTATATGCTCAAACTGTGAGGGCTCCTCCTCTGACCAATGACCGACCTCCTGAACATATGGAAGCAAATAAGCTTTTTCTACATATGTTCATGGTATAAATACGTCCTACTCTACATTGCACCCAATGTCACAGAAAGAAGAAGTACAATGGTATTTGCTCTTTGAGCATGTACTTTTCCGGGTTGTAAATGACCACTGTTGCATTGTCCTATGGATGAAAACACACACTAATACCCATAAAACTTTGTACCTACCAGTGTCTTACGTGCGCTTGATATGCATTTTTACTAGCATTTGAAGAACACAATGCTCCATAGCGCAGGTAAGATGCCAATGGTTATGGTAAGACTAGAAACAATAGTTTATATTGTCATACCCATTTACATGCATTTGAAAGTTCACTGGAAATGAGAATTTAGGGCCTGATTCATTAAGGACAGTTAAGCAAAAAAAAAACTAGTAAGTTTTCTTACTTAAGTGTTCTGGACAAAACCATGTTACAATGGAAAGGGTACAAATAAGTTTATTATTTTGCACATAAATAAAAATACTGGCTGTTTTTTCATGTATCACACAAATACTTGATAGCTTATTTGTCAATGAAATTTAAAGTTGATCTAGGACATGCCCTGCCCCAACTATAAATCTGCCATCACATTTTAAATCTACCTCCCCCTCCAATGCAAAATGGTTTTGCCTTACTTGATTTCTTTTATTTCACTTTCCTTCATGAATCAGAACCTTAGTATGATGAATGTAAATGATCCAGACAGAATAACTGTGATACCATAAAAACATACATGATAGCAGGGGAGGGCTGGCAAAGTTTAGCCCAGGGTGCAAACTCGACTCAGCAGCCTATATTAAAGAAAAAAATGCAGATGAGCCAGTAACCCAGCCCAAGGTAGCCCACAATGGGAACAGCCTGGGGCAGATGCCCCCTGCCCCCCAGCCCGTCACAAATAAAATAAAGTATAATACTGCTAAATTATTAATAATAGGACGGTTTACATCAGCAATTCCAGTGTGTATTCAACTTTGTCACATTTGTATTTGAACTGCTCCAGAAGTGTTTGTTAAAAACACTCTTGAAAATGATCATTTTTAATTTTACACAAAGGAAATTAAGCCACTGTCCACCACATCTTATAAATAAAGCCTGTAATTAAATATCATCAGGAAAATGTGAAAATACCGAATAAATGCCCTTCTGAAATCCAGACTGAAATAATCTTTACTAGATTAAACAATTTGCAAAGCCCTGTGTTATTATATTACATTATAATAAGTAACACAATACATGTATGCACACTTCTCAATAATAATGTATAAACTTGGATTCCCTTGGTAGTCCTGGAAGCAGATCTGCTTAAAGAATCAGTGGGTTCTGACCTAAGCAGGGCCCTCTTAAGAACATCTTGGGCCCCCGGGCACAGCAGTGCACCGGGGCCCCTATATATACAAAAAAAATAAAAATGATTATATATATATGTGCACTGCAGCCGAGAGGGGCCCGTTGGAGGAAGCCAAAAAAAAAAATCCTGGAAAAAGAAAAGAAGAAAATACTTACCTTGCAGTCAGCTGGCGATCCGGCTCCCTCCCTGGTCTCCTCCTCCATCACGCTCCGCAATGGATGTCGGGCGGGCGTGATGACGTCACGCCTGACATGCACTGCGAGCACGACGGAGGAGGAGACCAGGGAGGGAGCCGGATCGCCAGCTGACAGCACGGTAAGTATTTTCTTCTTTTCTTTTTCCAGGATTTTTTTTTTTGGCTTCCTCCGACGGGCCCCCCTGGGCTGCAGGGCCCCCGGGCACCTGCCCATTGTGCCCTATGGGAAAGACGGCCCTGGACCAAAGACTATATTAGTGGCCCCCCCATAAACTTCTACACACACAAAAATACCTTGAGAGTTAATCTGTAACTGTAACCTGACAGTAGAGTGTATCATATCTTTGTGAGAGGAAGACACAGAATAGGTTAAAGGTGAAGTAGTTTTTTTTGTTTTTGTTTTTGTTTTAAGTTTTTAGGCTTAATTTAGGATCACCTTTAGACAACTGAAAGAGGAGTTGTCTCTATTTAAAATAAGGGCTCTCTTTGTTGTTAGGATCATCAGGGACTGAGATGTGAGTTTACTTAATTCCTCTCCTACAAAGGCGGGCCCTCAGTACTTGTGGTGCCCCTTCATTAAAACCACTATTGTAACATAAAGTCAGAATAAATATATCCTTAAGAGATAGTTTTTTCCCTATATAAATACATCAGGATCAGTGTTAGGATTGATAGGTACAGCATTTTAACCCCTTATCGCTTGATACTTTTTGGGGATTTTACAGAGAACCTGGATAAGAACATGCTTACTATACTTTAGTATGAACTGAAGATTAATTTTAAAATTGGTATAATTCAAAATACTAGATTTATTTAGAATGTTAGATTTTGGCTCTTTCGGGGGTCCTAATGCAACCTTGAAAACAAATTTCCGAGGCTGGATTAGTGGTGGATTAAAATTACTACAGACCCTGGGCAGCATGGAAGTCATGTGACCCACACCATATATTTTTTTCATGCTGAATAAATTAAAGAAACACTTATTTATATTGTTAATAGCCAGTATGTATTACTTTTGGGCTTAAGATTTCATTACAAAAGTAACAAGCCTCTAGCCCAGGTTTTTCAATAGGTACCCCTAGTGCTCAGAATTAACTAAGCAAAATACATTTTCATTCACAGGGTGCCCCCCCCCCAATCTTAACCAACCCTATTGCTGCCAGCCTAGCTGGTATTAGCTATATATGAGGCAGGGCCGGATTAAGGGAATGGAGGCCCCTGGGCTAAGGGGGCTTCCATTCCCCGTGAGGGCCCCCCCAGTGAGCCGAGCCCCCCCCCTGGTGAGCCGAGCTGCCCCACCCACCAAGGCACTTACCTCCTTCTTCTGGCATTGCAGTCCTTCCCTGGCTCGCTGTACGCTCTTTACTGAGGAGGTCTCGTGAGAGTGAGACTCGCGAGATCTCCTCAGTAAGGAGACTACAGCGCGCCGGGGAAGGACTGCAGTGAAAGTGCTCAGCAGCATTGATCGCGCCGGGGGCACCCCCCGTCCCTGACCGATCAATACTGCTGTTGAGCACTTAAAAGGGCCCCCTGGATGCCCAAGGCCCCTGGGTTGTAGCCCAGTTAGCCCTATGGTTAATCCGGCCCTGATCAGGGGGACAAAAAGCGTGGGGTGCTGACATTACCTGCACTAGGCTTTTACTAGTACCAGCAGTTTAGTGGTACCACTATAGCAGGGAATCCCACAGCATGATGTCCTAGGCTGGATTCCCTTGGAAGATCGGGTCCACAAAAAAATGTGCCCCCCGTCCCCTAGGTGTACCTACCCCTGTAATGATAGTACCAGGGCTCTTTCTGCACCCCTGGGTGCTGAGTGTGTGGTAATAATAATTTTATCATGTATAAAAGCATCATACCCCTGGTGCACTACAGGTCCCAGCATGCCTAGGCTGCCATAAAATTGTTGGACATGCTGACATTTGTAGTACTACAGGCACCAGCATACTCATGGCTGCCAAGGCATGTTGGCACTTGGGGAATAACAAGTGCCAGCATGCCCTGGCACCCAGAGCCCTGTAGGACCTGTAATGCACAAAGGAAAAATGTAAATAAAACACATACGCGAGTGTTAAAACTATTGCAATTGAAATTAAAATTGAAATTAATTGAAATAAAAACACCCCTACACAACCCTGATTCACCATTTTTATTTCTCACCTATATCCAGGGTCTTCAACTGTAATACATCCAAGGATCCTTGGCAAAATAAAAACACAATCACACAAATAAAAACACAAACCCTAATAAACAACACAAGACTAGCTCCTAAGAGCTCCTGGCACAAAATGAGGTCTTATGGCAATACTTATATTTATAACATGGGGATTTCCACAGCTTGGACTCAAACCCTGGACACACTTCTGTAAGAAAGTAGGAGGAATACAGAAGTTTTATTTGGACTATCATTTACAATTGAACAGCTATATAGGAAAGAGGGAACAACATGTTGAGGCCCTATGTAATCATGCACTAGGATGACTGGTTTGATTCGCTTACAATAATCCCACTCAAGAGTCATCTGGCAAAACACCTTTTTCACTGTATACAACCAAAACTCCTGGACCCATTCCCTATTTTCTCTCGAGTGCTAACAGCCAATAACATCACTTTCAGTGTTCTCATTACCTGGTCAAAAGTCCACAAGGCAATGAACAAACTGACTTTCTATCAAAAGCAAAGAGCTAAAAAAGTCAGTAGTCTTGTCTCTAAACTAAGACCAGTGGACAAAGCGTGGCTTTCTACTACAAATAGCAATCTAAAAGTTCCTCCTTTCCCATTTGCTCCCAGACTCAATGGTGTTTTTTAAATTGCCAGAAAAGTGATTCCAGTAGCTTTTCGTCTTATCTGGCTATTCAAGACACCTAGGGCCTGAGTCATTAAGGAGAGCAAAGCATAAAAAAGGAGTAACATATGCACCTGGGCAAAACCATGTTGCATTGGAGGGGGAGGTAAATTTAAAATGTGGGGACAGATTTATAGTTGGAATAGGACATGTCCTAGATCAGCTTTAAATTTCAGTGTAAAAATAAAGCTATCAATTATTTGTGTCCTAGATGAATCAACAGCCAGTATTTAACTTATGTGCAAAATAATAAATTAATTTGCACCCCTTGCATTGTAACATGGTTTGTCCCGGAGAACATTTACTCCTTTTTTTGCCTTACCGATTCTTTCCTTAATGACTCAGGCCCCTAATGTCTTTAATACTTCCTTGCTGAAGCCTTTATCTATCGCTATACTTTGCAAAGGGCTCCATCTAAACTTGGCACCTTTAATGATCAGCTTGAAATCAAACTAATTTTAGACTCCTGAGTATCCCTGGAAAAATGTAGTAGTATCTGGAGGACTAGAAAGGCAGTGGCTGTGAGGAAAATTCTTGGATTAAAGCTGGGATTCCGGGTCTTTTACCTAAAATTTCCACTGAAACCTGATTTGAAGAACACAAGTAAGTGCTGCTTATATTACAGTGGTTATTGCAAAGTAGCCTGTTAGCTCCCAGCTAACCAGACTAGCTGAGGGCCTCAGCGAGTGCCATCACCATCTCCATCACAAAGACCAGAGTTCCCATTAGAATTGGCAGCCTGGGATAGACAGGCAAGAGGCGAGGGGTAGGCAGGAGACAAGTGGGGCAAATAAGAGGGCAAATATGAGCAAAAGGGCTATAAAAAAGAAGAAGACAAAAGAGGGGGCAAAATCTTTTCCCCCCTGGGGGAAATAACGAGACAATGTGAGGGAAACAACTAAAGATAAAGACAGAGGTGAAGTTTGTGATTTATAGGTATGTGTCTGACTTGTGTTAAGTGTTATTAGGGCTATGAGAGCTGCAGCCAGTTCAACTCTAAGGTTCAGCTGAATCCCGGATTAGATAGACCCCAAATTTACTAATTGACTGTTAATTATGTCTCTGACTTTATCCATGATGTTATATGCTATATAGTGCTACAAGGAGACACAAAGAGATGTCCATACAATGCACGCTAATGTACACTTAAAAGCTGAGTACTAATTAACCTTTGTAAATTAACGACATACTGTAGATCCCATAGGTCTTAATGCTTAATCTTAGCAAATATACAAGTGCTGATGAATATTGGTAACAAATAACATAATAATAATAATAATAATAATAATAATAATAATAATAATAATAATATTAGTTACTGACAGGGTCTGATTATCCAATAGGCTGACAAGGCTGCAGCCTAGGGTGCAAGGTTTTGTTTCTTTTTTTTGGGGGGGGAGGGGCAGTGAAAAATTGTGACAGTCTCTGCGGGTGAGGGGATACCACGAGCGTATTAGCCTATGGCGACCTGAACCCTGAATCAGGCCCTGGTTCCTGAGGAAGCTCATAATTATATGGAGTAAACAGGCCACACACCAACTGCCTTTACATCCCAAGAAGCATTGTTAAAGGATATCATGTATTACAAATTACACATATATTAATGTCACTTGTGTGTTGTCTGGTTCTGTAATGATATAAATAAGTGGTTACATTGTTCATTACAATACAGCAGTTCTGGTGATGAAATCACTGCACCTGAATGCAAAAGATGACATTTCAACTCTCCAATTATAGCAAAACAACAATATAATATATAGGTATATACATTACTAATGAATTATAAACAAAGCAAAACATGTTTATTCAACATTAACATCCATAGTAATGCAACAGTGGCTGCAAGTAAAATTCTATGTAATGCAAACTAATGTCTAGTTTTTATACATATATTTTTTTTTGTCCTGCTTATTTTGCATGTAACTTGCTAAGGACTCTTTTCTGGTGCTCATGGCTGGTGACAGTCATTTGCAGGTCCCCTCTGCCCTTGAGCTGTTCCATTAGTGCATGGAAAGCACCTTGCAGCCTGTGACAAGCGCAGCAGATCGGCACTAAATCAAAAATCAGCGCCAGCCGGGGATCTAAGCCACCATGAAGGTCACAGCCATCAGCCGCATGCCATCTCAATCCAAACAAAACACATTGTATAACGGGGATTTTTTTACCTCTCACAATAGGTAACAAATGCTTGGTTTTTGGAGCAATGCTTCATTGCTAGGAAAGCTGCTAACTAACCTCTGGAGTGTCATTCATCCTTGAAACAAAGAAAGGAGAGATTAGGTGTTTTTAGCGGTAATTGTATACTTTGCAACTGAAATCATGGCTGAATGCTAAAATGGAATGGGCAATGAGAGATTGTGTTCCAAATGCTGTAGTTTTGTTTTGCTGATTACAGGTGGCCAATTTCACTTTATCTCTTTCAATGGTGTTGTTTTAACTCAGCTGCTGAAGAAATAAAAAATCTCACAGCTGTTTAACGTTTGCCATAGTATATAGTAAATTTAACCAGTAACTTTCAGCTGTCGAGTGCTTGCTTTTATAACACTGTGTCGTGCCAGGGCAGCATTCGACAATGTAGTACTTTTTCTAGTATAGGCCCAGTAGACACACTATCAATAAACCTTTGCTCATGACCCTACATTCTCCTACTCCTGGCAGAATGTATCAAGATATCTGTCAACCGAGTTTCTGCATTTCCTGTGTCCTGATTGGCACAATCTTCCGCACCATTTTATATGTTGCCTGCTACCAGATCCAGACTTTCATTACACTGGACCAGCTGCACAGTCTGCACTCTGAGGCTTCATTTCTACCTTGCCTAATGTCCCAAGCGTGCCTCTTCTAGAGACCGATAGCCTGCAGAGCAATAGTCTGCAGAGCAAGCAAAAGAGTATGTCTGGTGGAGTTCCTGTATGGAATACAGCAGGAGACCATATGCTTAAAGTCTCAACACTGCCAGAACCAGTGCATCAGTGCTTGGATATAATGACGCAGTGCTCTCATAAGGAATATTCTCGAAAACTCTGTTTGGGCGTCCACATTGTGGAACTCTTAACTGAGAACTTCATTTCTTAACAAATAACACAGGTCTGCAAAAAAAAATTTTTGGACAGCTGCATTGGTTTCGTTGACTGATTCTTACGTTTTTTTGGTGCGCTGAATCCAAAAATGACAGCCGTTTTGTCATGGGACGTCAGGTTTTCGAACAAACGGGTGGTCATCATTTAAAAAAATCTCAACGCAAATATTTTATTTACATGAAAAATATTAACTCATTTGCACAGGTGATGACAAAATTAACACCACACTCAAGTAGATTGCTTGTGAAATCGTCTTTTTTTAAACTCTAAACTTCTTTTTGAGTTTTTTCTCTTGTAGGTGGCTTCCGGAAGATCCCTGTACAACATCCAGCAGTAGTCAGCCATCATCGTAACACTCCATTTCCCTTGATACCTTCTTTCCATTTCTTTTATATCTTGATGGAAACATTCTCCCTGCTCTTCACTCACTGCTCCCAAATTTTCAGGAAAATAGTTAAGGTGTGAGTTGAGAAAATGGACTTTTAAGCTCATGGAGCAACCAAGCTTGTGGAACGCTTTCAATATTGTTTCCACCATTTCCTTGTAATTTGGGTCCTTTTGGTTTCCCAAAAAGTTTTTTTATGACCACAGTAAAGGCAACCCATGCTTCTTTTTGAGTTGGAGTCATTGAACTGATGAAGTCTTTTTCGGATATTAGTTTTCTAATATCCGGGCCAACAAAAACCCCCTCTTTCAGTATTGCCTCCGTTAAACCTGGAAACTTGGATCCCAAGTACTTGAAGCATTCGCTATCTTTGGGAAGTGCCTTAACAAATTGCTTCATTAATTCTAATTTTATACTTCCACTTTAAATTGTACCCCTTCACATCACAGGAACAGAAATAACAATCATCACTATGATTCTTTTGCTCGCGCCATATCATAGGAATTCCAAATTGAAAAGCTTTTATCTTGCCTTTTGAACAATTACGAAGATCTTTGACGCACCGCTTACATACTTTATGAGGAGCCCAAACTTTATCTTGGTCACCAAGTTTTAATTTAAAATAAACTTTCTTAACAAAATCCGTAATATTCAAATGCTGCTTTTTCACCATGAACTCTCCACATATGAAACAGAAACTGTCAGGCGAATTTACACACTTTCTTGGAGGCATTGCACTAATTTTGAACCACACAGACAATAGCAGGATGACGACTGAAATGAAATACAAGATTGTGGAGGAATCAGAGAACAAGTTAAAGCATGAAAGAACATGTCCGGGCAGGCCCTAGCAAGCACACTCAACAATGCAGTGATCACCATCAGGACCAATAAACATGTATTTTCATGTTTTTGGGAGCACTGGCAGTGAAAATAAATTTGTTTTTCCATGTTCAGTTTTTTTCCCCCAAGTATGATGAATTTGAAATTTAGTGATTTCCAGCTACATGTTTAACCAAGGCACATTTCGATTGTGAAAAAACCTGACGTCCCAGGAAAAAACAGTGGTCATTTTCGAATTCAGCGCACCAAAAAACATGACAATCAGATAAAATTATGAAAACAGCTTTGTAATTACTAGTTTAGCAATTTTCTGGATTTCCTTGGGGAGATTCAATTGACTGCGAGGAACACACATTACTGGCCATTTTTCAGAAATCTCGGCTCATCTCTCCTCTCACCTCTATGGGGTATGAGGATAAATAAGAGGGGATTTCAGTTCCAAGACTGGTTTGATGCGTCTCCGTGGACTGTTCCGGAGACACATTGAACTGATTCTACCACCAAGTGTCTGGATAGCATAAATTGCAATCAACTTGCCTGAATGGAAACCTCTGTGTTTGAACAAATATTAGAGCGGGGGCATAACTATTGCCAGAGCAGCCCATGTGGCTAACGGGGTCAATGCTCCACTGCTCATGCACCCAACCCGCCCATGCTCAAAAGAGCTGAGCTGTGGCCTCCAGTGTGGTAAGCAGATATGCATCGCTACACGTGGTTGCTAGTTACACCCCTGCATTATAATATGTGAAAGTTACAATTCTAATGGTTACTGTACATTACTTTTCAGTTAGTGCAGATATAGCCCATTGGGCAAGTTAGATAAGCTCTATTTATCTCCAACAATTGCAAAATGTAAATAGGTAACAATGAAACAATATTACTACTACTGATTACTCTGTTAATCTTGATAACCTACCAGATGGCAAAATGCATCATAGTTTATTAAAGTAAAATAAGTTATATTTGCAATAAGATATTTTAATGTTACCTATGACGATGTGAAATGTCTTAAAAATAACTAAGTGTGCCCCACATCTAACAGGGGTACCTTTAGGACCCTGAACTGACTCCCTCAGTAAATGTAGCAGAGAGGTGCTCTAACTACAGGAAACTGCCCCACTGTAAAGTGTTGTAGATTAGTTTGGCAACCAACTAATATTAAAAACTGCAAATTTACACTGGGCAAAATCGGAAAAACCTATATAGAATCAGATTAGTCAAAGAGATATGCCGTCAAACACTTTAGGTAACTACACCATTCTTGTTTCCCTAAGGGTAGAGTCACCACCAACTTGTACAGCGCTGCGGAATGAGTATCGCTATATAAATAAATAGATGATGATGATGATGATGATAGATTTGCTTAGAGTCTCTAAGAATGTGTCATTCCCGTCTAAATAACAATATTATCATTGTGCAAATACAGCAGTGGGTTAATAAGCTCCTGAATGACCGAACCAATGGTGTAACATCAGTTACGGCTCTATAATAATTTTCATTTTGTTAGTTTATAGCTCAACACATTTCTAATTTTTAGATGTTTCCATATGTTTTCTTTAATAGGGTTAATAGCTGTGAAACTTTAATAATATACAAAAACTTGCTGAATCAGTTAAATTATACCAAGGCTAGTGATTTTATATTCTGTACTTTGTACAACCAGTACAGATATTTCAGCAGGGTGTTGCTATAATATATTGCGTTTATCTGTTAAAAAGCATAGATAATTTCCTGATTTGTTTATCCTCCCTTAGGATGTAAGATCGTATGAGCAGGGCCCCTCTTCCCTCCTGTTTCCATACCTGTTCTTCCGCTCCTTCTCTACTGTATCTGCCTGCCCGGAGTTACTGGAGTACTGGTACTTTGTGTTTATTGTTCTGTACTGTTTTACCCTGTAGAGTCTACTGTTCGTACCGTGTACGGCGCTGCGGAAACCTTGTGGCGCCTTACAAATAAACGACAATAATAATAATAATTTATGAAATATGTTATCAATAATAGATGCATCTAATGCTCATTGTTCTTTAAAGTAATGTTCATGAATGGCACTGCGGACCTTTTGTAGCGCCTTATAAATAAAAGCTGATGCTAATAATAATAGTATGGTAAAACACGGGTCCATCAAGTTCGATATTTCATAAATAATCATTGTGTTGATATGCAATGGAACCGTACAAAATGATCTAGAACGGATATGACAATCTTGAAGAAGGGAAACAAACCCCCCAGTTGATTTATAATTAATAGAATGTAAGAATTAGAATAAGTTATCAGTTGAGTCACATGACAGCTGAGTGTACTTGGATGTCTTGACTTCCTATATTTTTACTACAACTATCCTGCTTGTCTTGTCTTACTGTACTGGGCGAGCTGAAACCTTAAACAGGAACAGCCGTAACCCACAGGAGACATGTCCTGAAGGTGTAGCAAGAAGTTAAGACATCATTTTCAATTAAAAACAATAGACTAAAGCCAGTGCCTGTTGTCAGAGGCAAAAGTGCCCACACAAGGTTAAAGCTAAGGTCAGTGATCTGGGAATTCCAACGAATGCAACTTTAGCAGCAACTCTTCAACAATGAAGGCTTAACCTGACTTGATAAATCAGCAAACCAGGATAACTCACTGAGACCTAAGGGGATAAGAGAACACCAAACAAGTCAATACCCTTAGATTTAGTAAGCCTAAAGCATTTTCATATATATCCTTTGTGGTTTCAGTATTGATGAGATGAACATTGGACATGGGTGGGCACATAGCGATGAGCAAACATGCGCAACCATACATGTAATGGAACCATAAAGCCACGTAGACTGAAAGCGGCCATCTTACCATGTTGAATTGTACACAGACAGAAAAGCAAATTCCTTTCATACAGATTTTTATACTAATATAAACAACGATTTAATCTGCTTTCAAGTAGATCTAACTAAAGTTGAGTTTACTAATTACAGTCCATTTTCACCACAAGTGAACTATTGGTTACTCTATGGCCTCCAAGACTTACAATTAGAAACTATTTTGGACAGTCACACTCTAGTTGGCAATCATCATCATCATTTATTTATATAGCGCCACTAATTCCGCAGCGCTGTACAGAGAACTCATTCACATCAGTCCCTGCCCCATTGGAGCTTACTTCCAGAGTGACTCACTTCCAATCTGACTCACTTCCAACCCGATTCACTTCCAGACTGACTCACTCCCAGACTGACTCACTTCCAGACTGACTCACTCCCAACCTGACTCACTCCTAGACTGACTCATTTTGAACCTGATTCACTTCAAGACTGACTCACTTCCAGACTGCCTCACTTGCAACCTGATTCACTCCCAGATTGACTCACTTCCAACCTGACTCACTTCAAGACTGACTCACTTCCAACTTGATTCACTTCCAGACTCACTCACTTTCAACCTGACTCACTTTCAACATAATTCGCTTCAAGACTGACTCACTTTCAGACTGACTCACTTTCAACCTGACTCACTTCCAGACTGACTCACTTCCAACCCGACTCACGTCCAGACTGACTCACTTCCAACCTGACTCATTCCCAGACTGCCTCACTTCCAACCTGATTCACTCCCAGATTGACTCACTTCCAACCTGACTCACGTCCAGACTGACTCACTTCCAACCTGACTCATTCCCAGACTGACTCACTTCCAACCTGACTCATTCCCAGACTGCCTCACTTCCAACCTGATTCACTCCCAGATTGACTCACTTCCAACCTGACTCACGTCCAGACTGACTCACTTCTAGCCTGATTCACTCCCAGACTGACTCACTCCCAACCTGACTCACTTGCAGACTGACTCACTTCCAACCTGACTCACTCCCAGACTGACTCACTTCCAGCCTGACTTACAGAATTTCTGAAATCTGGTATCTGTAGTGGTCTTTTATGTTTGGAATCTTCTTGAGCTCTGGAAGACAAATATGGCACAGCAATAGTAAAGTTCCATAAAACACAAGTTGTATCTTTACAATTACACTCACTTGTACATGTAACAATATCAGTTATAAATATTGCTTCTAACACATATATATGGACCACACACCATTCCTTGCTCGTGGTAATCTCCCTGTGTACACTGTTCTTCTGTTTGTAAACTCAAAAGAACATTGAAAAGGGAATACAGAGAGATCCCCTAGCGCATTATCTTTAGTAACCTAAATAACACAAAGGTGGTAATTCAGTTAGCCGCGATGTTAACCGATGATAACCATTCATAATAAAAAAGTCTCTCACTGGACAACAGAGATAATCCAACCATAAACAAATATGAAGTTGCTCCCAGGAATCTTGTTCCTGTGTAGAACTTCTCTAATTCTACAGCAGGGAACCAACAGACCACAGATTGCCACTGCCAACGTGTGCATCTGTAGTCTTTTTCAAGGCTACATAAGTTATAGATTTAAATAAATCAGTAGCAATTCTCTAAATCATATACAGTATTTTCTTAAATGTAAACTAACAGTCTGCCACTGATCGTTGGAGAGGAGTCTAGACTATTAATCTGTCCTTTATCATTAAAATATTCTCATTTAGAAAATAATAACTTATTCACAGCTTTTATTGTCATATTTGCATTTATTAAAATGTTTTTTAGTGTTGAATATAAACTTTGTACTGCCTTGAAAAAACTGCTAACTATGCTGGATATTTCATTCATAAAATGAGAATCGCAAGCTCAAAGGTATTAAAAAAATTACTTTTTTGAGCCAGATGAAATTATCCAGGTCTGAATCATTCTGAATTCTAGAACCCAACACCCACAGTCACTAGCAATATAACATAAGAAATATAAAGCTCAGTCGAGCACCTCTTTTATTGCCTGACCAACATAGCAAATCAATATGTTCAATTGGCTTTGCTTTTAATTGCTTAGCCCATCTTCCCTATCGGTTGAGTCTGGTTTCATGACCAATTAACTGATCAACCAACTAGCTTAAGCTGACCTTAAATAGACTAATTACCTTTTTACTCTCAATCACTTACACTGATGGAATTCCTCATGTGACTGTTTGCTATCAAAAAACTTTCAAATGGCAGAAAATGAGTATTAGTATGAAAAGTACGTGATACCCACATATCTACTCAACATAACAAAGGGAATGTACTTAAACAGGAAATACATATGTGTGTAAACTTATTATTAAACATTTCTAGAATTAAGAGGTTACTTAGACTGCGCTAAGAGTCTAAGTAACAGGCACTGATTGAAATTCCAAGATCTGTTTCTATTCACTGTTTTAGAATACAGTTCACAGTCTGAAAAGAGAACCAAGGATTCAAATTCAATTTGGCACTAGGTCTACTTCTCACCTCTATCCCTTTTTAAGAAAAATGTTTTGTATAAAGTAATTAAACCATTTTCAGCTTGATCCTTAGCTATCACAGGATTACATTTCTGAGCAGATTATGTTAGATCCCCCAAATACTTATTGCAGTCTAGGTCTGGACGTCAAAAAGCTCTGATCAAATATTGAATTCATACTTGAAAGGATCTACAGTCTCGGACACAATACATATTTTTGTGGACAAAACAAATATTTCATTTCGGCTTGTTTCCGCTTGAGTGAAAAATCCCATGTTCTTTACTTCATTCCACTAACCTTATAACTTGTATGTGCTCTGTTGCTGTCCTAAGTGTAAACCTCTGTGCTGCCAATTCCCAGGCTGGCTTTATGACTGCTTGTGGGGAGATACTAAGGGTCATTTGCAATCCTGAATACGTGTGGCTCACAGTACATTGCATTGTGTACAATACACCTATCTGTCCTTCCTAGTGCATGCATAGGTGCACACACATACTGCTTTTGGTATCTACCCTTGTAAAAATGTTTTGCATGACTTTTGTGGGATTGGGGTCCAGATGGAAAAGAGTGTATTTCCAGCAGTACAATTGCCATTGGAAAGTCCTGCTTATTATCACTGTAGGACCACCCTTTACCAACTACAACTATCCACTCCTAAATTACTGCTGGGTCAAACCTCACTTATGTCCTAAATACAAATCATGAGGTTGAGGAGACATGGGAACTGTGTCTATTACATGTGTCACTGAATATTTTTAATGTATTGGTAGAATTGTGCCTATCAATGAGATTTCCTGGATAAAGCATACCTGAAAGTATAAGCCAAGACCTGGGGGGCAATTTATCAAGCTGCGGGTTTGGAAAAGTGGAGATGTTGCCTATAGCAACCAATCAGTTTAGCTATCATTTATTTAGTACATTCTACAAAATGACAGCTAGAATCTGATTGGTTGTTATAGGCAACAGCTCCACTTTATCAAACCCACAGCTTGATAAATTTACCCCCTGGTCTTCGCCACTGACAAATACATATAAAAAGTTCTTCGGCTGGGAGGGAAAAGTTTTGCACAGTAACCCAGTAACCCTGTCCATGTGCTCTGACCGCGCTCTCATGCTCATATCTATTGTCCTACAAAATTACAGTTTGTTTTTGCACATAGGCGCAACACCAGTCACATAAGTGTGCATAGCCCGCATTCAGCAAGGCACGCCTTGATCCTCTCGGTTTCAGCTAATTCATGCACATCTTAGTGGATCACAGGTACTTAGAAAATTGGTAGGTAGCATTCTCATGTATTATTCACCTATTATCATTACTATTGTTATTTTATTGACTAATACATGCCATACAGAAATCAAACTGATGTTGATTTTAGCCAGCAACTCTATCAACAGGTTAATTAGCATTTTTTTTAAATTAAACCCACTGATTGATAATAGGATCATTTCCTAATAAATATAATTACCTTTTTTCAACTTTCCTGCTGCCTGGTGAAAAATAGACATATATTAAATATATGAGCTTACTTATGTGCTTGTTATTTCAGCTGAGCTGAGACTGGCTCTCCCTTGCAGTCACCTCAATAGAACATTGTAGGCAGCCAATGACTATAGCCAGTTTTTACTATGGTGAAACAATGTTGCTGAACGTTGCAAACAATTACAGCTGTTTGTGCTGTGTTTCAACTAGAAGACAGCAACAAAAGAATAACAATTGTAACAATTCCCTTTATGAATGCTTTACTATGGTTGTGTTTTCTTTTTTTGTCTTAATATTATCTCCTAGGTAAGTTGTATATATATATATATATATATATATATATATATATATATATATATATATCTGCATATAGCACATTTATTGATATTTTCAGGTTTTCATCTATATTAAAACAATTAACAACAAACACATATTTAACAAGTTCTATATAGTAGTCAACAAATTTGCTAATGTCTAAGTTAATTCATTAATTGAGCTCCGTTTGATGGGGGCTTCTTATTAATAACATCAGCAGCATATTGTCAGGTTACAATCTAAGGGCTAGATTTACTAGACAGCAGGTTTGAAAAAGTGGAGATGTTGCCTATAGCAACCAATCAGATTCTAGCTGTCATCTTGTAGAATGTACTAAATAAATGACAGCTAGAATCTGATTGGTTGCTATAGGCAACACCTCTACTTTTTCAAACCCGTAATTTAGTAAATCTAGCCCTAAGTCTCCACATAAGGAGATATAGTTATTTGCATAGGTCGTATAGGGAGCAAACACTTGGATTTCAGAGGGATTTACTTGTTCCCATGTAGAGGTTTTTATTATTTTGGTTTAAGCCTCTTGAAAACACCACTTAAGGTAAATGGTTTCTTTATTTTTAATACAGTGATTTTCCGCATGTTAGGAACAGCTGGTACCTCTCAGCAGTCCTTCTATTTGTACAGACAAATCGTGCCTTTCTCAGTCCCAAACATACTATGAATAAAAATATATATAAAATTAATCAATATAAATCCCCGCCTCTGTCATTTACAATAATATGAGTCATGTATTTTTTTATTTTATTTCATTTAGGAGTGGTGAGGTGGAAAGGTAACCCAATAAATACGGTGATAAAATGTATGTGTATAAATACATGTGTTTCTTGAGATGCAATTTGTAATTTAGCGCATAGATATCTCCATCACAGATATGCGGCCATCATCATCATCATCATTATACGCATCCTAAAAGTCGAATCTTAAGGACACAGGAATCAGTGAAGCCAAGGTTCTTTCAATGAATGAAATGTGTACAAGTAAATAATTAATTAGAAAAAGTGCAGCCAGGACAATTGTGTATGTGAAAACAAAAGTAAAGATAGTCCGGTGCTCTAAACCAATAGATAAATCACGGTGTCAGCATGTACATACATAGGAGAATTTTGTGCACATTATAGCTATATTGGGGTAAGTTCACCTGTCAACGTCAAGGCATCTCCTGTAAGCCAGATCCTAGCATGTGAAACAAAAGTATATTTCTGGGTGTCACAATTAAAATCTTCCCAGAGCCTCAATTTTTAAAGTGTGCAGCTCCTGAGGGGAAGGGTCTGACTCCCAAAAAATAAACAAGAAATCAGTGAGACCAATGGAAGCTCAGAAAACTTTTTAATCATGACACTAAACATATTTGTTTCACATGCTAGGGACTCACCTAGATGCCTTGATGTTGGCAGATGAGCTTATACCAATATAGTTATACTATGCACGACACTCTCCTATTTATGTGATTTATACATTGTTTGTTTTAGAGCGCCGGACTATCTTTTCTGTTGTTTTCTTAAGGATACATGTAAGTCAATATTGCATCTCCAAGTGTAAGAAGCCACAAGTCTAAAGCTCAACTCTAAATACAGTGGCATTCTGGTATACATACATGTATGTTTCTGAAGTTTACTAAACTGCACTCAGGGCTGCCGAGAGGGGTGGGTGGTTACTAATAACCTGGGCCCGGGCATGCCAGGGGCCACTGCCGACGTTTTGTTTTTTTTGAAAGCTGTTTTTTTTTCTTTTTGCGCGGGGAATGGAGGTTTGGTGGGGGTGCTGATGCCGCGATCATGTGAGTATACAAATACTTACGTAATCGCGGCACCGGCATCCCTCTTCCCTCTTCTGTTGCACTGAATGGCGGGCGTGACGCCATCCAGTCATGCCTGACATTCAGTGAGGAGCGGCGCAGAGGGGAGTCCTCAAAAAGGAAACAGAAGAGAGAAGAGATGAAAAGAGATGAAAGAAGCCCATACAAAGGTGCGTGAAAGACATGGAGGAAAGCAGAAAGGCACAGGGTGATGAAGAAGAGGGGGGGGGGAAGGCACAGAGTGATGAAGGAGAAGGGAGAGCAGCATGGCACAGGGTGATGAAGGGGGGAGCAGCATGGCAGAGTGTGAAGAGGGTCAAAAGCAGCACGGCACAGGGTGATAAGGAGGTGTCAGGAGAAGGAGGGAGCAAAAGCAGCATGGCACAATGTGATGAAGGGGGCCAGGTGAAGGAAGGAAAAGCAGCATGGAGGGCGCAGTGTGATCATAAGGGGGCACAGCATGGTTATGATTAAGGGGCACAGTGTGATCATAAGGAGGCACACTGTAGTTGTGATGAAGGGGCACACTAATGTGTGTGTGATGGCACAGGGGGCTTGTGGAAATGTAGTGTGTGTGTGAGGTAGGTGGTGGCTAATTAATGGGTGCTATTTTGTTTGTGGTATGTTGGTGTGGCAATTTAATAGTGGGGACTATTAATTTAAGATGGGGTGGTTTGGGGTCTATTGAATGTGGGGGGGAGTTTGGGGAGAATGAGGTATTTTTATTAAATGTGAGTATGAGTTATTTAATGGCAGTGATGGGTGCAGGAAATAACTATATTTATGAAATGTAAATACTAATAATTTATTGCTGGGGCTGTTTGGAGGAAGGGAAATAGGTTTATTTATTAAATGGGAATACTATTATTTTAATGTTGGGGCTGGAGGAAGGCCTAATTATTAATTGTGGGTGCTATTAATTTAACGCCGGAGCTGGTTGGAATTTTCTAAATGTAGCCATTTGTTTTTTCAAATAGAGCCCCCAACATTCCAGGACCCACAACTAAAGAAACCAGCAGCCACAGGTGGTGAAAGTAACAAGAGCAGGTAGGAGAGAGCAGGAGAGTCTTGTTGTGATTCTAGTGGGACAATCCCAATTTTTGGTGACTGTTCTGCCCAATGTAAGGGGCAGGCCAAGACTGTGAACTCTTTATGTATACACTGCATTCTTTATATACTACTCTATGGTGCTTGATGTCCTTAAATTCAGTAGTGCTGGTACATATGTCATACTCCGGCGAGCGGGCACTGCACCCTTGTGGCAATAGTGTACACAACAATGCAGGTTTTTTTTTCTGTAGGAGGGTGGCCTAGTGCTTTTTACCTGCTAGTTATGCCATAATGATGCATAGGCATGCCCCCAATTGTATGATCACATGCACACAATTTATTTTTACAATGCTCCACTATAAGGGGGGCCCCATGAAGTTGTTGTACCGGGGCCCGAATTCCTCTTGGCAGCCCTGACCAAGTGAAAAGCCTTATGGCCATCTATAGGCCTGGTGGTAAAACTTACCCCAATTATATTACACCCTTTTGTGTTACTATCATGTGCATAGTAAAGCGACAGCTGCTATTTTGTCCTGTGACACTTTTTATCATTCATTTAAATCATACTTGCCAACATTGAGCATTACATTTTTGCGTGGTGAAGGGGGGCGGATGGGGCGGGTTACACAAGCAGGGGCATTTTGGCCCCATCCCCTGCACCGAAGGAGACATTTTTTTGGGGCATAGACAATTAGCTTCTTCTCAGGATTGTGTGCTGGGGAAGCTCTCTGTTCCTCATTTACAAATGAGATAAAGGTAGAGAGGGCACATTTTTAGGCTGCATAGCTACCTTCAATCAGCAAAATGCTTGAATTTTGCCCCAGCTCTGAACTTGTAGAAAACAGGCCTTGCTCTATGTTTTTAATAGGACATATTTTGTGCATTCCAGTTTGGCACCGAAGCCCATTTCTAAGTGAAATTTTCCCAATGATGAAGAAACCTTCAAGCACACAAAAATGTCCCATGCAATGAAGGTAGCCCTGATGTCTATCCACTCACATGATTAATTTAGAACATAAATAAGATGAATTGTATTGTACGAGAAGATTTAAAACATTTCATCATCATCATCATCATCATCATTTATTTATACAGCGACACCAATTCCGCAGCGCTGTACAGAGAATATTTGTCATTCTCATCAGTCCCTGTCCCATTGGAGCTTCCAGTCTAAATTCCCTTATTACACACAGACAGACTAGGGTTAATTTTGTCAGCAGCCAGTTACCCTGCTAGTAAGTTTTTGGACATTTACTGAAGGGAAGGGGGGGGGGGGGGTTCTAGACTGGTAGGAGAATGGACATTGATGTGACCTTTACAGTTTTGCACAGTGCACATTTATAGATTGTCAAGGTGTCCCAAAATACCAGGATGTATGTGTGCCCTTTAAAAAGCCCTGCTAGGACTATATAGTGCCACCAGTGCAGAATGGGATTTGCAGTTTACATACAATGCGCTGCCTCTATGAGTTTAAGAAAATATAGCTTCCTAATGTAAATTCTACATACTGCAAGATCATTTCTCTTGAAGCAATGCAAATAGTCACTTGTTCAGGTTATCAAACATTGTTTCCACGTGTGCAAAATATTTTAATATGTTAATTTGTCAAAAACATGGTTACAGTAAAGTAATGTGAGAAGGTGAGAAAATGTGGCACATAAACATTTACTTATTAGGTAAACATTGAATCTTCTCCGGGCTACTAAAATGATTCCTGTAAATGGACTGTGACATACTGCCACCTGGTGGAATATGATATTATTCCAGCAATAAGGAACTAATGCAATGCTTAAAAGTGGTATATTATTTCCTAGTAGAACTATGAGGGGTTGTTGGGCATTTTTTTTTAAATCACAAAAAATGTGGAGACACAGTGTATTTTTTCTTCGTTCCGCTCATTCTGCTTTTTGATATTTGTTTTTCACAGATGTTTTGAAAAAACGTTTTGTGGGCTTGTGGTCGATGCCAGACATGTACTTGTTGGAAAAAATAAAATCGTCACTCCAAAGCGCTGGCTACTAATACATTTTGACCATTCTCTTAATTGATAACAGTTTAATCATTTATTTATATTGGTGAATGCACTCAGATGACACAAAAAGTGTCAAAAAAAGAAGTTGTTACCATTTTTGTTTAATTCTACATTTAATTTAATTTTATTTTAATGAAATAAAACCTGTTGCACAGCTATGTTTTGGGAGGTCATTCTGTGGCAGGGGGTATGGTCAGGAATTGGTCAGGTGAATAAATGGTGCTATGTGTATTGTGGACAATGTAATCTCTGGCTGAGTAAAAGGAAGTAGAGAAGCTGTAGGTATTGTTCAAAAAGTGCATGAAAAAATGTGAGTTATACAGATACATTTGATAATCTAGTAGGGATGAGGTATGAACTACAATGAACACTGTAGTGAAAGTGAAAGATTATGTTATCTTTTGGTTGCTAATGATCTCAGAAAGTGACAAAAATATGGCTATATTTCACAGTGTTAACATCTCTCAAGTATAATAATAAAGTGAACATTATCTTGCTCATTTTGCAAATGCATGGATTAGGCTCCCAATTGAGCTTTTGTGTTCCGGTATTGCTTTTTCAAGATCATAGGGTTTTGGGTAGACTAGATTAGCCCAAAATGGTACTTGTTCATATATGAAACATAGAGATAAATGCAGTGTCTTTATACTGCATTTTTACACTGGCTCTATTTAAAAGTAAGGCATGACTAATATTTCCTTCCCCTTTAAACTGCAAAAACCATATCACACACTCTGTAATCATTAATGGTCATTTTCATCATCATCATCATCATCATCATCATCATCAACATTTATTTATATAGCACCAGAATTCCATAGTGCTTCACGTTTTAAAAGCGTAAAAGTGCAGATCCAGCCGTTCAAATAATTTTTGTACTTTTTATACAAATACTTAGTTTTACACATTTAATGACTGATGGGGGGGATAAAAATAGCTTAATCTAATGGGAAGAGTTGAGCAGATGGAGACATTCCTTGATGAGTGAATGCTCCTTGTAATCCTCCACATGCAAATATTAGATTGTAATTGTCAA
Organism: Mixophyes fleayi; assembly: GCF_038048845.1. Lineage (NCBI taxonomy): Eukaryota > Metazoa > Chordata > Amphibia > Anura > Limnodynastidae > Mixophyes > Mixophyes fleayi. Next base: position 409,179,841 of record NC_134402.1, on the reverse strand, counting down.
GATACCATTATTTAAAAATAATTAAAGAAGGGTAGAGGAGACATTTAGTGTGATGTTCCTTGCTTTCAGGGAAGGCAAACACAGTATTTTTCTCCTTACATCAGGACTATCCAGAGGTAGTACAGATCGTGCCTCAGCCTATATGTTCAATGAGACACACAGACACAATTTATGTACGAACGCACATTTTCAAGTGCACTTTAGTCAAAGCAATATGGAGGTTCTCCCCCGAAAAAATGTCTGCTCGGTCTTCTAGCTAGGTGGAGCGGCACATTAGTAAAATCTGTTATGTAGGTGGTCCAAGTGACACTTTAAAGTGGACAACCTAAAATATATTGTTATATTGCTGTACATGAGTAATATTGTATATTGTCTTTACTTGAATTTCAAAGCAGCTCTAGTTAATTAGGAAATCAATCAAAATCCATAACAAATTTCATAAATGTTTGTAAGAGAGAAGATAGAGAATTGGTTTTAGCTTTTTAGCTACTGGTGGTGGCGGTTGGAGTAGTGGATAAGATTCTGCAACTTGTAAAGCGGGGGGGGGGGGGAGGGGGGTATTAGGGGGTCATGTAGGATTATCAGACTTGCATCACTTTTAGAAATGTCAACAGGCCATATATAAGGGAGCAACATATTATTATATTGCTGGTAATGCACCTAGAAATGTGTATCCTTGTATAAAGTACACCTGGAGAGTGTAAGGCCCTTCTTAAAGTATACATAGAGGAGTGATCTCCACTAACTTCAAGGACATGTAAGAAAACCTTTTACAAGGAGAAACATTCTCTGCAGGGAATGTACGACCAAACCTGTCCTATCCGTCCCAAAGTCCACTAAGCTGAAAAATGAGAGATGGCGAGACAATCATAGACATTGGATATATTGGGTTTTTCTATCCACCCAAAATCCTGTATCTGATGGTAATTGAGCTGCAGGTTGGCATGCTGTGTTGTAGGGGTATGGGATTGACTCAAATACAAAAATGGAGTAGAAAAATTCTTGAGAAGCTGGATACCCTATGTTGGTGTAGACAATCCTCTCCATCATACGCAGTCTGTTATACAAGCCAAGCTGCTCTCAATGCCACGTCATCAGATGGCCACTCAGATCTTGCAAGATTGCACAAATACTCCCATTTTTATGGCAATATGGCAATATCTGGCGGTGCAAATTGTTGTCTCTTCCTAGAGCTGGGCAGATCAGCACGTTCTCTGCAAAGTGCTGACTAGGTACTATTGCATCCACGTGCAAAAATGTGACATAGTTTGGCTGGACAAAATATGCATGTGAATTTAATGGGAAAACTATTTTCCCCATCATAAATTCAGATTTTTTTGTCGGGCCTTGACCTAAACATCCTAAAGCATGTTTTTGTTGAATCTTCCAGGAGCACGTTATAGGTAAAAGGACATTTGTAGGCGCATTTCTACCAATATAAGAAAACATTTCAATGATAAATATAGTAAAGAAAATCCTGATAACTGGTGTCTTATATACATGTTTTGGCAGATGTGACAAACTGTTGTTTAGAACATTTCTTTATTTTGTTTTATCCTTTTTTTTTGCTGCTCAAATTAATCAAGTGCTTCTGACCCATTTTCTATAATCTACCCATTTTCTATAATGTCATTAAATGCAAGATGCAAATCTCAATGCCTCACACCTTCCATATGCTAAATCAAGCACTAATTCACCCTAACATAACAGTGCACATGTCTGGTACGCTCCCAGGCACTGTATGCATTTATCTTATGTATAATTTAGATTCATTTAATTACACCAGCAACAATAACAGTGGTAATTTATTTGTCAGGTAATAATGTTATTGCATTTATCACTCATTAGCGGTCTAACAAAGTGTCACTTTACTGCGCTTTACTTACTTTGTGCATCAAGCCTCTAATCTGTCTCTATGTGAAATTGCAATAATGCACCTTCAATTTTTTTTCAATGCACCATTACCGAATATGTAAATATCCTTAAAAGCCAGCTTTAATTTGTGTATAGTTTATATTAAAATTGTAAGTGCATCTAAAAGCCTTTTGGAATGGTTTACACAGTACCTGCTCTAACATGTAGATTGAATGCGTGTGTGTTTTAAGCCGCGGACTGAGGCTAGAGCATTGATGTTGTGCCTAAAAGGTTTGTGATTGGAGCTTACAGGAACTTTCTTTTATGACTTTTAATACCCATTTTTGTTTTTACATATTTATAAAGTTTTTTCTTTATATAAATATTTTGATTTTCTTTATCCTCTTACATTTATTAGGTTCTGAACCTGTTTCCCTCGTTCACCTTATCATGCCTTATTAAATGACAATTATTGTGCAGAAACATGGATACAGACTGTAGACAGTTTTCCTTCAAGGTATAGCAGCTCTCCACAATAAAGGAATGCACTGAAATGCTAAATATATATTTAAAAAAACACAATATTAATTAAGGCAATTATAGTCATTTTAGCAGTTGGTTTTCTATAATCAGCCAATTGATCATTATTCTTTACAGCTCTTTACTTACTGCCTGATCCATGGGTCACTTTTTGGACTACTTTGCAGTTTTCTACTAAGTTAACGTCCCCTCCTCCAAACTTTCCATTTCTTTGGTAGCCATTAAACAGCTCTTTCTTGAGTCCCTCCATTCCTTCCTAACAGCAATGTCAGTGTTGGAGTTCCTCAAGGCTCTATCATTGGCCCTCTTTACCGGAGTGCAACATGGAGACACAAAAACTGGCCCAATAAAAATATAGGATGGGATCTAAACTCCACAATCTCAGAGCTGGTGCAAAAATTCTCATCTTCCACATATGTACTTACCCTGCCACCCACCGCCCCAGGGGTGCCAGGATGAGACCCACCCCGATGCAGCACAGTGCTGGTTCGCCAAAGGTGGGCACCCACACCTTTTTTGCATGCGGAATTCCTCTACAGAATTCTACCCCATGTTGACTGGCTGGGGCTATTTTCACATGATGACAGGGGGACCCTGCGCTATAGGTTTCACCAGCCCAATCTGACATAAGTTGGTGTTGGTTATAGGCAACCCCACACAACCATTGTCCTCCTGCTTTAGCAAGTTTCTGGTTTGATTTTCATGCACATGTAATCTCTCCCTGAGCTTCCATGGTTGGCTCTCTTGGTGCTCACTAGCATAGTGTACATAGGCTTTTCTCTATTGACATTCTCCAATTATTTATTCAATAAAGCTTCATTTTCCCTGTGTTTTATTTCAGCAACTCATTGTTCTACTAAAGTTATATGTTGTTCTGAGCTATTCTGAATATTTAACATTTACCCAACTTGCCCTAGACTTAAGCTCCGGTTTCCTTTGTTTCAGTCTGTATTTAGACACTGAACAAGTTCTACCTTCCCTGACCAATATCTGACCCTGTAGTGTACACGAGTCATGGCACAATTTAGCATTATGTATAGTGGGCATGTACCATTGGCATGTGGCGAGGGAGTGGCTCAAGGTGGGTCAAAGGTGTTATTATTTCGTAGGGAGATTTATTTGTATAAAAATTAGCAAACATATTTTACCCTTAAGTTGGTTGATAATAGGACAACTGGCATACTTCCTCCTCCCATGTACAGACAGTCAGCGGCTGTGCCCTTCACTAATTAAAGAATGCAGTTTGTGGTGGTGATTGGACGGTGTGATCACTTTGATCTTCTAATTTATTCAATGTATACGGAGCTCCTGCTAATGTGCTTCTCTGCCCAAGTGCAGTATAACAACACAACAATTGTGTTGAGTCGAAGATGCAAAATTCAAGTTCCTTTGCAGCATGAAATGGCTATGCACTGTCCACACAACAAGGAAAGACTCTAGAGATCAGCCCTCGCTACCCCTCTATGTCTTCCAACAATCAAGGTGCATAAACTACATGCATACTTTGTACTTTGCACGGATCACCCTTTCTATGCCCAACTCCTCACCGCTTGTGCAAATTTAGACATTAAATCTATGTCCTTCATCAGAAATCTAGATATTACACAAATCAGAAGCACAGTAGGGCAAGAACTGATTCAGTGCCTCGGAAATTTTCCGCTTTGTATATTAGCTACTAGTGTTAAAGGAGAACTGTACACTAGAAAAAATGAAACAAAAGTACAGAAATTTGTTGCTGCTTATTTTAGTTCTCAGGAATAAATAAGTTCACTAGGGTAACAGTGCCTATCACAATTGTTTTTTTTAGTTAATTCTTTGTTGGTTTATCTAACTTTTAACTGCACATGTGCAGAGATGTTTATTTTTAAGGTGTTAAACATTTTATTTTAGAACTTTTAAATGGAGTCCTAGGGGTATATTTACTAAACTGCAGGTTTGAAAAAGTGGAGATGTTGCCTATAGCAACCAATCAGATTCTAGGGCCTGATTCATTAAGGATCTTAAATGAAGAGGTATCTTATTTCAGTCTCCTGGACAAAACCATGTTACAATGCAAGGGGTGCAAATTAGTTTTCTGTTTTGCACATAAGTTAAATACTGACTGTTTTTTCATGTAGCTCCCAAATATCAACTTTAAATTTCAGTGTACAAATAAGCCATCGAGTATTTGTGTGAATCTCATGCTATTGCTCTAAGATATCAGTTTGTAATCCATCTTACACTCTTTGACCTAACATAAAGTTAAGATCCACATCTAACCTACTTTTAGAAGGAATATCTTCTGAAGATTATAGCCGATCTTTGAGAAAAGGAGAGAATAAAACTTTTATTTTGCTGTAATATGAACTAGGCCCTTGATGTACAAGAATACCTGATGCCTTGTTCAATATTTATAAATTCATGGCATCACATTTTTCAAATATTTTGCTTTTTAAAAAGTATGATTTTAATGAAATTAATTAAAGTTTAAAGTTTTAATCTTTATTCCATTTATTTAAAATATCCATTACAACCATATTTATCATCTGTCCCCAACCTTCTAAAAGCTGAAAGTAATAATTTTATATTTTAAATAATATGCCTTAATAGTGTCCCTACTATATGATAACTCATATAGTCATATATGTCTTTTACTTTGCTTAGTAGGGGAGGGGTGCCAGTGTTCTCTCTCGCCTAGGGTCTTGTGTCTGGTTATGGCTCTGCTCCTATCTATACTATCCAAAAGAATAAGCAATGACATTTATACGAGCCAACAGTGGGCGCAACTGTTTGCCAGAATGGGTATTATTATTATTGCTGCGGATTTGTAAGATGCCACAGTGCTCCACAGCGCCAGACAGTGGGGAAAATAGGACATACAAGGAGGACAAAATAAAGACATAAAAGACATGTCAGACATGAAAACAAAAACTAGCTCACATTCTAATTCTAAGCTTTGTATACTAGCCAACCCTACGGGGCTATGCTATATATTCTAGTGACCAGTATACCAGCTATCCGCTGGCTCATGGGATCCTTGGTATTCACCAGGAAACCCTGCAAGAGTCTCGCTAGGCAGCTGTTGACTAACTAGAGGATGGTGACAAACAGGCCGAAGTAGTGGCTGGAAGCACAACGTAAAAGTCAGTGACTTCACGGTCAGAGGCAGCCAACACATGTATTCAAAGAGCAAACAGTGGCAAACAATGTCAGAACAAGCCAAGTAAGTCAGGTCAATGCACAAACAACTAATGGTAGGGAACCTGTTCCTAGGGCACGTGAGGACAGGCAGAGCAGGAATGGGTGATGTCAGGAAATATGCCTTTTTTTAAACAATAAACATGATTCAACAACTATCCTCCTGCCAGTCAAATACCCAGCCCACCCACCCCACAATAAACTGCCCCGCTCCATCCAGCACTGGTGCACCTTCAGTGGAGACTGGGAGACACCTACCCAACTGTACTGTATGAAGGCTAAACCTGAGATCAGCGGCATCCAAACTAGGCTCAAAAATAACGTTCCTACTACTGGCAGAGAAGCAGAAGGCCCTGCAGCTACCTGTACTGCTCTAACTCATACCTGCCAGCTTTTGATTCCTCAAAGAGGGGAGGTGAAGTATGAGGGTGGAAGGGGGCGTGGGGCGGTGAATGGGGTCATTTTGCCCCCCCCCCCACGACGCAATGACAAGAAAGCACCATTTTGGTGCTGGGATGGGGACACCTACCAGAAATCGGGAGCTTCCCAGACATTCCTGGAGAGTGGGCAAGTATGTTCTAACTAAGGTTACTGGGAACTCCCTATTCAGTTTCGCTCTAGTACATATGCTGGAATAGAACAGGGACCTTAAACTAGCAAAAAGGTAAAACAGCAACAACAGAAAACAACATTGAAAAACAATTCTCTTCCCATTTCTCTCTGATCAGAAACAGGGAAGTATGTGGCTCCGGGGTCATCTGAGAACCGATAAAAATACACTTTACAAACCAATAGGAGCAAATAGATTGTTCTGAAAGTTTGGATGAAAGTGTTTTTTGGTTCATAATGACATTTTTGGATAGGCCACACAAAGTGCTTACTAACAATATGGAAAATGTAAGACACTGTGAATGAGCCGTTAATAAAGCCTCATAGGATTGAGCAGCTGGTTGGCTTTCTCCAAGGTAACAAAGATGACACCATACACACTGGTGGACATGTCCAGGGATATCAGCGATGATACAATCAGAGATGATGCTTTTACTACTCGTGGCTTTGAGATTTTGCTATATGAGATGAAGTAGTAAATATTCATCTTGATTTCATAATAAACTAAGCTACAGAGGAACTTCAGAGTGAGATTGAACACTGATATATTTGTTAATTGTTACAAACAGCAGGTACCCAGAGTTGTAGCTACAAATGTCTAAGCCCCATAGTAAAATTGTGATGGCATCATAAATTCATACCCACCACAATGTCTGCTCCATCCCCAGTCAGTGTCCTATAGGACAGAGCACTAATTGTATTAGTAGCAATCTGGCACATTAATCTGAAATCTATATACATCATTCTATCCCCATTATGTTCAAAATAATATAACTACCTGGATAAATTCATTATGAAGCCATAATAACTCTGTACTTTAAGACACATTTGTTCCCTCTTGGATGGGCCCCGCCTTGTTATGGGGAGTCCTATAGCAGTCGCATGGAGTGCCATGGCTCTAGTTAGGCCCTTGTAGTTACCCCAGGTATGAATACACTTTTCAGAGGTTTGTCTGTGATCTTTTATGTAATGATTCAACAGGTAAGTTTTCATAATTGTGCAATAAATACTGTTTCTTTTTACTTAATGTTAAGTCAGCTGTACAACAGTTTAAACATTTGCACCCTAATGAATATAACATTTCTCCTATTGTTATTGTCAATGTTATCTATAGTTCACATGCTTGTTTTGTACATCAAATACATATGGGGCCTGATTTACAGTTTGACATAAGTCCATTTGCTGTATGTAAAAATAGCTTTGCGTGACCCATAGGACAGGGGCAGGATGATAGTTGCATTTATGTGCAGGAAGTATCTATACTCTAGATTTAAATTTGCATTTATTGTAAGATATGTACAACATCATCATCATCAACATTTATTTATATAGCACCAGCAAATTCTGTAGCGCTTTGAACTACATATGCAGAAATATAAGTGTATGAATACATTTCTCTGTGTGTGCAATAGTGGCAATTTTACGTTTAACTCTGAATCCGGCCCATATTATACAACGGTTTATGAGAAGTAGGTTTTTATAGGCTTCAAAATTCCTCTATATTTTTGCACCGTGTATCAACAATACTAAACCGCTAATCATTCCTAACGAGCATTAAAAGCTTCCATCTGAAAAATATATTCTGTCTGATTAATTGTTCCTTGTGCTATTACTGACCTCAGTGCAGCACCGCTGTTGTGGCAATAATATTTGGAGTTTACTGCTATAAAAATTACCATCTGGTTAGTGCTGCCCATGTGCCCCAGCTATCAATCTTACAGAGCAGCTTCTCATAAGCAAGGTAATCAGTGGTGTTTGCAATGTCAGTGTAATTAACTCCTAGCTTGCTTCCTGTAGTTTAATTCTTTCTGACAGCCACAATCTTGCATCAATTGTTACTTTTTTATTGCATTTTGTGCTGCATTTTAGCCTTTGCTAAATGCAAAGATGTCCAACTACATAGCTGTGCTGTACACAGCATTCTCTTCATCCTCAGAGGACGAGTGATTAATTATCCAATCACTGGTAATGTAACAAAAAAAGTGCTTTTAAAAATTCCCTCCCCCCCCAGTTTGCACAGGATAATGACAGATAGCGTCAGTGATCTACATCAGCGCTTCTCACTGGTGTAGATCATTGACGTGCAGCTGGAGGGCATTACACCAACCATTTGCATGCTAACCAGCCTGATTAGCATGCTATTCACCCGAGCCATAGAGACACCCAGGGGAATAGAGAGGAGCTGATTTTTGGTGCATGTTATGTGCTTTGAATGGGTGAAAGCTCTTTTTTTATAGGGATTATCTGCTCTTATTTAGTGTTTTGACCAGAGGCCATAAATTCTACATACCCCTAAATTATGGTGATATTAGTGATGATACCCACCCTGTCTCAAGGCTTTGCATGTCTTTCAGCTCCCAGCAACATTAAGACCATTTCACAGGTTTGCAGACCAGCTTCTCCATGGAGCTCTCCTGATATTTCTGCTTCATTATATTACTTTATAAGTTGTAGCATGTGTTCATTACACGGGCGTTACAAGGGTCCTTACAGGTACTAAGTAGTGCAGGTTAACAGCAATGGCACTGCTTTGTTCAACATTTATCTGTTTGGGACCTCACCACAGAGTCCTATTCTTTTACCCTCCCATAATATTCTCCTTTACTGTCTACATACTTAGTAACAAATGTACATATTCTGCAAATATATATCCAGTAACAATCTCAGCATCATTGTAACTACAGAATTTTGAGAATGAGATCACTAATTGGCAAAAAGCTTCACTGTAATCAATAGTGTGCACACTGTGTTTGCTTGACAAATGCAGAAACTTAAAGGTTATTCATGGATGGAAACATTTATTCTGTGCACACATTTTGGGCCTGATGCAGAGTTGAACGTACGCCCGTTTGCGTAGCGCCAATTGCAAAGCCTAACAGCAAATGTGTTTTTCCCAATTAAAAAATAAATGTTATGACGTTTTATTGCACTTTCTGGTTCTGTGTATGTGTGTAAGTCAGAGCCGGATTAAGGGAGGGGCACAGAGGGCAGGTAGGGGCAAACGCAGGATTTGTAGAGGGGGGTTTCCACACCATGCCGCCAGTGGGCGTGACCAGCATGCTTTAGGGGCATGGCTATAATATTAGACAGTGCTTGGCTGCTCTCCAACTCTTCCTATCCCCATAATATAGGCTTAGAGAGGGTTTCCAGGCACTAGGAACCCCCCCCTCGGTTTGCCTATGGCAGGTGCCCTCTTATCTCAGAGGGCCGCCAGGATTCAGTGTCTGATGGCCGCCTGGTGAGTGATCTGCTGATCCGTCTTGATTGCAGACACACAGATGCGCACTTGTGCTGTGGAATCACACAACACATCGCAATGAGAAGCTGAGCAGGCTCAGTACTGACACCGGACGCACAGAGTTCAGCTCTAAAGAAGAGCGCTGGGCCGAGGCTCCTCTGTGACGTCATCGAATGAGGAGTACCTGTACGGTCACAACCAGTGCCATCCTGACCACAGCTCACAGTGAGTGTGAGTTATAATTAGTCCCTTGACACTTGCTTAGTGATCCAGCACTGAATTTGTCCTACGTTATTAATATAGTAAGTAGTATATTTATATATTAGTAGTAAGGTACTTTAATAATATATCATTTTTTTTTTTAAATGTCTTTCTTTATGAAAGTTTTGAAGATTAACAGCAAACAAATAGGCATGGCATTAATAATATATAATTCTCGACACTGAATATTAATAACATTTTATAACAGCCTAATATCAGCTGCAGTATGATACTTTATCTCGGGTTCCAGGCAAAGGAAATATTTCTTAACAACATAAAACATATCCCAAGTGCTGATATTTACAGCATTACATGCCTAGTGATAGTGAATTACAAATGTTAGAGTGGGGTATGTAGATTAGATGTAGGAAAGCTCCTAATACAATTAATATCCAATAAATATAGATTTAGATTATTATTGTGCAATGAAAAGATTAAGCACTCTGTCAGATCACTATGTTTTTAAATATTTTTGCACACATTCTGCACTTATCTCCCCTTTCACTTTTTAAAATTTCGCCCGAATGCGATGGTAGTGGCTTATTGTTAAATCATATATATATACAGCGGGTGCAATAAGTAATGCACTCAAGCGCCAGGGGCGGGCTGGCCCGGCGGGCAGGGAGGCATCGGTCCCCGGGTCGCTCAGTTTCAGCGCTGTTGGGGCCGCCCCTGGGATGGAAACTCACCTGATTTTGACCCGCGGCTGCATCTCATGACAGGGGATGCGGCCGCGTCAACGCACAGGCGGCCGCATCACATGGCACGGATGCGGCCGCCTGTACGCCCCCCGGGCTGAAATATGCCAGCCTGCGCCTGTCAACCGCCATGGCTTGTATGCACGCTCAACACACAAGACTCCTTTGCTGAAGAAAAAACATGTTGAAGCTCATTTAAAATTTGCTGCACAACATTTGGACAAGCCTGTGAAATACTGGGAGAATATAGTGTGGTCAGACGAGGGCAATATTGAACTCTTTGGATGCCATAATACACACCATGTTTGGAGGAGAAATGGCGCTGCACATCACCATACCAACAGTGAAGTTTGGAGGTGGGAACATCATGGTGTGGGGCTGTTTTTCTGCACACGGTACTGGCATACTGCATATGATTGAAGGAAGGATGAATGGAAAAATGTACTGAGACATTCCTGATAAAAATCTGCTGCCATCTACCAGGATGCTGAAGATGAAATGAGGGTGGACATTACAGCAAGCCAATGATCCCAAACACACAGCCAATGACACTCTCAGTTGGTTTCAGAGAAAGAAAATAAAGCTGTTAGAATGACCCACCTGACTTGAATCCAACTGAAAATGTATAGAAAGAACTAAAGATCAGAGTTCATAGAAGAAGCCCACAGAACCGTCAAGATTTGAAGACTATTTGCGTTGAAGAATGGGGCAAAATCACACCTGAGCAATGCATGTGACTAGTTTCTCCATACAGGAGGCGTCTTGAAGCTGTCATTTCCAACAAAGACTTTTGTACAAAGTATTAAATACATTTCAGGAAGCTTGTTCAATACTTTTTCCCTGTGTCATTTCACATTATTACACAAAACTTAAATTATGGACATCTATGGTTTGATTTCTTTGCATGTGTGGATTGCAAGGGTTGTTGCTGACATTTGGTGTAAACTTCAGTACAATAGCCACATTAAATATATATGTACTGAGAAAAATGTTGATGTGGTCAATGTTTATTTCACCTGCTGTATATATTTTAATGCATATGGATAAAATTAATTGTAATTGAATTTATTTAGCCCTGGAGTGCCCGATTTGGAACACATTCTCTTTTCCTTGCAGTAGTGTACAATGGTATGAAAAGGTCAGATGTTCCTAAACTGTTTTCTTAGTTACAATGAGGTAAAATAAAATTTTACTCCACAACTATTAAGTTATAAATGCCTACAGATAATATATATTAAGAATCGTGTTCAATTTACAGCAAAAAAGATTTGTACCATATAATTGGTCAATATTGGAAATCAGAGAAATCTCCAGACACAACAGTCTCTTTAAACTCTGGGAAAGAACTATGCTTTTACTGGAGCAAAAGCCATGATGAGCTATTTTTATTATTTAAAGCAGAGGTGACCAAATTCAGTCCTCAGGATTTTTTTTACTCATACACAGGTGAGTTAATCTATTTGGCTGAGTCAGTGGTTATCCCACCTGTTTGTACAGATAGAAATCCTGAAAACATGACCTGTTGGTAGCCCTTGAGGACTGAACATGGACTCCTCTGATTTAAAGAACAATCTTAGCTTCCTTCTACTACATCTCAAGTATCCTCAACTTGTCATATTTTGAGAATTTCTTTAAGAACATATAGTGAGGGCTGCACAATAGATGGGATCTATGTGGATTTTGTATGTTCTCCCTGTGTTCAAATGAGGTAGCACGGTGGCTAAGTGGTTAGCACTTCTGCCTCACAGCACTGGGGTCATGAGTTCAATTCCCGACCATGGCCTTATCTGTGTGGAGTTTGTATGTTCTCCCCGTGTCTGCGTGGGTTTTCTCTGGGTGCTCCGGTTTCCTCCCACACTAAAAAAACACACTGGTAGGTTAATTGGCTGCTATCAAAATTGACCCTAGTCTCTCTCTGTGTCTGTGTGTTAGGGAATTAAGACTGTAAGCCCCAATGGGGCAGGGACTGATGTGAATGAGTTCTCTGTACAGCGCTGCAGAATCAGTGGTGCTATGTAAATAAATGGTGATGATGATGATGATATAGTCCTAAAACAGATTGGTAGGTTTACTGGCTTATGATCAAATTGGTCCAGTCAGGGGCAGGCAGGGCTGGGGGGCATCTGCCGCCCGGCCTGGTCCCGTAGTGGGCTCCCTTGGGCTGGGTCACCTGCATTTTCTTTCCATTAAAAGAGGCTACTGAGTAAAGTCTTGTCCCCCCGGGCTAAAATCTCCCAACATGGTCCAGTGTTCATGTTCAATACAGCACAAGAATATTTGTTTGAGCTACCTGAGCAAATTTAAGGAAAGTCACAAAATAAGTTGTGGACACCTAGGAGGGGCCCCCTTGTATTAAGTGCCCCAGACCCCGCAAAGCCTTAGTCCAGCTCTGGTGAAGTACACCTAGGGCCTGATTCATAAAGGATCTTAACTTAAGAAACTTCTTATTTAAGTCTCCTGGACAAAACCATGTTACAATGCAAGGGGTGCAAATTAGTATTCTGTTTTGCACATAAGTTAAATACTGACTGTTTTTTCATGTAGCACACAAATACTTGATAGTGTATTTGAACACTGAAATTTAAAGTTGATATTTGTGTGCTACATGAAAAAACAGTCAATATTTAACTTATGTTAAAACAGAATACTAATTTGCACCCCTTGCATTGTAATATGGTTTTGTCCAGGAGACTTAAATAAGAAGTTTCTTAAGTTAAGATTCTTAATGAATCAGGCCCCTGGTGTATATGCTATAGTTGCAGAGCTATTTTTGTGTGTGCATTTTTGTGCCGTAAATTAAGCATAACTTGCGTTCAACTCTCCATCAGACCCATTGTCTGGAACCACAATGAAGGACAAATACTAGTGTTTATTTGACAAGGCTCCAACCATGCATGAGCCTCATATGAATGTTGTGCAAGGCTTCTGCATAAGCTTTAATTTAATTGCAACAATAGAGAGATTACATTGTGAAAAAAAAAAACACAAAACATTTTCTGTGCTTTAATATGCATTTCAAATTCAATTATCATACTTATTATTTCACAAGTAAAGTGAATACAATAATGTCCAAAGTGTTGGTTAACCAATGTCAATTACTCTACTTATCCAGTAATTGACTGCAGTAATATGAGAGACTGGAAGTGGTTGCTCTGTGGAAGAGTTTGATGGGCATAATATTTGTCATGTAGATTTGGTTAGGACTGTAAATGTATTACATTTCATTGCATTATGCGCAATAATAATACATAATTAGTTATACACCTGCTGTAAGAGTCATGATTATTGCTGCTGTCTAATAATTTAGCACAGACAATTTTTGTTTGCTTCAATTACATGCTAAGTATATTTCAGTGAGTAGTTTACCCTATCGTTTTAACCTTTTCAATGCCAAATTAACCTGCAACATGTTGCACTGAGGATCAGCAGACCAGCATTTCAAGTAATGTATTATCAGGCTCCAGCTATCGGGCACTGGGACAGTTGGCATCCCTGGCACCACGTGCCATTTCGCCTCTTTCAGGCTTTCAGTCTGACAGCAGACTGTGGTTGAACATGTAAGGTGTGTTTAAAGGACGGCAGTGTGATCAGTCTGAGTGTCTGACTGCCTGGGTGAAGGGACTGCTATTTGTTGTGAGTAGACTAAACGCGCTGGTTTTTCTAATGTTTTAACTTAATTATCCAGCTATTCCAACTGATAAAGTCATGTGCAGCCACTGTACGCAGCTTAGATGCCTGCTCCCAGTCTTCATGGAATCGTCCAATCAATTTGATGGTTCTGCAGACTAACTTTCAATGCAGCTCTCCTGACTCACTAATACATTGCAATGTGGTATATTTGTTTACAAATAGAGGCACATATATTGAAACGGTAGAAGACCATTTCTGGGAGCTCAGCGATGTCTACAGTACAGAAGGGGAAGAAATATAACTATACAGCCACGCTGCATAGGTCAGGATACCCTCCCCCCTAAAGTTATTGGCCAGACAACAAGGACACTCATAAGAGAAGCTACTGGAAAGAGTTTGCAAAATGCTCTCTATACTGCAGAGATGTGGCAGAACTTCCTGTGGTAGAACTGATTCTCCATTGTTTTGCAAGGAAATCACAAGAGCACCTCCAGGACTGTTTTTAGCCATTGTATCCATTAGCTGCTTCTGTTGTAGCTGTCTTGTAAACTATGTAAGCCTCTTCATTTTTTGTTCATCGCTTGTATAACTCTTAAATAAACTGCAGAAATTTGCACACTATGGGGCTCATTTAGAGTTGGACATATGTCTATTTTGTGGACACATTTCCGTACTGCACATGTGCACAACAAGCGTGTAAATATAGGTCTGTATGCACATTTTGTCACATCTTACACTTATAACTCCTTACTCTAGGAGAGGCGGAACGGGGGTGGGCAAGTGTAGACCCACTACACTAAGGGCGTGTACACTAATTGTGTATTGACCCCTCCAGCTGATAGCACTTTGTTTGTTATTGTGGTTGCTATATTTTATGAAGTTGTGGCCATCTAATCACATTACTTAATGTATATTTCCCTTTGGACTGCTGCAGGAAAGAACATTTCCATTTGATTTTTAAAGGGGAAAAAAGCAGATACTTATATTTGATTGAACTGATTTGAATTTGTATAATAATAGACAGATGCATGTAGTGGCACACTAATGTACATTATATATATAATTTATTTAGATTTTTTTAGAAACAGTTTTTCCATACCCTAGAATGGTGGTCTTCTTTCTACTTGCTTGATGCTAGTAAGCAGAGATCATCTATAGAAAAAGAACATAGAGGGCTCTTGATGATGAGCATGCCTGTAGCATATAGTAATATTCCAATACCACATATATATACATATAACAGGAAGAAAGGGAAATAATTTTGACACTTTAATATTCATATTTAAAAATACAGATACATCAAAACAATATCAATTAGGCTTATCTGAATACCAACGCATTTCACCTTCTTCAGATTTCATCAGGGAGATTTGGTGGAAGATCCCTTGATGAAGTCTGAAGAAGATGAAATGAGTTGGATCATTATGAGTAGTAGTATAAATATCAATCATTGTGGCAATAATTGTAAGAATGAAAATGTTTCCACAATTGTTGTAGCAAACATATATTTGGAAAGCTGCAGCTGCAAATTTGCAAATTTATGTTGTGTACATTTCCACAAGGCTTTTTTTGTTCAGGGATTATCCACCTATGCAGCTATCTGGCTGCATAGACCCTATCTACAGGTGGAGACACCAATGACACGGTAATGGTGAAAACCGTCTGTAACATGGGAACATGGGATGCCGATTGGGAAGGACCATATAAACTCATTGGGAGATGCCATGCTAAAAACCAAAAGTCCCATGACTAAAATGAAAGACTCCCCTTAAAGGTGCAAAGTGATTTGGTTGCACAAAGAGTCTCCTTTCCCCAACAGATCTTTTTGGGTTGGGCCAAAGAGGAATATTATGACATTAAGTTTTGAAATGCGATTATGTAAATTCACTCTCACCCACTATCCGGCATGTAAAAACAGGATTATACTGCAACCAAACTTTTCATCTGACATTCTGACTTATGAAGATCAGTTGCAAAGTCAATTTCATTGATATGGACACATGTTGGAGGAATGAGGAAGCCGTGTTTTGTGTTGGCCATATTGACTCAATTCTTAGGCATCAATGGTGAGTTTCTGATGGATTTCCCCCAAACCCATATCTAAATGACATATTTAGTTTTTTTATTTAACTGTACTCAAAAGTAAACCCTTCCCCATTGAGTATTTTGCTCTCTTTTTCTTTTTTAGGTATTGATACTGGGAAAGGAGATACCAATTATTCCTTAGAATTGGCTAAACACTCCTATGAGCTTACTATGTGATTTTGGAAAGAATGTTGTGAGCCATGCAAAAACATTATAGTGAGAGAGCTTGTTCGGTAGGGGTAGGGAGGTTCTTTTAGACTTGGTTCTCCAGAGGTTTCCTACGTGTGTGTGTCCTTTCTTCCATGTCAGCTGTTTCCTATCATAAGCTGAATAACAACTCAATATGAGTATAGCCTAAAAATCTTATTATTTTCAGGCACTCATATTCTTCCATATTCTTTACACAAAGGACTCTCTCTATCCATGCTAAATATGTTACATATGCAATCAAATATTAAATGTAATATGAAAGTGTGTGAATAAGAAAACTGATTCTATACTGACTATCAAGGACTAGGTGGGTGCGTTGGATTAACCATGATGCTGACAACAGGGGGATTGTAAAAAGAATATATTTGTAATGACACCCATTATACCATTTTATGTCAGTGATGTTCAGTGACACTGTATATGAATTGGATCAGTTTTACAATGTTCAGTTTTGCATATCTCACTTCCTGCACACAAATGTAATTTTCGGTTCCATTCTTTCTTGAGCAGCATTGTGCACAGCGCTTCAGCTATTTTGCAATTTGCAAATGAGGTCCATAATTTTTCACATTTGTTACAGACATAATATATTACAAACCATATATAGTGCCAATTAAAGGTACTATGTGGTAATGGTAGAGAAAGCTAATGGAAATACTAATGCAAAAAGAAATTTGGTTAGACCAATTCACAGAACAATTCACCTGTGTACATGGCTGCAATCCTCTGGTGCCAAAAAGCACATGTATGCTCAGGGCACAATATCATTTGTACTTTTAGAGCAGGTGAGTTGCTGCAGGATATTGCATTTACATTTGGTTTTTTAGCTTCTTATCTGGTTTCTCCATTTCCATTCACACCCACTTCTAATGCATATAAAAGTATTGGCAAATGGGAGATAGGTCTCACAATGAGAAGGCATTCTTGTAGTTCAAAAATAAAGATGAAAAGTTGGTTACAAAAACACAAATAATGCACAAGTTATTCTGACGAATAATAATTTGATCTGGTAAAGAAATCAAAGAACTTTTACATGTGGGCATAATATGTGGATGTGCAGTGCATTTAGTTATTATCCATCACACATATTGGATCACCTAGTGCATGCGCAGGTACACACTCACTTCCTGCTTTGGAATCTTTTGCATTCTCTGCAGTTGCCAGAATCTTAAAGAAATAACTCCTGCACGTCCTGTATAATTAGGAGTATTACTGCAAAAATAGGCACGTGTGCATGTGTGGCCACAGATTTGCAGATTGGTAAATGACTATTTTTAAGTAGAAGTACATATAAATGGCAGGACACTGTCAGTTGTCAAATATTTAAATCTCCAACACACACTGTAGCTTGCATAAAAAAATGTATTCAAGTGAGTTTGCTTTAGCGTTTCTTACTATTTTGCCATATTTTTAACATTATATTCATTCATTAAGGTTATAAAAAAAGATTCTGAATTTTATGGTGAAAAGAATGGATGAAACACCAAGATCATTTAAGTCATTTTCCAAGCCAGGATATTCGATAGATTCTTGTAGAGACAGTATATAAATACTTAACCGATCTTGTGGATCACTAGGCTCGGAGTGGATTTAAGAATGCAGGTCAGATCTTTGTGCGCACCCTTGTGCAAGTCTAATTAAAAATATCTCCTGCAGCATTCAGCTGTAACTATGGTAACCTCCAGTTGCAGAATTTTAATTGGAAATATAAACAGAAGTTTAGCTAGAAAAGAATTAACATAAAGTAAAGGAAGGAACCTCAACAAACTGACATAACTAGGTGTGACATAGCATTTACATGATGTGTCAAGCTGTGGAAATTAAAAAAGAATGTTGAGGCAATCTTATTCTGTCACACAATAAGCTCAGCAATTTTATTGAAAGGAATTTATTGTCATGTCACTGCAAGGGCAGCCCTGGCCGATAGCACTGCTGACATTACTCTAAAAGTAGTATTGTTATGATCGCTTTGTTAATGGTAACATGCAATGTATGGAAGATAATACTATGTCTCCAACAGGAGAAAGACAATTCTTCATATGTCTAATGGCTTTAGAAAGCATTTAATGTCTACTCAGGTCAATACATTGGTTGGTCAAGCTCCTCATTGCTGAGGCTGGATGTAATAAGTATGGGAGGGCTACCCTTTAACTTTTCTTTGGCCCCTCTAGTAAAAGTTACCAGCCCAGCACTGAGTAGCCCAGGGACTGGCTACTGTGATTGGCAGGAGATGTTGGGGGATGCCCCAAATCATGGTAGTCGGTGAAGGTTGGCTAGCACAGGAGTTGCTGTGAAATGGGAATGGGTTTCTTGTCTGATACACAGGCACCCTATTGAGTTGGCATGGTTAGTAAGCCACCAACATGTCCCCAGGGCGGCTAGGAACAGTATATATAATTTTCAGTGTTGGAGTTGGCTGCAATTAGTCTACCCTCTTTTCTACCCTATTTCTCCTGGCTCTCTTTACTGAAAGTAATACGATGGCTCTGAGTAGCCTGCAGTCTGTAGCTATGAAGATCCCCTATGCTTCAGTGTTGGACCTGGTTACCTTTGAAAGGTCATTTAAGGATTATTGAAGTCCTTCTCTGCTTCAGTTAGCCAGAGCACATGAATAAACCCAGAGTCTGCAATAATGGTGACCCAATGTTACACAAGGATCGTGTGGAGATGGTATAATTTTCACCACTTGGGGCCTCATGAAGTTCCCTAGCAACCATGGGCACAAACCATTTTTATGTTAATTGAGGTTTAAATGTGAAAAAATTGAATGTGAAATGAAGCTGTAACATTATATTTTTTGCTACTTTTAGTTTGAGAGACCAGCAGGAGATTTATTGGGAAAAAAATGTTAAACGCACAGATATGGTTCTATCTAAAGCTCAAAACAAAACACATAATTGAGCTAAGTTTGCACATAGCAATAATTGGCCCCATCCCCAAGGATTTTCTTTGTACATTTTTAATAAAATCAGTTGACAATTTATATTGAACAGTTTCACGTAGAACATTTGAAATATTATTTCATCACTGATCATTGACATCACACAGCATCACATAAAAATACATATGGCAATAAATTGGCATGTTTAAAGTATACCTACCAGTAGTAGATCTGAATCTATATTTATTAAGTCCAATACATACCCTTCAAACCAATACATATTTGAAAAGTGTGGGTAAAGTAAAGCATGAAACCCATGGAGGGACACGGTCTCCTTAAGAATGTATTTGTCTGTATTCCTGTTGTACAACTCCTTTGCATCTCTGTGTAGATGAATAGTTATGCCGTTTTATTTATAGCACATTGGGAGGTATTTCTTACCATTACTCATAGGTGCAGAGTGCCACTAAACTATAGCAACCAATCAGATCAGACATTGGTTTTACATTTCTCACCAGCACTAGATAAATAAAAGCTATTTTAGTATACAACTCCCATCACCAGCTGCAGTTGTGCTTTACTAAACAATATTCTCTCCCCTGTGTCTCTCTGTCTGTCTACCCCACCCCTTAGATTGTACGCTCCTTTGAGCAGGGTCATCTCTCCTCCTGTCTTCACCACTTTTAACTCTGCTCTCCAGCTACCTAGCCCTCCTCCTCGAGGACCCTCTACCCCCCGTCCCCTCTCGCTCCCTCCTCTCCCCTCTGCGGTTTTCCCTGTCATCCGCGCCCTCCCTCTTGGGCTCCGTCGTATGCGGACCTTCCCCTCTCCCCTCCTCCCCGCCCCTAGCTGTGCTTTGAACTCACTGAGTTACTGTGCTTATTGTTTACTGTACTGTGCTGTCTCACCTTGTATTGTAATTTTGTTTGTCCCTGTACGGTGCTACGGACACCTAGTGGCGCCCTATGAATAAAAATTAATAATAATAATAATGATAATAATAATAATATTTATTAGTGGGACCTGTTTACTCACAGTAATTGCAGATGTAGTCATTTATGTCCTAGTGGATGTCTTGTGATGTCAGCAATCGGTGGTATAATAATATTTGAAAAATAATATGTGATGTCATCAGGGACATCATTAATAATGTAATTTTTTCTGTTTCTTTATGAATGATGATATAAAAAATCCTGTCGGTAGGTACCAGTTAACTTTACCAGCCCAATGTCCTCAATTTTTATAAACTAACATTTTTTTTTCAAATCCTTGCCCAATTGCACTTGCAAATACAATAACATTCATAGCCTAACAATCACTCATCCCAACTGTATACATCACTAAAACTAACCATTGGCTTAATACAATTCATAAGCCGCAATCACCTCAAACACACATAGATCAATGTATACATAATTGTCAGTGTATGCATCAAAATGTATTGATATATTTAGCGATAGATATATATTAATTAAAAGTCTCTGTGTGTCTATTTTATTCTGTTGACCTTCCAATGCATAATAACAAGTGACATACATTGAATATTCATTTATTCCATTTTACATATACATAAGGCACATCACGCAACAGAGCGCTCAGATAAAATAAAAAAAATAGCAAAAAAAAACACCAAGTCAAAATTCATATATAACAAATTGATTGAAAAGGGGCTATGTAAATTGATCTGTTTTAAATACAAGGACAATTAAAATAAGTGTTCTGGAAGATTTGCCCTGGGACCGATTCCTTCTTATCATGCATTGTATTAATGACCTTCCAAATATCTGCACCTTCACAAAAGTCTATCTATATGCAGATGACATTCTTCTAATAAATGTGGACAGATATGTCAAAGTAGTAGAAAATAGCTTAAATGATGACAAATGTTTCCATGTGGTTTTCTAAAAACAGTTTATCTTAAGTGTTGCAAAGCAAAACCATTATTTTGAAATGTCATTATGAAATTTAAATGAGTAAAGGACTGTATAATGGTGATATCCCAATACTGAGATGTGACACTATATTAAACAAAAAATCGCTCAAAAGTAATACTATTAAACACTAGAAAAGTCACTTTAATTATTTCAGATGCACCATTATGCTAAACAGACTGCCATTATATTAGATTCATTTTATGTTAATATATATACATATATACTTCAAACTTTTCAACAAAAATACAGAGAGGGTGCATGTTGGGATATTTGCCCACCTGAAAACAATGAAGGGGACCTGGGATCTGGGTCCTATTTATTTATCATTTTGTAAAGTTATAACTAGCTTTGTTTGACTTCATTCAGTAGATAGATGGAGGCTATAATGCCAAATTGTTGATGATCTTATTCACTGATTTCTAGTTAATGTTGTATTTATTAGTATTGGAACTGGATGTGTTAGAAGTTACAATTGGTTACAGTCCCTGATGTCCAGTGATTGATTTTTTTTCTATGTTTCTATTCCTTATTGCAGCATCATTCATTATTTTTTATCTCCTTGTTCTATACTGTGGATGTAATTATACAGAGGGTTATTTACTAATGTTGTTTAACGTTACCAATGTACAATTACCCATGGCAACCAATCAGCCTTTAGCTTGTATATATCTCTAACTAGACAAAGAAACAATATGTCTAAGTGATTGCTAATTCAGGGGAAGATTCAATCAGCAGCAATGTTCTCAGGCATTTTTACCATTACTACGGTAAAAATATCCGCCATGAAGTGTCTCCGGAATGCCCGCAATACACTTCACGGCTAACTGAATCTCCCCCTAAGACCGGTAGACCGACATATTATTCTAATGTCCCGTTACGTCATGATGGAGGGGATGTAGTGCTCTACGTCCACCTAAGGACCACTATGGAAAATGAGCACAAATCTACTTGCCTGGTGCTCTCTGATGCCACTATGTTGAAGTTTACGCGTAGTATGGAGTAGACATTTTTGCAGAATAGTGTCTACTATACTATACAAAAAAAGGAACAAAAACACCAAAATAAAACATGTACAGGATACAAAAGGACTTACAGTCAGGGGCGGATCCAGACTATTACTATACCCCGGGCGATTTTAGGGGGGGCGATTTAGGCCCCGTCCCCTTTCTAATTTCTAAGGCTGCCGGCGGCTGCACAGTATGTGCAGGTCCGCTCGGCAGTGACAGTGTGCTGTCCCGCTGCTCTGATTGTGTTTAAAACACAATCAGAGCAGCCGGGCAGCACAATGTCACTGCTGAACGGAACTGCACAGTGTGCAGCTGTCGGCAGCAAGCCCCGATCGCCCCCCCCCCTGGATCCGTCACTGCTTACAGTATCAATGAAAATGGACATTTGAGACATAAAGCAGAAACAAATAGTGTGCAGAAGAATAACATAATATAACATAATAACATAGTAGGGTTGTAGTATTTAGGGTAAGTGAGCAGCAGTGCTAGGTCTGGGAGCACTAAGGCATTAAGGGATTTTATCCTATGGTACTTATTTTTTTAAAAGAAAGTTCAAAGTCTGCAAATATAGATACAAGTAAGAGCTGCAGGGACCAGTGTAGGCATACTGCTACTAAAAGCTTGCAGGTGAGTGAGTGAGTGATGTGGTTGTTTGGTTGGTTTTTAGGTAGTACAGTAGTTCATTCCTTATATACAGTACTGTGGCATTGCATGGATGAAAAACTCCAGCGGTGCTGGTGTAGCGGATAAACAGATGCCATGTTCGAGCTTGAAGTGAATAGCTTTCAGAATTGTCCACAGACACACACGCACCTATATATACTATGTATATATATTAGAGATGTTGACTGACCCCAGTGTTCTGGTTTTGGATCCTGATTTTTTTCTCAAATCCCTATTTTTTTGGGCTAAAATCACATATTTTTGCTTTTTACTCCCCCTACCTTATTATTAACCTCAATAACACTAATTTCAAGTCATTTGCAGTCAATTTTGACCACCTCACAGGTCACAATATTATTTTCATACACTTTCAAACAAAGACTGCAGCGACCTGGCTGGATGGTAAGCAACAGAGCAATGACTCAAACACACGGCAGTTCCTAGCAGATCTAGGACACATTGCCACACAGTAGTGTCAGTAAATAAAAGTGGTTGCAATTAGCAATGGCAGGGCCGCCGAGAGGGGGGGGGGACGGGTACTATTTACCCGGGCCCGGGTGTGACAGGGGCCCCGCGGCTGCACTGCCAACTATTGTATTTTTTTAAAAAAAGTTTGGTTTTTTTTCAACTTTTTTTTTTTTTTATGTGCCCGGGGAGGGGGGGGCTGTGGTTCTGCGGGGCTCGGCGCCATGTCCTTCTTGCCGGTCCGCCGATGCGATGACGTCATGCGAGAGTGCCTTGCTGTGCTCTCGCGTGACTTTGTGGTCCTGCTTGGTTACTGCAGCCTGTGACCGCACCTACAAGGAGCGCGAGTCATGAGACTGGCTTTCGGTGCAGGCTGCAGCTGGGGACATGATCATCTGCTGATGTGAGTAAAACTGAAAAGCGTTGTGCACAGCTATTTCACCAGGTGTAATGTGTAAAACTAGGTTTATGTGTAGGAAAGTGGTCTGAACACAAATAAACATTTGTATAATACACAGAACCAGAGCTGTGAATCGCAGACCCTTCACCTTATCCCTCATTACCAGGGTGAGCAGGCTCCTGTCCCCTCAGCCCCACACATTTACAGAATGCAGAAGTTGTGCAGGTTGTGTCACGGCCCAGAACAATGACCCCACAGAACGTGGCACACACACAATTTTGTCTGTCTCAGATGTGCTGCTTTGATTTGCAATAAGTCGCTGACAAGTGAGAATGGAGCAGATTGGAGGTAATAAGGCTCCTTGACACATTCTCTACAAAGCAAGCTGTTTTTAGGTCACTGTCCCGAAAGTCAGGACTGCTGGGACATATGTAATACTCCGGCAAGCGGGCACTGTACCCTTCTGCCAATGGTGTACGCAGCAATGCAGGGTTTTTTCGGTAGGAGGGTGGGCTACTGCTTTTAACATGGTAGCCACGCCCCCAATTGTATGACCACTCCCACCTTGCATGACCACTCCGGCGGCGCAAATTTTTTTTCACTGCTCCACTACAATGGGGGGCCCCATGAAGTTGCTGTACTGGGGCCCTGAATTCCTCTTGGCAGCCCTGAGCAATGGAGCTCTCCTCTTTGTGTTTTACCTATATATCACAGTACAATGTGACTGCAGATTTAGAAGACCAAGCCTGCCAGACCTATTATTTGTATTTCAGCAATGACAAATAGTAATAGAGCAATGGAGCTCTCCTGAATGTCACTGTAGACTTTGAAGAACACGCTACCCCTCCTCTTTCTTTTCTACCTATGACGCTGCCCAACTGCAGTACAGACTGCCAAGAACTGTGCTACCCCTTCTGTGTCCCTCTGTGAAATGGAGCTGGATCGCCCTGGAGGGCGGTACTCACAGAATCCAAAGCTCACAAGATCCGAGATCCGACAACGTAACAGGACCACTATGGAAAATGAGCACAAATCTACTTGCCTGGTGCTCTCTGATGCCACTATGTTGAAGTTTACGCGTAGTATGGAGTAGACATTTTTGCAGAATAGTGTCTACTATACTATACAAAAAAAGGAACAAAAACACCAAAATAAAACATGTACAGGATACAAAAGGACTTACAGTCAGGGGCGGATCCAGACTATTACTATACCCCGGGCGATTTTAGGGGGGGCGATTTAGGCCCCGTCCCCTTTCTAATTTCTAAGGCTGCCGGCGGCTGCACAGTATGTGCAGGTCCGCTCGGCAGTGACAGTGTGCTGTCCCGCTGCTCTGATTGTGTTTAAAACACAATCAGAGCAGCCGGGCAGCACAATGTCACTGCTGAACGGAACTGCACAGTGTGCAGCTGTCGGCAGCAAGCCCCGATCGCCCCCCCCCCCTGGATCCGTCACTGCTTACAGTATCAATGAAAATGGACATTTGAGACATAAAGCAGAAACAAATAGTGTGCAGAAGAATAACATAATATAACATAATAACATAGTAGGGTTGTAGTATTTAGGGTAAGTGAGCAGCAGTGCTAGGTCTGGGAGCACTAAGGCATTAAGGGATTTTATCCTATGGTACTTATTTTTTTAAAAGAAAGTTCAAAGTCTGCAAATATAGATACAAGTAAGAGCTGCAGGGACCAGTGTAGGCATACTGCTACTAAAAGCTTGCAGGTGAGTGAGTGAGTGATGTGGTTGTTTGGTTGGTTTTTAGGTAGTACAGTAGTTCATTCCTTATATACAGTACTGTGGCATTGCATGGATGAAAAACTCCAGCGGTGCTGGTGTAGCGGATAAACAGATGCCATGTTCGAGCTTGAAGTGAATAGCTTTCAGAATTGTCCACAGACACACACGCACCTATATATACTATGTATATATATTAGAGATGTTGACTGACCCCAGTGTTCTGGTTTTGGATCCTGATTTTTTTCTCAAATCCCTATTTTTTTGGGCTAAAATCACATATTTTTGCTTTTTACTCCCCCTACCTTATTATTAACCTCAATAACACTAATTTCAAGTCATTTGCAGTCAATTTTGACCACCTCACAGGTCACAATATTATTTTCATACACTTTCAAACAAAGACTGCAGCGACCTGGCTGGATGGTAAGCAACAGAGCAATGACTCAAACACACGGCAGTTCCTAGCAGATCTAGGACACATTGCCACACAGTAGTGTCAGTAAATAAAAGTGGTTGCAATTAGCAATGGCAGGGCCGCCGAGAGGGGGGGGGGACGGGTACTATTTACCCGGGCCCGGGTGTGACAGGGGCCCCGCGGCTGCACTGCCAACTATTGTATTTTTTTAAAAAAAGTTTGGTTTTTTTTCAACTTTTTTTTTTTTTTATGTGCCCGGGGAGGGGGGGGCTGTGGTTCTGCGGGGCTCGGCGCCATGTCCTTCTTGCCGGTCCGCCGATGCGATGACGTCATGCGAGAGTGCCTTGCTGTGCTCTCGCGTGACTTTGTGGTCCTGCTTGGTTACTGCAGCCTGTGACCGCACCTACAAGGAGCGCGAGTCATGAGACTGGCTTTCGGTGCAGGCTGCAGCTGGGGACATGATCATCTGCTGATGTGAGTAAAACTGAAAAGCGTTGTGCACAGCTATTTCACCAGGTGTAATGTGTAAAACTAGGTTTATGTGTAGGAAAGTGGTCTGAACACAAATAAACATTTGTATAATACACAGAACCAGAGCTGTGAATCGCAGACCCTTCACCTTATCCCTCATTACCAGGGTGAGCAGGCTCCTGTCCCCTCAGCCCCACACATTTACAGAATGCAGAAGTTGTGCAGGTTGTGTCACGGCCCAGAACAATGACCCCACAGAACGTGGCACACACACAATTTTGTCTGTCTCAGATGTGCTGCTTTGATTTGCAATAAGTCGCTGACAAGTGAGAATGGAGCAGATTGGAGGTAATAAGGCTCCTTGACACATTCTCTACAAAGCAAGCTGTTTTTAGGTCACTGTCCCGAAAGTCAGGACTGCTGGGACATATGTAATACTCCGGCAAGCGGGCACTGTACCCTTCTGCCAATGGTGTACGCAGCAATGCAGGGTTTTTTCGGTAGGAGGGTGGGCTACTGCTTTTAACATGGTAGCCACGCCCCCAATTGTATGACCACTCCCACCTTGCATGACCACTCCGGCGGCGCAAATTTTTTTTCACTGCTCCACTACAATGGGGGGCCCCATGAAGTTGCTGTACTGGGGCCCTGAATTCCTCTTGGCAGCCCTGAGCAATGGAGCTCTCCTCTTTGTGTTTTACCTATATATCACAGTACAATGTGACTGCAGATTTAGAAGACCAAGCCTGCCAGACCTATTATTTGTATTTCAGCAATGACAAATAGTAATAGAGCAATGGAGCTCTCCTGAATGTCACTGTAGACTTTGAAGAACACGCTACCCCTCCTCTTTCTTTTCTACCTATGACGCTGCCCAACTGCAGTACAGACTGCCAAGAACTGTGCTACCCCTTCTGTGTCCCTCTGTGAAATGGAGCTGGATCGCCCTGGAGGGCGGTACTCACAGAATCCAAAGCTCACAAGATCCGAGATCCGACAACGTAACAATGACGTTTTGCCTCGTTTTCAATTCCGAGGGCGCGCAAAAGTACAGAGCCGGATCTGCTAAGTTCGGGTGTATTCGGTTCTCAGGGAACCGAGCCTGAGCATCTCTAATATATATGCTTTGTATATATATATATATATCTATTTATATATAGATATATATATATATATATATATA
This sequence comes from Mixophyes fleayi, assembly GCF_038048845.1. Taxonomy (NCBI): domain Eukaryota; kingdom Metazoa; phylum Chordata; class Amphibia; order Anura; family Limnodynastidae; genus Mixophyes; species Mixophyes fleayi. The sequence continues at coordinate 409,152,380 of NC_134402.1, read as the reverse complement.
TCTATATCTATATCTATATAAGAAAACAGGGATACTCTGCACTCTCCAAACACATAATTAATGCTATACCAAGTACTGTTCTATATTAAAAACAGGGAATGTTAGTTCCACATATTGAAATATATGTTAAGCTGACCAACTCACGCCAAAGTCTTCCCATTCTGGTCAGTCCTAACATGATCAAATGCTATGCTATTTTATCTGGGCTTAAGGCTTACCTGCACACAGCTTTTAAAGGCAAGACTTTCCCAAGCACTAGCAGCCATGGGAGACCTTGGACTCACCCGACACAATTTGGAATTAATGTAAAGAATGATGTGCAAGAGTCATGGGACTTACATTGTATAAATAAAAACATAGGTCCTCTGCACTCACCATGTACCCCCTCTTGCACCCCAGTGTGTACATGGTGAGTGCAGAGGATCTATGTCTGTTTTTGTTTTTTTATATATATATATATATATATATATATATATCTACTATATAAATGCCTAGTGGCATGTGTGAAAAAAACCAAAACAAGCTGCAGCGCCACCTGCTGGGCAGAGTTATACACTGACCTATATATTTCTTGAAGGAGAAGTGACAGATGGGTGTGGTTGGTGGTTGCCGGGGGTGACAGTGGGGAGTTTTTAACACCTTAAGTAGCTTGATGAAGGATGTGGCGATGAAGATGAAGGATGAGGTGATGGAGAAAAATGATGAGGTGGTGACATGAGGACAAAACCACGTTAAAAAAGGGCGCTTGCATCGGGAAGTAACGCTCTTCTCCTGAGGCCTGGGCTAGGCCCAAATGCATGACAAGAACCTTTTTAAAACCTTAAGTAGCTTGATTTGACTAGAATGCATGAGTATCATGCACGGGTTAACTTGTATATATATATACACACACACACACACACACACACACAAACAGACAGACACACACACACACACACACTTATGGCCACATCTAAAAGATAACCGGATAGATCACCCTGTGTATGTGCATTTTTAGGGGTACATACAGGTGAAGTGATGCAATGAAAGAAGAGCTAGGTAATTATCAGCCGCAGAGATAGTCAGCTAAGTAGTAGGACAAGCTTTACAATGTAGCAATAATCTATTATAAATTCAGAAAAAAAGGATTCAGCTATCATAATACACTCATTACTGCTATTATCATGTAAGTGCATTTTTATTTGTGGCTTTTACATCATGCACAATGTGTGCTGTATGTTATACCATAACACCTGCTTCTGTGATGTTTTTCTCTACGCTGGTGTCACAGACATATTGCCCCACCTTCTCACTGATATACAGTCTCTTCCACCTCACGCAACGCTATTTCCTTGGAACATTCTGCACTATTGTTTCTTCTTCATTAGCAGAACCCCAGAGTATAGGATTTTTAGGTCAGACTTATTGAACACTTGCAACTGTGTCACATTCAACAGGTTTAGGCTGAGAATGCTTTTAATCATTTGTTTTACAATGATGAGGATGATGAAGTGCCAAAATGAAAAACATATTTATTGCAATGCTTAGGTAATACATTGTACATCAAAATTACTGTTTACAATCAATTCAGTACCTCCCAACATTTTCAATTTAGCAACACATTTGGCCTTCGACACATTGGGCCTCTGAGCCACCCAAATTACAGCAGCAATCCAACAAACAATGCCTTCTTTGCCTGCAGGAAAAACTGGACTATTGGAGGTTTGACATTTTACTTGTATGATTTGTGGGAAACTAACCATACACATAATAGATCATTCTCATGACAATGACTTGTCCAAACTGACAAGTTTTAAATGCTGTAAAGATTTGGTTCGGTATGACCTGAACTCATTCTTCAATAAATCAATTCCTTATCTAACCCACCTTAGGCCAGTTACCCACTGGCATTTAAAAGCAAACACAAAGCAATCGACCGAATGTTAAAATAAAACCCATTCTATTCAAAGCATCCATATCCATTTGCTCTCGTACTTGCGTTGCGGCATGGTTTGCTGTAAGCCGCTGATTCCATTTCAGTAGGTTGAAGCATGTCAATGCGCTTAAAGAAGACATAGGCACATATCTTGGTTTACAGCAGTGGATCCCGAACTTTCTCAGTTTGAGGCACCCTTAGGGTCTCTATACCTTTATCTAGGCACCTCTAAGACAAATTAATTACCAAGTAGTACCTCTGCCTTGCTTACCATGGCCATGGGTGTGGCACCCCTATGAGATCACCGCTGCACCCCAGGGAGCCACGGTGCACAGTTTGGGAATCACTTACAGACCCAGCATTAAAAAATCATCAATAGACAAATATAAATGACAGAAGACACATTTAAACTATCTGTGAAAGACATTTGAAATACACAACCCTTATGCATAGGGCTAAGGGGCCTAATTTTCAAGCCCTAAACCATGCGCAAATGGCCTTTTCCGCATGGTTTAGGCATTTTTAAGTAAAACAACTATTTTAAAAGATCCTAACACAGGAGATATTAAAATATCTTTTCCATTAGGGAAAGTACTGCATAATACTGCAGTCCCCATAATACTCAATGGGAACTGCGGTTTGGACAAATGTTTCAAGCTCCGAAAAGCTTAGCTTTTCGGGACTTGACCCTAATTACGAACACCAACTGAAGATGGGATTAGCCATTCAATCCTATGGGGAGAGCATTGCGGTAGCGGGATCTTCTGATCCCTCACCGGAGCCTTCCTGCTCTCCTGTGCTGTCCCTATATGACTTCAGTAGTAAATTGCCATGTTAATTCATCTGTCTTTGCTGTGATAACAGATGATAATTAACGGGGCAAAAGTGGGATGCCTAATAAATAAGCCTCTAAAATGTCAGCAGCACTCAGTTTCCATAAATATAGCAATCCCAGAATGCAGACGACCCCTAAACTAAACTCATCAGTCCTCAGTGTCACAATTTTTTTTATCAACTATTCAAAATACTTAACGAAAACGGGGCATTTAATTATCAAACCCTCATCCATAACAGGAACCTTCCAAGTTCTCCAAAGTTCCAATGAGACAAAACATTGCTGTTATGTTGTTTGGGTGATAAAATGTCATATATTTGAAGTTCTTGCCGAATTTCTAATCATTAATAATAGATATGTGAGTTTTACATTTAAATGGGACAATAAATGCAAAAATGTTCTGTGTGTAACTGTGTCCAGCACAAAGGAATGAACATGGTAGATATAGTTTTATGCTACCCCTTTGTGTAGACTATAGGCAAACTTAGAGATTTGTGTCTGTCACCCCTTTGCTTTCTCTCTGTCATATTCTCTGCCCTATCCTGATCTGGCCACACCTCAAATGTCACCAATTGTGTAACACGTCACACTGCTAGTAAAAGAAGCAAAGTTCTAGAACATATAATCTTTATTACTTTAACACATCTCCCAACCATCCCAATTTTAGCAAGACAGTCCCGAATTTAGGGCTTTGTCCCGCTGTCCCAAACGGGGACTTGTTTGTCCCCTGGCTGGAAATGCTGAGTAAAGACTGAGTATGTGAAGGAGAGCGTTGCCTCTGCTAGAAATAAACCATCTTAGAAATAGCTTGAAACATGCATTTACAATTATTGACATTAAAGGCGCTGCAGAGAACATTGGGGGACAAGTGTCTGCAGAGAACAGGAGGGGACAAGTGTCTGCAGAGAACAGGGGAGTGGGAGAAGGGCTGGAGAGAACAGGAGGGAGGGTGCTCCTGAGAACTGGCGGGGAAGGGAGAAAATGGGGGAGGAGGTTGAAGGGCTGGACAGAATGGGAGAGGGTGTGACGTGGCTGCAGATAACAGGGGGGGTGGCTGCAGAGAACAGGAGGGGAGAAGGGCTGACGAGAAAATAGGGTGGTGAAGTGGCTGCTGAGAATGGGGGTGCGTGACTGGAGAGAACAGTGGGGGAGAAGTGGCTAGAGAGAACAGCAGGGGAGAAGTGGCTGGAGAGAACAGCAGGGGAGAAGTTGCTGGAGGGAACAGGGGGGGTGGAGAGAACAGTGGGAGAAAAGTGGCTGGAGGGAACAGCAGGGGAAAAGTGGCTGGAGAGAACAGTAGGGGAGAAGTGGCTAGAGAGAACAGCAGGGGAGAAGTGGCTGGAGAGAACAGGGGGGGAGAAGTGGCTAGAGAGAACAGCAGGGGAGAAGTGGCTGGAGAGAACGGGGGGGGGGGGGGGTGTGGAGAGAACAGTGGGAGAAAAGTGGCTGGAGGGAACAGCAGGGGAGAAGTGGCTGGAGAGAACAGCAGGGGAGAAGTGGCTGCAGAGAACAGCAGGGGAGAAGTTGCTGGAGAGAACAGCGGGGGATTAGTGGCTGGAGAGAACAGCGGGGGATTAGTGGCTGGAGAGAACAGTGGGGGATTAGTGGCTGGAGAGAACAGCGGGTGATTAGTGGCTGGAGAAAACAGCGGGGGATTAGTGGCTGGAGAGAACGGGGGGGTTGGAGAGAACAGTGGGAGAGAAGTGGCTGGAGAGAATGGGGAGTAAGGGGTTGGAGAGAACAGTGGGGGATAAGTGGCTGGAAAGAAAAGTGGGGGATTATTGGCTGGAGAGAACAGGGGGAGAGAAGTGGCTGGAGCGAAAGGTGGAGGAAGGGGTTGGAGAGAACAGTGGGGGATAAGTGGCTGGAAAGAACAGTGGGGGATTAGTGGCTGGAAAGAACAGGGGGGGAACTGGATAAAACAGGAAGGGGAGAGAAGGCTGGAGAGAACAGTGGAGGGGAGAATTGGCTGGAGAGAACAGTGGGGAGCGAGAGTGCTAGAGAGAGGAGGGGGAATTCATGGGGCTGAGTAGAAGGGGAGATTTTTTTATGGCACATAAATATATGGTACTTAAAAACTATAAAACAAATTAAGTAATAAAAAAAATTATAAAAAAATTAAATCAATCAAGTATTCAAAAAGGTGGTTATATATTTATTATGTAAATGTAGTCTCAATTAATTGTGGGGGAAATTTGTAGGTTATTAATTTGATTTTGGGGCTGGTGGGGGCAATAGGCATTATTTATTTAATGAGAATTTGTTATTAATTTAAGGTTGGGGTTGGAGGAGGATATATATCTGTTTACATTAATAGAATTCCCATTTAATAATGTGGGTTTAATAAATGTACATAGTAAAAGGTATGCTATTAATTTAATGTTGACTCTGGTTTGGAGGAAGGAGGGTCATTTATTAAATGTAAACACTATTATGTAAGGCTGGTTAGGGGAAGGAGACCTAATTATTAATTACAAGTTGGGGCTGTATGGGGAAAATAGGCATATTTATTAAATGTGAATACTATTTGTTAAACTCTGGGGCTGTTTGGAAGGATGTCTGTTTATTAATCAAAAAGAGCTACTGATTTAATGACCGGCTGGTTGAGGGAGAAGGAGGCCTCAATTGTTCACTCACTGCTCAGCTTCCCAGGAGGTGAATAATATATAGCTCTTTTCCAAACAGAGACCCAACGATCCAGGATCTGGCCAAGCAGCAATTGAGCTATAGACTGGGACTTCTTAACAGCATTATGGGCCCCCGGGCAAAGCAGTGCACTGGGGTACCTACCTACACAACCACTTACAGGATTAAGAATGTAAATTATCTATAAAATTAACAAAATCAGTGTTTAAACATTAAAAAACATGCTGCTTTTGCTCCCCTTCTGTCTCCCCATATCACACTATACCCTCCATTATTCAGCTTTTGTCCCCCTTCATGTCACCACTATTTTTCTCTCCCCCTTCACTTACCTTTCTATTGTCTGCCTTCTTCTGAATTCTTCTCTTCTGTCTCTTCTTCTGTCTTGTTCGCCTTGGCTCCTCTCTATGCGCTTGTCACAAAAAATGTTGGGCGTGATGATGTCGCCTCCCCAGCACCAAGATCCACGTCAGGGGGGGGCGCCAGTATTGCTCAGGGCTATAAAATACCTAGTTACAGCTCTGGTCACAATGGTCACTTATTTGAGGATTCGTGGACAATATAATATTGCAACATCCTTCATAGGATTTAAAAACAATGTGCTTTGAAAAATAAGAGTGATGGAGTTTGCCTTTATAAATAAACAAGATCATTTGTAAATAAGCACTGCTATGTAGGAAGCTGTTACAGGCACAAATAGGCAAGCGACTAATGTCTTCTGTTCGAAATAAACATACAAAAATACAGAATGGACTTGACTACAGCACAGGGCATTAATGAGCAATTGTAAAACTATTCTGTAAACACAATGTTCTAGTGTCTTAAACCCGCTCACACTTTAACTATTACTAGTACAGTTTAAACTTTATAGCAACTGCCTTTGGATTCTCTGATCCTTTGTTCCCCGAAAATATTTTCTTAACATTAAATCAAATACTATTTTTATTATTTTGTTGAGTTCAACTTAAAAGTAAAAAAAATGTATGGATACAAAAACAAATAAATACAAAAATAAAGCACTATATATTAATTATTAAAAAATGTCTAAGTTACCTAATAGTATTACAAGTAAAATACATCAAGAACAGAATTATATTTTGTGCATAATACGTCACAAGCTACATGACTGTAATGTGTTCTGTACTAAATGCAAAATAAAATAATAAATAAAATAAAAACACATAGGGGCATATTCAATTGTCGGCGGAAAGCCGAAAATCTCGCGCTCGTCGCACTATTACCATTACTACGGTAATAGTGCGCGTAAAAACCGTTAATGCGGTAATTTTCTCGCTGGATTTCAGCTCGCAGCTCCTTGAGCCGCGAGCTGAAATCCAACTAACTATTACCGTAATATCGGTAATAGTTTTTACGCGCCGCGGGAGCCAGAGAATTGAATATGCCCCATAGAAACAGTTCTTTTGTTTATTTCTGCAATTAATAGCAGTTTAAACGCATTTAAAAATGCATTAAATCTGCATCTGTGACAAAACAGTAAGCTATTATCTTTTGCAAGCCAAGCACATGTGGAAACGCGTATATGTAAATGCTTCTTAAATGCATCTCATTAACAATGTAGACAATAATGGGCCTGATTCATTAAGAAAAGTAAGGCAAAACAATGAGTTTTCTCCTGGACAAAACCATGTTTTGCACATAATATAAATACTGGTTGTTTTTTCTTGTAGCACACAAATACTTGATAGCTTTATAAATCTGCCATCGCATTTTAAGTTTGCCTCCCCCTTCAATGCAACATGGTTTTGCCAAGGTGCTAAGTTACTTAATTTTTTGCCTTACTTTCGTTAATGAATCAGGCCCATTGTGCTTACTGTAAATTTTCAACTTCATTAACAAACTGAGATGGAACCAAAAATGTTAAGATGAGTTAAAAAATGCACTGTAATGTACGCTGAACATACGTAAAACCGCAAACATGTACCATTTTATTTAGTACAATGATTTATGTTTTCATCTGTTTACATGCACTTAACCTGCTTTAGAAATTATTCTTTAATCTAGAATTTTAATGTCAGTGTATACACAGCCTTAGATTGAAAAACTGTATAAATCAGATATATATTATAGTTATATATTTAATTATCAGTGTCTGTGAACATGTATGTCTATTTACAAGACACAATAAATTTAATATGCACTGTTTTTTGTGCACTTACATGTAATTGTCCACCAAACACATTTCAAGGTGCACGGCCGTCTTCTAGTTGCTGGAAGCATCCATGTAAAATCATACTTACCAACTTTCTGCTACTTGCTTCCGGGAGCTGCCGTGGGGGAGGTGGGCGTGCGTGACGTCATGACGCAAACGCGGAGCCAAATGCCGCGGTTCCCGGAGAATCGCTGTATTTTGGCACTGATTCTCCAGATGCGGGATTTTGCCATACTCTCCCGGGAGTCCGGGAGACTCACCCAAAATGCGGGAGTCTCCCGGTTATTCCGGGAGAGTTGGCAAGTATGTGTAAAATGAGCCTCAATAATTTGTGGGTTTGCAGATCCCCATGACGATGCACATGGTGGAAAACGTCACTATAAATTCCAATCTACTTCCACTTTAGGAGCACTACCTTTATTTACCCTTATCTACCTTCATGTATGTGTTAAATTAATTGTGAGATTACTTAAATACATCATGTTTGCATTTATTACATTTGTCACTTTTGTGTGTTTAATGCTTTTATTACACTGGTCAAATGTGCCTAGAAAGAGCTTTTCTTAGGAACTGTAACTGAAAACTGCCAAACACATCCCATTAAATTATATAACAATGTTTGGTTTCTCTCACTTCTGACCACGTAGAGCAGGTCTGGCCAACCTTGAGCTCTCCAGGCTGTCGGCTGGCTCTCTACTGGCAAAGCATGCTGGGACTTGTAGTTTCACAACACCGGGGGAGCCATAGGTTGGCCAGGCCTGACCTAGAGAAATCTTATCCTTTTGCAGGGAAAAAATGCTGCAACAAAGAATTTGAAAGCAGAAAATAAAACATACAGGCCCTGCCTCCCTTAATGTGACATCTTCAACTCCACCAACTCATTTAAATAATATGGTCCAACAAGACAAAATCTCATGTTTAGTGTAAAGCTTGCCCAGGTCTGTCTAATCCTGTGTTTGGAGAGTGCAAGATTCTGCACCCTTGCATAGACTGTCTTCTTGGTCCACAAATCCACACACTTATCCATACAAAAGCGTGACTAGTGCCAGATTAATGGCCACGTGGGCCTGGAGCTGAAAGTTAGTTATGAAGGGCCTATTGTCAGAATCATGTTGATGGAGGGTGTGTGGCCAGTGTCATGTGGGCGTGGTCAGTATATAGCTAGAGTCTCACTCCAAACACTTCCATTTCCCTCCTCAATATCAGCTTGTCACCAGGTAGGTCAGAAAAACCAAACAGATTGAAAACAGAAAAGTTATTATTATTCATTATAAAGTAACATTTTTTACCTGGATATTGATGCATACTGCCAAGCATCAATGTCCTAATGTCCGCCTGATGGTCTTAACTGATAACTATTTCTGTCTATCATCATCATCATCATCATTTATTTATATAGCGCCACTAATTCCGCAGCGCTGTACAGAGAACTCATTCACATCAGTCCCTGCCCCATTGGAGCTTACAGTCTAAATTCCCTAATATAGACACACACTCACACAGACAAAGAGGGAGACAGACAGACAGAGACTAGGTCAGATTTGATAGCAGCGAATGAACCTACCAGTATGTTTTTGAAGTCTAAAAAAATATATACATTTTCTCTCTGAATGGGGATTAATAGGCGCAGTTTTTGATATAATTACTCTCTTTGAAAAACTACAAATATATAGACAAGAAGCTGCATATAAATACCACAAGAGACTACATATAAATACCACTATATTGATTTATACCATTTTTATATGGAGTCTCCTGTTTATATTGATTGAAATGGTCTCAATCTATGTGACTAAAGGAGCGGTTTACCACGTGCCTCTAAGAGAGGAATTAGGTAGCAGTACCTGATAGTCTGCAGGGCAAGACTGCAGACATTACACATTTGCACACCAGGGCACCTAGTTCAAAGATACACAGGTGGAGGACAAATGTGTGACAAATTAATAGTATAGAGTGTGAATTAACTTACATATTTTGAAGTGGTTTAGAGGCATCTTTTTACAAAGCTAACAGCAGCTGAAAGGGTGTGTCTGCAGTGAGAGTAAACAAGCAGAGTACCTGCAGAGAACTCCTTTTTATAGGCCAGGTGGGAGTATCACCTATCCATAAAGCTAGAGCTGCGGGAGGAGTGTAAAGTATTTAAGTCTGAGTTGGCCATTATTCAGTGTGACTGATACCGAACAAGTTGGCCGGTGTCTAGGAGTTGGTTTCTGTTAGCTTAGCATTAGGGTCACAAAAAAGTGTGTGATGACAATAAAAGCAAAGTACAAAGCAAAAAAAAACGTTTTTGTGTGCATCAACAGAAGGGTGACTGTGCCCCACTATATAGACTGGGGGGGGGGCCTGATATAGAATACTATAAGGGGAGGTGTAAATATGATGATGATCATGACTGTCGTAAATGTGGCACATATGATGCTGATGCTGAATCTCGAGATGGCTCTGCATTTATATGAAAACTTTTGCATGTGCTTTTTACATAACATGAGGTGCGACATCTAATGAAATAATACAAAAAAGGAATAGTTTTATGCAATATATGGAAACAGAGACAAATGGGGTCATATATCACACTTTTTATTCTAGTAACCATAATATGAAGGGCATTTGGAGCTTATGTAGTTTTAGGTTTATGGGGTTTACCAGCTATAGAACTTGTCAGTAAAATGTACACTTTATAATTTAGGGGCATCAAACTGATTCAATCATTTTATATCATTTTTATTCAGGAAATCTATAGTGGTTTTCTGCTAATCACATCAATCAATTAAATGCACATATAGGGGGTGAGGTTTAAGGCAAACCTTAAATTTAACTTGTAACCTACCACCTCCTGACGACCATCTTATCCATCACCTCCTCTTCCTTCCCCTGCCATCTCCATTTCCTCCCAGTTGGTCTTACGGTCTCTCACCACCCCTCCCTCTAGAATATAAGCTCTCCTGGGCAGGATCCTCTCCACCTATTGTCACATATCTGTCCGCTGTCTGACTCCCTCGTATATCCTGTCATGTATTTTGCTGCACTCTGTGTGAGTCCCCATAGCATTACTCCACTTACCTGTGCTATTTATGTGTATTACCTCATCTATTTGTTACTTGTTTCTGTATCCAGCGCTATAGAATCTGTGGCGCCTTATAAATAAATAAATAATTAATAATAATAATAATAATAATAATTTGTGAACATACTCTATGCTAAAGAAGTGAAAACATTATTTGAGAAATACTTAATTTTTTAAGTCTTCGTCATGCTGCCTGGTGCTCATCCACAGGCATCCTTAGATGAGCAAGTGTGATGATAGAAAATACCTGAAGCCAATTGCCCAAATTACTCAGGATCAACCTAAAATTTCTCCTATTCTAATCTTCCACCATGTGGGGTTCCACTACTTCCCCACTGCTCTATAAGTCGGCCACTAATGTGAATAACAATTCACAAGCGCTGAAATAGAAGTCGGTTTATCTTTGTATTGCGTACCACTAATCCTTGTTTCCTTAACACAGTGCGGCCCTGATCGTAGCACAAAGATTCTGATTCTTATGATATGTGCAGCTCAGCACTATGTGTTACTTGTGACCACACAAGATGTGTATCATTATACGGCCGCATACTACAGACCCCAGGCATCATTTTAATGTTGAACGTAGAAATAATCAAATAAATTAGTGACAAAAAATGGCACGTCTTCCCCCCAAAGTAAAGTAAGTGGCTAGCCTAAGTATTACGTCCCTGATATCTAAATCTACAAGCAAATCCCTCCTTAAACAAGTGCTGTTTCCATGGAAAAAAATTCCACCCAAACTGGAGTTGGGGCCCTTTCCTTTAAAACCTCCGATCTGGCCTCTTCCCAGTGCTGTCCTATTCTTTTTAAAATATTTATTGTATCGATTGGAACTACTGCAGGCTGAGCATATAATGGCATCCTGCCCCTCTCCTACACTGATCCTCATATAACGCCCAGCAGGTACCTGTTTCCATGTCTTGTTGTCTGGTGCCCCGAAAGCCAAAGGTTTTGACATCAGAGACAGCCATAGATCTATATCTTTGCAACTCCATGGCATAGATGTCTGTACTACCTTCATCCTCTGCTTAAATGTTTCATCATAATACCACCATGCCAGTCCCCATAATCTGAGTCTACAGGCTTCTAAAATGGTAGGTATATACTAAAATAATGACGTGGGTTTTCCTCTACAATAATTTTAGCCATTTCCACAAAAGTTTTTGGCACCTGATTCCTAGCACACTCTTCCTCTCTAAGATCACTCTTCCTATTCGATGTTGCAACCAAGGCCTTAAATGCTGACAATCTCTGTACATTCCCCTTTCCATATCCTTTCTTTTATTCCCATAACTAAGTGCATAGCTAAGATCGATATCAAACACACAGGCTTGGTATGACTGATGGCTACTTGCTGGTATTGACACAGCTAAACTTGGAGGCGCGGAGTCTAACAAACTTCTGGTCTTCGCCAGCGACCCCCGCAAGGAGGTATGGGTTTTGCTGCAAGAGACGCGCAGGTCGCGGTTCTCCAAGCCAGCTACCAAAGAAGTAACGGGTGAATAAACGTAGTCAAACAGTCTGATGTCAAGTGCGTACAAGATGCGAGGTACAAAACCAAACGGGTAGTCAGGATGCCAGAAGTCAAATACCAGGATAAGTGAACAGTGCCCAATGGAAGACTAGATGTGCCATGTGGGTGGGCCTGCCATGCTAGTCACATGACACTGTGGAAAGTGCAGAATTATAAATCATTTCTAGCTGCCAGAAGAAACAAACACAAGACAAATGAAAATGACCAAACTGCTTCCTATAGCCTGCCACAGTGACTTATGTTATTAAAGCACACCTATTTTTCATGGGATTGCTTTAAACTCAGTGGCGCACGCAGGGGGGGTTTCTGGGTCTCCAGAAACCCCCCCTCCGCTAAAAAGTGCCCTACATGTCGGCACTGTAGTATACAGCAGCCGCGGCGCTGTCTAAGAAGCGTCCACGGCGGTGCTGTATTGTATACAGCACCGCTGTGGACGCTTCTTTGACAGCGCCGCGGCTGCTGTATACTACAGTGCAGCGGAAACGGCGCTGCCGCGCATGCGCGGCAGGTCTCTAGAATTATTATTTTTTTCGGGGAGCGGAGGAAACCCCACCTGACAAATCCTCCGTGCGCTCCTGAAACTGATGTTACACAGATGGATGTGCATCTGCATATAAATAAAAGCCATTTTATATTTTCTTTTTTTTATTACCTATCCATAAACAACAGCCATTCTCTTCACTAGAATCCCCATTCTTGCATAGTATACTGACTACAAGTAAACTAGTTTGTCTTCATATGTAAAAGTAAGCTTGTGCTGTAGAATGCAAGGGTATGCGATTATACAAGCACAGTGTAAGCAGTATACGTTCATGCTCACAGTGTAGTTTTATTCCAGTCTGATCAGAAACTTCTCACCTGGCTGTTATCTTCTGCTTTTATTGCTGTATTTGGCTCTATGAGAATATTGTCAATTTAAACTGCATAATCTTGTGCTATAGCACCACCTGCTGGAAACATGATATTATAGTTTATTATTTCTGCATGTCAATAGCTAAGGGCTACAGATTGAGAATCCAGCAACACAATGGGCCCTGTGTACATAGGTGTTAACAACTTCTGCTTAACGGCAGAGAGATAGAATCTCACATTGAGATCATTAAACTCTATAGAACGACTCCAGTGTCCTTGTGATAGATGACAGAGTAGGGACAGGTAGGATTTGGGACATGTTCAACTTTCCCTGAAACTTTTTATTACATTGTTTGTAGTATGCCTAGAAATGACCTATACTGTTAACCATTCAGTAGGTTTCACTATAGCAGGAAGACTACAAACATGGGGTCACCCTCATATAGTATTTACCAGGCCGTCCAGTGCAGGGCTAGTGCCTTTATGAGGAGGGGCTGCGAAAACACAGCATTCCTCCCCCCTCACAGATGCCACCAATGCCATGCTGAAAAGTGCTGGTGCTTTAACAGACCCCCCCCCTCCCTGATGGCACCTAGAATTGCATATTTGCCTCTCTGTGGTCTTAGTATAGTGGACAGAGATCCCTAAGACAATTGACAAATATATCAAAAGACAAAAAATAAAGATGCATACACACTTTTCAAACATAGTTTAATTGATTAAAAGACTTCCCAAAACTCTCATTCACCATTTTGTTAAATAAAAATAAAATCATATGTTTGTATGGAGTACAGTGGTTCAAGAAAGATTTTATTTTCTGTGTAGACTGAGAGAGGTCAATAAAGGTTTTTCTTTTTATTTAATAAAATGGTGAACATGACTTTGTTGGTTTGGAGTGTTTTAACTGTCTTTATTACATGTGGAACTTTTGTGTGTTTGAAACTTTGTTTTACATTAGGCAAAGTGTGCAGAAAATGTGTTTCTCTGCTGAACAGCATCTAGGAGGGAGCAAGATGCCCCCTTATCACCTTTGCTCCAGGGGTTGAGCACTCACAACAAATACACCTCATGACAGGCCTATCTGTGGTTGCCTCAACCTCCAAATGTAAAGCAAGTACGTGAACATGTCTTTAATGTACTTGCTCTATGTTGAAATGTCCATTCATCAGAACAACGTAGCTGTGCTTTATTTCCATTACTACGCTAAAAATTAACGCCCATTTTTGCAGGCACCACTATAGGGCGCGAGCAAAAATGAGGGAGATTTCTATTTAAAAAAAAATTTGCGTCTGTTCTGGAGGCAACTCACGCTATTTTTTACAATTGAATCTGTCCCTTACAGTCTATTTTCTAATGATCTCTTCACAACTGTGAACTGTGAAATGCTAAGGGAGGTAGTCAATTGACCGCAACTTGTTTTTTTTCCCGCAGTGTTAAAAAAACCAAAACGCATACGCAGGTTTTTAACTGCTATAGCAACCGTTTTTAATTAGCACAACGTGAAAACTCGTGCAATTCAATTGAAAAAGAGGGAACGCTGTCCCTGCGTGTTAATCATTGGTGTTTGCAAGTATTAAGGGGAGTGAAGGGGAGTTTTTATCACGGTCATGTATAACACAAAAAAAGGACTGGCGTACATTTTCATACGTTAGATTGCTTTACACAACCATTCTATTTGATAATATCTACATTACTGTACTTTCTTTAGCATATTTTTTTATTTCACTATTTTTTACAATAGAATCATCTATACCATGTCAAAACACATTAGTACATACATATTTGTACCAAAAACATACATATATTTAATTAGTGATTTTTATTTTTTTAATGTGTTTTTTTTTCACAAGAAAATCAACTTTTACATGTTCTGCATTACTGATAAACATAGTTTATCTTTTGTTTTCATTATTACATGATTTCCACTAGCTTTCTTAGGTTTTTTATTTTTAGCACACCTCAAAGAGGTGCGAGAGAAAAGAGCATATTGACCTGTTTAACGCGCCGCGTTAAAAAACAATTGAATAGCTGTTAGGAACCCCTCCAGCCGGCACAACACAACCCGGAGTCTACTCTGCCAGTCAGGTGTTCACTGGAGCCCCTGATGGTGGGGACAGACTGGGCTGCAGACTGACAGAGGGTCGTGAAGTGTGTGCCGGCTGGGGAGAACCCAGGCAAGAAGAGTCAGGTCCACGCAGAGGTCAGAAGGTAGGCAGCAGGTAACAGTAACGATGAACAAGCTGAGGTCAGAGGTCACAGGCAAAGTAGCAGACCGGGTAAACGAGCCAAGGATCAGGGTCACAGGAAACACAAGCGAAGTCAAATACGAAGCCAAGGGTCATACACGGGAAGTCAAACGTAGATACAGGAACAGGAACAGGAACTGGAACAAGCAGGTAAGCAGACTGGAGCACAGAGCTATAACCGGCAATGAGGTGGCAGACCTCATTGCCTTAAATACTTGAAACAGCCAATCAGGGCCTGGCTCAGATAGGAACCAGCCCCCTAACTTCATTAACCCGCAGGTTAGTAATTTCGTAGAGCGCGTGCGCCCGGCTTCTCAATGCCGGGACGCAGCGCTGGAGCGTCTAGTCGTTGCCCCGGCAACAGCCGGGACATGAGAGGAAGTGACGTCCCGGTCGCCATAGCGACGGCCGGGACGCAGGTGAGTGAGTTGCGGCGGCTGGCCACCGCCGCGGCTCGTAACAGTACCCCACCCTTGAGGAGGGGTCGAAGGACCCCGACATCCAGGTTTTCTTGAAAAATTTTTAAAGAACTCCTTCAACTGTTTAGGAGCATCGAGTTGTCTCCGTGGGATCCAAGACCGTTCTTCTAACCCACGATTCCTCCACTGCACTAGGAAGTGCACCTGACCTTGCACTTTTTTGGAATCCAAGATCTTCTGAACAACGTATCTTGGTGATCTGTTTGATTTTCTCTCAGGCAAATTTGAGGACTGGTTTTGAGTAGGATATAATACCGGCTTCAACAGAGAACAGTGAAATGTGTTGGGAATTCTCAATGAGCCCGGAATTCTTAACCTAAATGCAACAGAATTAACCTGCTTGATGATAAGGAACGGGCCGATGAACTTGGGACCCAACTTTTTGCAAGGCTGTCTGAGTTTAATGTTTTTTGTAGACAGCCACACTCTCTGGCCCACCTTGAAGGAGCAGATGGTACGGTGGCGATCCGAAAATTTTTTTGCGGTAACTGAAGCCTGTTTCAGAGATGCCTGTACTTTCCTCCAGATAACTCTGAGATCTCTTGCAGTGGAACGGATCTCCTGGATACCAACTGGGTTAAGCGAATACAGGGAGTTAGATCTGGGGTGAAAACCATAATTGCAGAAAAACGGAGAAGTTTTAGTAGATGAATGACAGGAATTGTTACAGGCGAATTCTGCCCAGGGTAACAAGGAAGACCAATTATCATGGAACTCTGACGTGTAGCATCGCAAATTTTTTTCCAAGGACTGGTTAACTCTTTCGGTCTGCCCATTGGACTGAGGGTGATATGCGGATGATAAACTAACCTTGATTCCGAGGAGGGTACAGAAAGATCTCCAGAATTGCGCTATGAACTGGGAACCCCGATCGGAAACTATGTCAGTAGGGAGTCCATGGAGCCGGAAAATATGTTGAATGAATAAGACTGCCAAATCCCGAGCTGTAGGCAGTCTGGGTAAGGGAACGAAATGGGACATCTTACTGAACCGGTCTACCACGACCCAAATGGTATTGTGTCCTGCAGAAGGTGGTAGATCCACTATAAAGTCCATGGACAAGTGGGTCCATGGTTTTGCCGGTGGTGCCAAAGGAACTAACTGGCCTATTGGGCGGATCCTAGGAACTTTGTTTCTGGCACAAACCTCACATGAGAGGATATGACTCCTAACGTCAGCAGACATAGATGGCCACCAGACTGTACGGGAAAGGATTTCTAACGTCTTGAAAATTCCAGGATGCCCTGCAACCCTACTGTTATGCGCCTCTGCAATAACCGCCTTCCTTAGATGGACTGGAACAAAGAGACGTCGCTCTGGAGTAGTATCAGGGGCTAATTTCTGGAATCTCTGAAGTGTGATACTCAGATCTTGGGTCAACCCGGCATGGATTACAGAAGGGGGAATAATCGGCTCTGGGATAGTGACTGGAATGTGGTGTGCCGAGAAACTTCTGGAAAGGGCATCTGCCCGGACATTTTTGGAGCCTGGTCGGTAGGTGATCAGGAAGTTAAACCGGGTAAAGAATAACGCCCACCGGGCCTGTCTGGGATTTAAACGTTTGGCTGACTGTATATATTGTAAATTCTTGTGATCGGTAATGACAGAGATCTGATGTGAAGCACCCTCCAACCAATGCCGCCACTCCTCGAAGGCCCATTTGATTGCCAATAGTTCTCTATTACCGACATCATAGTTGGCCTCCGCTGAAGAGAACCGACGGGAGAAATAAGCACATGGGTGCAGACGATTAGTATGAGGATCCTTCTGCGATAGGATGGCACCGGCACCGATGTCAGAGGCGTCGACCTCAAGAATAAATGTCCTAGCTGGATCCGGATGTCTGAGGACCTGAGCGGAGACAAAGGCCTTTTTCAGGCTTTCGAATGAGGCTACTGCTTGGGACGACCAATTAGTTGGATCCATTCCTTTACGGGTCAGAGCGACAATGGGAGCCACAATGTCGGCAAAGTTGTGAATGAATCTCCTATAATAATTGGAAAAGCCCAGGAACCTCTGCACCGCCTTAAGATTGTTGGGTTGCACCCAATCCAGAATAGCCTGAACCTTAGCTGGGTCCATGGAGAATCCCTCAGAAGAGATTACATAGCCTAAAAAGGATACTCTCTGTACCTCGAACTCACACTTTTCCAGCTTAGCGTACAGGTGGTTCTCTCGTAATTTCTGTAGAACTTGTTTGACGTGAGTCTGATGGGCGGGCAAAGATCTGGAATAGATGAGGATATCATCTAAATAGACGACCACGAAACAACCAAGGAATTCCCGAAGAACTTCATTGATCAAGTCCTGGAACACTGCAGGTGCATTACTAAGGCCAAACGGCATGACCAGATACTCGTAGTGGCCAGAGTGCGAATTGAATGCCGTCTTCCACTCATCTCCTTCTTTGATACGGATGAGATTATACGCTCCGCGAAGGTCGATTTTAGTGAAGACAGTGGCCCCTCTTAGCTGATCAAACAATACCGAGATAAGCGGAAGGGGATAGGTGTTCTTGACTGTGATATGATTCAATCCCCGGTAGTCAATACAAGGTCTCAAGCCTCCGTCTTTTTTTGATACAAAGAAGCATCCTGCTCCTACGGGAGACTTAGATGGCCTGATGAAGCCTCTCTCCAGGTTTTCGTCGATATACTCCTGCATGGATTTTGTTTCTGGAGCAGAAAGGGAATACAAATGCCCCTTAGGTAACTTGGAACCAGAAATAAGTTCAATGGCACAGTCAAAGTCACGATGTGGCGGTAAGGTATCAGCAGCCTTCTTGGAGAACACGTCCCAGAATTCATGATACTGTGAGGGAAGCCGCTCCGGAATAGGCTGAATCATACGCAGAGACAGTGACAAACAAGACTGTGTACAATAAGTACTCCACTTGACAATCTCTCCTTTTACCCAGTCTATGACAGGGTTATGACAGGAAAGCCATGGGTGGCCCAAGATCATAGGAACCGACGAACAATCGATCAGGAAGAAGGTGATTGACTCAGAATGGAGAGCTCCGATCTTCAACTGTAGTGGCGGGGTCTCCCAGGAAATCTTGCCACCAGGCAACGGACCTCCGTCTAAGCCACAGACATCGGAATTCCGGCAGAGCGGGCAAACCCAATATCAAGGAAGTTGCCCGCAGCTCCGCTATCAATGAAGGCCGACAGGTCCACAGAGCGAGCCCGGAAGGTGAGCTGTGCAGGGATTAATACAGCATTTTTCGGGGAGATAATTTGCAGACCTAGGTGAACTTTCCCCTCATTCCCTAGGCATGGTCTTTTCCCGACTTATTTGGGCAAGAACGGGAGAAGTGGCCTTTTATGCCACAGTATAGACATAGACCCTGCGAACGTCTCCTGTCTCTCTCTTCAGAAGAGAGACGATATGCTCCTAATTGCATAGGCTCCTCACCATCCTGGGAAACAGGAACGAAGGCGGATGGAGGTGATGATGTTTCCTTTTCAGCTTTCCGCTCCTTATATCTCCTGTCAATTTTAATGGAGAGGTGCATCAGATCCTCCAGAGAACTAGGAGACGGGTATTGCACCAAAGAATCTTTAATCTGTTCAGATAGGCCGAGACGGAACTGACTTCGTAAGGCAGGGTCGTTCCATCCACTATCAGGTGACCATCTACGGAATTCAGCGCAGTATTCTTCTGCCGACCGTCGGCCTTGTTTCAAGGACCGTAGATGAGCTTCCGCAGAGGCCACTCGATCCGGGTCATCATACAGTAGACCCAGTGCCTCGAAGAAGGAGTCTACGGACTGCATGGCCGGACTGGTCTGCGGCAAAGAAAACGCCCAGGACTGGGGGTCACCCTGTAGAAGGGAAATAATAATCCCAACTCTTTGCTGCTCTGAACCGGAGGAGCGGGGTCTCATCCGAAAATAGAGCTTGCAGCTCTCCCTGAAGTTCCGAAACAGGGTTCTATTTCCGGAGAACCGATCTGGTAAGTTCATTTTGGGTTCCCAGATGGGACCTGGAGTTGGTTGTGAAGCTTTTGTGGCTTCTTCTTGAATGGACATACGCTCAGCCAATCCCTGCATCATCTGATACAAGGACTCAACGTGGCCTGCTAGGGTTTGTGCCGGAGACGGTGTGGATCCACTTGCATCCATCCTAATCTTGTCTCCGTGAGTGGGCCGGTTATAATGTTAGGAACCCCTCCAGCCGGCACAACACAACCCGGAGTCTACTCTGCCAGTCAGGTGTTCACTGGAGCCCCTGATGGTGGGGACAGACTGGGCTGCAGACTGACAGAGGGTCGTGAAGTGTGTACCGGCTGGGGAGAACCCAGGCAAGAAGAGTCAGGTCCACGCAGAGGTCAGAAGGTAGGCAGCAGGTAACAGTAACGATGAACAAGCTGAGGTCAGAGGTCACAGGCAAAGTAGCAGACCGGGTAAACGAGCCAAGGATCAGGGTCACAGGAAACACAAGCGAAGTCAAATACGAAGCCAAGGGTCATACACGGGAAGTCAAACGTAGATACAGGAACAGGAACAGGAACTGGAACAAGCAGGTAAGCAGACTGGAGCACAGAGCTATAACCGGCAATGAGGTGGCAGACCTCATTGCCTTAAATACTTGAAACAGCCAATCAGGGCCTGGCTCAGATAGGAACCAGCCCCCTAACTTCATTAACCCGCAGGTTAGTAATTTCGTAGAGCGCGTGCGCCCGGCTTCTCAATGCCGGGACGCAGCGCTGGAGCGTCTAGTCGTTGCCCCGGCAACAGCCGGGACATGAGAGGAAGTGACGTCCCGGTCGCCATAGCGACGGCCGGGACGCAGGTGAGTGAGTTGCGGCGGCTGGCCACCGCCGCGGCTCGTAACAGTACCCCCCCCTTGAGGAGGGGTCGAAGGACCCCGACATCCAGGTTTTCTTGAAAAATTTTTAAAGAACTCCTTCAACTGTTTAGGAGCATCGAGTTGTCTCCGTGGGATCCAAGACCGTTCTTCTAACCCACGATTCCTCCACTGCACTAGGAAGTGCACCTGACCTTGCACTTTTTTGGAATCCAAGATCTTCTGAACAACGTATCTTGGTGATCTGTTTGATTTTCTCTCAGGCAAATTTGAGGACTGGTTTTGAGTAGGATATAATACCGGCTTCAACAGAGAACAGTGAAATGTGTTGGGAATTCTCAATGAGCCCGGAATTCTTAACCTAAATGCAACAGAATTAACCTGCTTGATGATAAGGAACGGGCCGATGAACTTGGGACCCAACTTTTTGCAAGGCTGTCTGAGTTTAATGTTTTTTGTAGACAGCCACACTCTCTGGCCCACCTTGAAGGAGCAGATGGTACGGTGGCGATCCGAAAATTTTTTTGCGGTAACTGAAGCCTGTTTCAGAGATGCCTGTACTTTCCTCCAGATAACTCTGAGATCTCTTGCAGTGGAACGGATCTCCTGGATACCAACTGGGTTAAGCGAATACAGGGAGTTAGATCTGGGGTGAAAACCATAATTGCAGAAAAACGGAGAAGTTTTAGTAGATGAATGACAGGAATTGTTACAGGCGAATTCTGCCCAGGGTAACAAGGAAGACCAATTATCATGGAACTCTGACGTGTAGCATCGCAAAAATTTTTCCAAGGACTGGTTAACTCTTTCGGTCTGCCCATTGGACTGAGGGTGATATGCGGATGATAAACTAACCTTGATTCCGAGGAGGGTACAGAAAGATCTCCAGAATTGCGCTATGAACTGGGAACCCCGATCGGAAACTATGTCAGTAGGGAGTCCATGGAGCCGGAAAATATGTTGAATGAATAAGACTGCCAAATCCCGAGCTGTAGGCAGTCTGGGTAAGGGAACGAAATGGGACATCTTACTGAACCGGTCTACCACGACCCAAATGGTATTGTGTCCTGCAGAAGGTGGTAGATCCACTATAAAGTCCATGGACAAGTGGGTCCATGGTTTTGCCGGTGGTGCCAAAGGAACTAACTGGCCTATTGGGCGGATCCTAGGAACTTTGTTTCTGGCACAAACCTCACATGAGAGGATATGACTCCTAACGTCAGCAGACATAGATGGCCACCAGACTGTACGGGAAAGGATTTCTAACGTCTTGAAAATTCCAGGATGCCCTGCAACCCTACTGTTATGCGCCTCTGCAATAACCGCCTTCCTTAGATGGACTGGAACAAAGAGACGTCGCTCTGGAGTAGTATCAGGGGCTAATTTCTGGAATCTCTGAAGTGTGATACTCAGATCTTGGGTCAACCCGGCATGGATTACAGAAGGGGGAATAATCGGCTCTGGGATAGTGACTGGAATGTGGTGTGCCGAGAAACTTCTGGAAAGGGCATCTGCCCGGACATTTTTGGAGCCTGGTCGGTAGGTGATCAGGAAGTTAAACCGGGTAAAGAATAACGCCCACCGGGCCTGTCTGGGATTTAAACGTTTGGCTGACTGTATATATTGTAAATTCTTGTGATCGGTAATGACAGAGATCTGATGTGAAGCACCCTCCAACCAATGCCGCCACTCCTCGAAGGCCCATTTGATTGCCAATAGTTCTCTATTACCGACATCATAGTTGGCCTCCGCTGAAGAGAACTGACGGGAGAAATAAGCACATGGGTGCAGACGATTAGTATGAGGATCCTTCTGCGATAGGATGGCACCGGCACCGATGTCAGAGGCGTCGACCTCAAGAATAAATGTCCTAGCTGGATCCGGATGTCTGAGGACCTGAGCGGAGACAAAGGCCTTTTTCAGGCTTTCGAATGAGGCTACTGCTTGGGACGACCAATTAGTTGGATCCATTCCTTTACGGGTCAGAGCGACAATGGGAGCCACAATGTCGGCAAAGTTGTGAATGAATCTCCTATAATAATTGGAAAAGCCCAGGAACCTCTGCACCGCCTTAAGATTGTTGGGTTGCACCCAATCCAGAATAGCCTGAACCTTAGCTGGGTCCATGGAGAATCCCTCAGAAGAGATTACATAGCCTAAAAAGGATACTCTCTGTACCTCGAACTCACACTTTTCCAGCTTAGCGTACAGGTGGTTCTCTCGTAATTTCTGTAGAACTTGTTTGACGTGAGTCTGATGGGCGGGCAAAGATCTGGAATAGATGAGGATATCATCTAAATAGACGACCACGAAACAACCAAGGAATTCCCGAAGAACTTCATTGATCAAGTCCTGGAACACTGCAGGTGCATTACTAAGGCCAAACGGCATGACCAGATACTCGTAGTGGCCAGAGTGCGAATTGAATGCCGTCTTCCACTCATCTCCTTCTTTGATACGGATGAGATTATACGCTCCGCGAAGGTCGATTTTAGTGAAGACAGTGGCCCCTCTTAGCTGATCAAACAATACCGAGATAAGCGGAAGGGGATAGGTGTTCTTGACTGTGATATGATTCAATCCCCGGTAGTCAATACAAGGTCTCAAGCCTCCGTCTTTTTTTGATACAAAGAAGCATCCTGCTCCTACGGGAGACTTAGATGGCCTGATGAAGCCTCTCTCCAGGTTTTCGTCGATATACTCCTGCATGGATTTTGTTTCTGGAGCAGAAAGGGAATACAAATGCCCCTTAGGTAACTTGGAACCAGAAATAAGTTCAATGGCACAGTCAAAGTCACGATGTGGCGGTAAGGTATCAGCAGCCTTCTTGGAGAACACGTCCCAGAATTCATGATACTGTGAGGGAAGCCGCTCCGGAATAGGCTGAATCATACGCAGAGACAGTGACAAACAAGACTGTGTACAATAAGTACTCCACTTGACAATCTCTCCTTTTACCCAGTCTATGACAGGGTTATGACAGGAAAGCCATGGGTGGCCCAAGATCATAGGAACCGACGAACAATCGATCAGGAAGAAGGTGATTGACTCAGAATGGAGAGCTCCGATCTTCAACTGTAGTGGCGGGGTCTCCCAGGAAATCTTGCCACCAGGCAACGGACCTCCGTCTAAGCCACAGACATCGGAATTCCGGCAGAGCGGGCAAACCCAATATCAAGGAAGTTGCCCGCAGCTCCGCTATCAATGAAGGCCGACAGGTCCACAGAGCGAGCCCGGAAGGTGAGCTGTGCAGGGATTAATACAGCATTTTTCGGGGAGATAATTTGCAGACCTAGGTGAACTTTCCCCTCATTCCCTAGGCATGGTCTTTTCCCGACTTATTTGGGCAAGAACGGGAGAAGTGGCCTTTTATGCCACAGTATAGACATAGACCCTGCGAACGTCTCCTGTCTCTCTCTTCAGAAGAGAGACGATATGCTCCTAATTGCATAGGCTCCTCACCATCCTGGGAAACAGGAACGAAGGCGGATGGAGGTGATGATGTTTCCTTTTCAGCTTTCCGCTCCTTATATCTCCTGTCAATTTTAATGGAGAGGTGCATCAGATCCTCCAGAGAACTAGGAGACGGGTATTGCACCAAAGAATCTTTAATCTGTTCAGATAGGCCGAGACGGAACTGACTTCGTAAGGCAGGGTCGTTCCATCCACTATCAGGTGACCATCTACGGAATTCAGCGCAGTATTCTTCTGCCGACCGTCGGCCTTGTTTCAAGGACCGTAGATGAGCTTCCGCAGAGGCCACTCGATCCGGGTCATCATACAGTAGACCCAGTGCCTCGAAGAAGGAGTCTACGGACTGCATGGCCGGACTGGTCTGCGGCAAAGAAAACGCCCAGGACTGGGGGTCACCCTGTAGAAGGGAAATAATAATCCCAACTCTTTGCTGCTCTGAACCGGAGGAGCGGGGTCTCATCCGAAAATAGAGCTTGCAGCTCTCCCTGAAGTTCCGAAACAGGGTTCTATTTCCGGAGAACCGATCTGGTAAGTTCATTTTGGGTTCCCAGATGGGACCTGGAGTTGGTTGTGAAGCTTTTGTGGCTTCTTCTTGAATGGACATACGCTCAGCCAATCCCTGCATCATCTGATACAAGGACTCAACGTGGCCTGCTAGGGTTTGTGCCGGAGACGGTGTGGATCCACTTGCATCCATCCTAATCTTGTCTCCGTGAGTGGGCCGGTTATAATGTTAGGAACCCCTCCAGCCGGCACAACACAACCCGGAGTCTACTCTGCCAGTCAGGTGTTCACTGGAGCCCCTGATGGTGGGGACAGACTGGGCTGCAGACTGACAGAGGGTCGTGAAGTGTGTACCGGCTGGGGAGAACCCAGGCAAGAAGAGTCAGGTCCACGCAGAGGTCAGAAGGTAGGCAGCAGGTAACAGTAACGATGAACAAGCTGAGGTCAGAGGTCACAGGCAAAGTAGCAGACCGGGTAAACGAGCCAAGGATCAGGGTCACAGGAAACACAAGCGAAGTCAAATACGAAGCCAAGGGTCATACACGGGAAGTCAAACGTAGATACAGGAACAGGAACAGGAACTGGAACAAGCAGGTAAGCAGACTGGAGCACAGAGCTATAACCGGCAATGAGGTGGCAGACCTCATTGCCTTAAATACTTGAAACAGCCAATCAGGGCCTGGCTCAGATAGGAACCAGCCCCCTAACTTCATTAACCCGCAGGTTAGTAATTTCGTAGAGCGCATGCGCCCGGCTTCTCAATGCCGGGACGCAGCGCTGGAGCGTCTAGTCGTTGCCCCGGCAACAGCCGGGACATGAGAGGAAGTGACGTCCCGGTCGCCATAGCGACGGCCGGGACGCAGGTGAGTGAGTTGCGGCGGCTGGCCACCGCCGCGGCTCGTAACAATAGCTTTTAACACGGCAGGCTCTCGACCACCCTATACTTTCAATAGACCTTTTACTGGAGCGCGAGAGGACTGTTTCATGAAAAAAACGAAGCGTTAAAAATGGAATTGAATTGCGGGTAACGTTAACCCGCTCGAAAATTTTAAAAAAAGTGTTAAAATGGATTAACGCTTTGTTAATAAATATCTCCCGGTCAATTGAATTTCCCCCTAAGCGACAGAGCAATAACACAAACACACAGCAGTTCATAGCACATCTAATAAACATTGCCACACAGCAGTGGCAGAAAAGTAAAATGGTGAAGGATGGAATTGTTCTTGGGCCCTCCCACCCAGCCTTATGTAAGATATTAAAAAGGACATTTACAGTTTAACAAATCAAGCACTCCAGCGACAAGCAGTGCCTCTTTTGTGGCTGAAGTGCTAGGTTTGTTTGGGCCCCCACAAAACATGCTACCAATAGCTTAGCTTCCATAAGCCCAACAGTGCTGTCAATGAACTCTACATTATTAAACCATGTCTGCTCGTGCTGCATCTTTAATCTTTCTTCTTTCTGGATACCTCCCTCTCATCCCTGAGGATCTGCCAAACTTATATAGACACAGGAATGGATATTACAACTGGAGTGGCATTACATTTGCTTCAGACAGACTGTGACACGGAACATGAGGGCAGCATGGAATCTGTCATGTAGGAATACGCTGCATTGAACAGAGATTTAAACCAATAAATAGGTGCAGTTGAGGAGACCGTACTTAAATTAAAACGTGACCCACCGGATGAGATTCCGGATTTAAGAGAGCTTGTACACAAGAGATACACTGTGCTTCAGAAGAATAATACAGAGGAGGCCCTGAGGCAGGATCATAATATGTCCAGTTTAAAGAGCAGCTAAGTGACCTGAGAAAACAAATGGGTGTGTCACCAGCCAATGCAGACAAAGATTTGGAAGATGAAGACGAGGAGATCACCTGGAGCACTCCTATAACACAGTTGGAGATGAAGGTGAGGAGATCGCCGTCACCTGGAGCACTCCTATAACACAGTTGGAGATGAAGGTGAGGAGATCGCCGTCACCTGGAGCACTCCTATAACACAGTTGGAGATGAAGGTGAGGAGATGGCCGTCACCTGGAGCACTCCTATAACACAGTTGGAGATGAAGGTGAGGAGATGGCCGTCACCTGGAGCACTCCTATAACACAGTTGGAGATGAAGACGAGGAGATCACCTGGAGCACTCCTATAACACAGTTGGAGATGAAGACGAGGAGATCACCTGGAGCACTCCTATAACACAGTTGGAGATGAAGACGAGGAGATCGCCGTCACCTGGAGCACTCCTATAACACAGTTGGAGATGAAGACGAGGAGATCACCTGGAGCACTCCTATAACACAATTTTAGATGAAGGTGAGGAGATCGCCGTCACCTGGAGCTCTCCTATAACACAGTTGGAGATGAAGACGAGGAGATCGCCGTCACCTGGAGCTCTCC
The DNA here is from genome assembly GCF_038048845.1 of Mixophyes fleayi. Classification (NCBI taxonomy): domain Eukaryota; kingdom Metazoa; phylum Chordata; class Amphibia; order Anura; family Limnodynastidae; genus Mixophyes; species Mixophyes fleayi. The sequence goes on along the minus strand of NC_134402.1, from coordinate 409,125,453 downwards.
TATAACACAGTTGGAGATGAAGACGAGGAGATCGCCGTCACCTGGAGCTCTCCTATAACACAGTTGGAGATGAAGACGAGGAGATCGCCGTCACCTGGAGCTCTCCTATAACACAGTTGGAGATGAAGACGAGGAGATCGCCGTCACCTGGAGCTCTCCTATAACACAGTTGGAGATGAAGACGAGGAGATCCCCATCACCTGGAGCACTCCTATAACACAGTTGGAGATGAAGACGAGGAGATCGCCGTCACCTGGAGCACTCCTATAACACAGTTGGAGATGAAGACGAGGAGATCGCCGTCACCTGGAGCACTCCTATAACACAATTGGAGATGGTGAACCCAGTGAAAAACAAAGAATGAGATCACACGTACAAGAGAGAAGCAATTGAAAGGATGATTAAAAACAAACTTCAGCACCTGTAGCAAAAGTGGTGCAAGATGGAATTGTCCTTGGGACCCTCCCACCCACTTTATAATGGATCTTGAAAAGGACATGCACACTTTAATAAACCAATCACTTCAGCGACAAGGAGTGTCACTTTTGTGGCTGAAGTGCTTGGTTTGTTTGGGCCCCCCATAAAACAAGATAACAATGGGCTTAAGGCAGCTAAGGTAACAGTGCTGTCAATGAACTCTACAGTGGCAAGATGTTGTTGTCTTCATCTTCAGCCTCATCCTCACCCTCATCAGTGTGTACATCATCCTGACACAATATTAATTCATCCCGGCAGGAAACCCCCATTACGTAAGTCTCTGTAACATAAATGTCAAAAGCAAAAATGTAAAAAAAAACTTGTACCTTTTTAAAGGAAAAAACACATTTTTAATAAAGGTGAAACTTTACTGTTGAAAAGCATAAAATTGCCAACATGTCATTTTACCCAAATATTAATAAGCTTTCCAGCATCAGCTAGCTCCCTTCTCTCAGCTAGATCCCAGCACCTGCAATCTACACTGTCATCATCCTCACCCTCATCAGTGTGTACATCATCCTCACACAATACTAATTCATCCCCGCTGGAATCCACCATTACAGAAGTCTCTGTACTTTGAACTAAATGCCAGTAAAGGCATTCCTCAAGGAATTTGTAGTTTATTTTACAACAGAGCTGTCACGATTTTTTGGCAATTCTTTTAGACCATACCAAATGTCAAAATGTTCTGCTGAATCATCTGCATCATCCTTGGGTCTCTTAGAAAAGCTTAGTTTTTTCCTAGCAGCAGTAATCTGAGAAACTGAAGGAGGGGGCTAGATTGTAAGCATGCAAGCAGGGCCCCTTTAGCTCTCTGTCTGTCTGTTTTACCCAGTATTGTTTTATTAATGTTTGTTCCAAATTGTAAAGTGCTACCTAATTTGCTGGTGCTATATAACTAAATGTTGAAGATGATGATGATGATGATGATGTTGAGGGGGCGCCGTCGTGTCAGCTACCACTTCAGCTGTCAACTTGCTCACCAGGAGCTCATTGCATCTCTTGTGGGATCTGGGACAGTGGGAAATAAAGAGAAGACATACCTCTTAAGCCTAGGATCAAGCATAGGTGCCAAAATGTAGTGATACGATTTCCAGAAGTTGATAACTCTTCGATCCTGGTGAAGCGATTAAAGTACTTTGTCTCCAAGTCCGACATACAATTTCTGTATTTCATCTCTTCCTTCAATTTTTCAAGGTGCTTTTCCAAAAGTTTAATTAAGGGAATAACTTTGCTCAAGCTAGCAGTGTTTGAACTCAGTTCACAGGTGACTACTTCGAATCGTTTCAGCACCTTGCACAACACGGAAAGTATTCTCCACTGTGCTGGACTAAATTACATTCCCCCTCCTTTCCCAATGTCTTGGCTTGTGGAATAAGCATGGATGGCTTTTCGTTGTTCTTCCATTCTCACAAGCATATAAAGTGATCTAATACTAGCATAGTCGCCATGGCGTCTGTGATCCGCAAAACGGATCACAGATGATTGTGACAGCTTTCATACTTGCTTCCTTTTGCAAAGGATTGTTTAACAGTCAATTGTTGTAAACTACAGGTAGTCTTCTTCTTGGTCTACTTTTGGGTTGAAGATGCACTCCCAGCAGCACCGTACTAATGCTCAAGAATACTTCAGAGTAATCCTGGATAGGGGAGAAGTCATCTAGCCTTAGCAACTTGGATGCAGGACTAACGCTGATCACTAGTGAGAATATTGATGAGGAAGGTGTTGTCGGTGTGGCTTTACAAAGACTACAAATGGCTAAACAACTGTTGTCAGGATTGAGTAAAAATAATTCCACACATAAGAGGTGGATTTTTTGGTCTTATGCCCAGGCATGATAATGGCCTTCTTCTTATCACTGGCAAGAACTGCTTCCACTGGTGCAGGACTTACACAAACAACATTAGTTGTCAGCTACACAAATATCCCCCTCATCCTGTTGCAAATACAAAATGGTTCCTACATTTGTGTATCACCGGCTACACTAAGAGGAATGTGGAGGAGTGCCCCGTGAACTAGCTGCCCCTGAAGAGGGCGAAGACCGAAGACAGAAGACAGTGGAAGATACTCACCGGTTCGGCGTTCCAAGTAGTCACCAGTGAAGTGAGTTCAGACACTGTTAGCTTGAGTCAAGTGATTCCCCTAATTAGACTTTTGGAAAAGCAGCTAGAGAAATTGAAGGAGGAGATGAAACTAAGCAATTCTGCTAACTATGTAGGACTTGTATATCAAGTACTTTATTTTCTTCGCCATAATCTGAGAGTTATCAACATTTTGAAATCAGATCACTACATTTTGGCAAATGTGCATGTTCCTAGGTTTAAGAGCTATGTCTTCTCTTTCTTTCCAACTAAACCAGATCTCAAGAGATGCAATGAGCTCCTGGTCAGCAAGCAGACAGCTCAAGTGGAACATGACATGAAGACTCATCCTCCCTCAGTTTCTTTGGTAACTGCTGCTAGTAAAAAAGTTAGTTTTCCCAAGACACCCAGTGGTGATGCAGTTGAGTTAGCACAACATTTTGACATTTGGTCTGGTCTAAAAGAATTGCTCAAAAATCGTGACAGCTTTGTCATAAAATGAACTACAAAATCCACCGGAAGCAATTACATCAAAGTACAGAGACTTCTGTAATGGTGGATTCCAGCAGGGATGAATTAGTATTGTGTGAGGATGATGACAATGTAGATTGCATGTGCTGGGATCTAGCTGAGAAAAGAGAGCTAGCTGATGTTGGTATGCTTGTTAATATTTTGTGTAGAATGGTGGCAATTTTATGTTTAGCTATAGTAAACTTTCACCTTTACAAGAGAGGTGTTTTTTGTCTTTAAAAAGGTACACGCTTTTTTTTTACATTTTTGTTTCCCTGAGACTTAAAACCACTATGCACTTGAACATAGGCGTTAGCACATGACGAGAGGGATTAGTATCATCCTGCTTGAGACTGGTGAGTGACAAGAACAATGTGACTGAAGACTGGAGAGTGACAAGAACACTGCTAGCCCTGTTTCTGTGTGACCAACGGTACTGAGACTGGAGAGTGACAAGAACAATGTTACTGAAAACTGGAGAGTGACAAGAACATGTGACTGGAGACTGGAGAGTGACAAGGACACTCCACCGCTCCTGTTTTTGTATGAGCTATGGCACAGTAGAATGTCACTGCAGACTTTTAAGAACACTGACAGCCCTATTATTGTAATTTCTCTTTCAGCACTGAACCCAGCCACCTCTCCTGTTTCTGGGTGAGCTATGGCACAGTAGACTGTCAATGCAGACTTTTTTTTTTTTTTTAAATCCAGTATTTTTATTGAAATTTTTTAAGATATAAACATACTAAACAACAAAAAGAAAAGAAAAACAATTGCATACATATCGGAATTAAATGACGGAATTTACAAGATTACATTAAAGTATAATAATAATAAATGTGCTATATTCATTCAGGATCATACATCGTAAATGCTTATACATAAGTATGTTACACATGCATGGTTTATTACATGGACTCAGATACTTATTATAAGAACTGCGGTAGCCATACATTTAAGTAGATAGAGCATCTGTACTAGATGACATAGGATAGAATGGAGACTCTAACCATCTGTACCATATATTCTCAAATTCCTTCAGAGCCTGTCTGCTAGTATAAACAAATCTCTCGTGCCTTATGGTGGTATTGACCAGTGCCTTCCAATTTTTAACCGTGGGACTCGTCGGGGCCAACCACAGCCTCGCTATACAGACCTTAGCCAACATCAATAACTGTGAAATGTACATTTTTGTCAGTTTATTAACTTTCCCCTTCAATCGGAGCCCAAAGATACAAGTGGCCGGTGAACTAAGAGACACTTCAATTCCAGTAACCTGAATACATCTCCTGATCCTTCGCCAGAAGATTTGTATACATGAACACTCCCATATAAGGTGCCAAAAGTTAGCATTGATCGAATTGCATTTCGGACAGTTAGGGGTAGCATCCGGGCGAAATTTTGCCAATCTAATAGGGGTAAAGTAGGCCCTGTGTAAGATAAACACCTGTATTTGTTGAAATTTTAATGATGAAGTATAACCTTTAGTACTGTCTGTAACCATTTCCCACTCCTTGTCTGATAAAGGGCCAATATCTATTTCCCACTGATTCCTCAAACCATCCAAATCATCTGCAGTGGATTCATACAGAAGACATGAATACATTCGAGAGATCAGACCTCTATAACCCAAGGCCTGTAATTGTTTCCTCAGTGGATCCACCCCAAACACCAAAGTCTCCCCTTTAAATTGTGTGCTTAGGGCGTGTCGTAACTGAAGGTAAGAATAAAACATTGTTCTGGGTACAGAGAATTCCCCAACCAACTGTTCAAAGGATTCAAGTACATTTTTATCATAAAGCTGACCTACCGACACCACACCCAACCAAGACCACTCCCTGGCCCTCTTCACTGTATTCAACTTCTCAAATTTCGTTGCCCCCCAGAAAGGGGTATATGGATCAATGTCAGTTTGTTTCATTATTTTATTACAGATTGTCCAAATCTTAACTGCCTGAATCAGGAGCGGAGGAGCCCGCATACCAAGCCACCCAGCCAGCAGTGACTGTAAGGGAGTGTGATTAGAATTAAATTGGTGTACCAACACCCAATGTAGCTCATGGTAATCGGGGTCCGAAACCCATGCCTTAAGGTGGACCAATTGAGAGGCAAAATAATATAATTTCAAGTTAGGAAGTGCAAATCCACCAGAAGATCTGAATCTATACAGCGAGCTGAGCTTGACCTTAGCCCTTCCCCCTCCCCAAACCAATGAAATCAAATAGCTATCAATGCATCGGAAAATGGAGGGTGGAATATATACAGGTGACTGCTGGAGTATATATAAAAACTTTGGCTGCACCATCATCTTAATTAAATTTATCCTACCGGAGACAGAAAGTGGGAGCTTCTTCCATACATGAGTTTTTTCTTTAATGTATTTGATCTGGGGCCGCAAATTAAGTTCTACATATTCAGCGGGGGTATTAGAGATCCATATTCCCAAGTATTTGAATTTCGATGCCCATTTTAACTGTAAGCCTTCTGGCATTGTCACGGGACACTCCCATCCCAGAGGGAACACGCTAGATTTATCCCAATTAATTTTTAGGCCGGAAAAAAACCCAAATCCATCAACCACCCGCAGCAAATGTTTTAGGGAAGTGTCGTGATCTGAAAGGAACAACAGCATATCATCTGCATATAATGCCACCTTATCCTCTCTGTGCTCTGATCTAAGTCCCACAATTTCTCTATCATGCCGGATCTTACAGGCCAGCGGCTCTATTGCTAATGCAAACAGGGCCGGAGACAATGGGCATCCCTGTCTAGTACCCCGCTCTAAAAAATACTTTTTTCTTTGTAGATATATTTCTGGACCTACCATCTGGTTCATTGCAAAATGGCTGTTACTTGTACCTAAGAGATTGTTTGAAAGTGGCTTGATACAAGAGACTTCTATAAGACTGGTTCTTGAGATAAGCGCCATTTTATATATATATATATATATATATATATATATATATATATATATATACTAAATAAATAAATATATATACTAAATAAGCAATATGGAAGTAATTACAAACTCTTTCAGTAAAAATACATGTATAATATGCGCTGAAATCAAACTTAGAAAAAACTTAATTGCTGAAGAATAATGCTCTTTGCTCAGAAATTCAGAATATATGTTATTCAACATTTAGAGTAAAGCATATACAAATTGGATTTACCTTTAATGTTGTTGCACCCAAGCCTTACCCAGAACAAATGAAATTACAGTGGAAGTCAATGCAGACTTTTAGAAACACCGCCGACCCTATTATTGGAATTTATGTTTCACCACTAAACACTGCCACCCCTCCTGCCTGTTGGTGAGTTATGGCACAGTAGAATGTCATTGCAGACTTTTAACAACACTGCCAGCCCTATTATTGGAATTTCTGGTTCACTACTAAACTCTGCCACATCTCCTGTATCACTTTATGTTTGAGCTTTCTGGATACCACAATGTGGTCACCTTTTCTGTGACTCCAAATATTCTCTGTTTTAAAAAACACAACACAAAAACCAGGTGGGTTCTTCATCAGGGGCGGGATAGCAAATTGTAGCCTTGTGGCAGCAGCCTATTAGCAGTTAAATAAATGCATGTAGCGCAGTGACCCAGCCCAAGGAAGCACACTATGGGACCCCCTGCCCCCAGCACAGCCAGCTTGTTCTTCATCATAAGAGTGGACTAGTCAAATATGCACCCCTATTCCGTCAACAGCCGCAAGGCCACTATCTCCTTGGCTTGGGCATACTGGTCAGTGGGTATGAGGTTGTCCCCAAGCAACCAGGAACTACTAGTGAACGGAACACAATGCTTTGGTATTACCAGCCAATAACAAAATCTTTGCCACCCACAAGAGCCCAGGTTCTGAAATTTGATTTGGTAAACCAGCTGACCCAGTTTCATTTGGACACAGAGGACCTGAAGACACTGAACGCAACGCAGAGAAAACTTAACCTGTTTGATCTCTCTGCTCTACATTTGAGGCAAGAATGAATGGGGATGTGGAAGTGTTCCAAACTGCAGTTTCTGTTTCATCGTAGACTGCAGCCAGTCCACACTGCAGGGACAGCCACACAGCAGCTCTGTTCCTTCACAGTAGGATTATTTGGCCATCGCTGTAGTGTGAATGGATTTCTCTTGGGAATCATGGATTGCATTAGGGGAGTCAGTTGGAATTGGAAAATTTGATGCTGGACTACATACTAATAATGAGAAGATTGATGATTGGTGTTGACAGTGAAGATTGCATGAGGTGTCCATCCATTTGGCTGCTAGCTGATGCAGTGCTTCTTGCTACGATACACATTATTCCACCTTTTGAAAAACTGGGCAGCACGGTGGCTCAGTGGTTAGCACTTCTGCCTCACAGCGCTGGGGTCATGAGTTTGATTCCCGACCATGGCCTTATCTGTGTGGAGTTTCTATGTCCTCCCCGTATTTGCGTGGGTTTCCTCCGGGTGCTCCGATTTCCTCCCACACTCCAAAAACATACTGGTAGGCTAATTGGCTGCTAACAAATTGACCCAAGTCTCTCTCGGTCTGTGTGTGTGTGTATTAGGGAATTTAGACTGTAAGCTCCAATGGGGCAGGGACTGATGTGAGTGAGTTCTCTGTACAGCGTTGCGGAATTAGTGGCACTATATAAATAAGTGATGATGATGATGATGAAACTACTTGAATAAACTCGCTGCAAGTGATGCAATTGAGAGGAGGTGCCCAGGTGATTCATGTCCCTACCTCTGTAGCATCACAAAGGCTACAGATGCCTTGACAAATGTTGTCTGGGTTGGGATAAAAATATTTCCAAACTTAAGAAGTACTTTTTTTGGTCTTATGTCCTGTCATTACAATGCACTTATCATGGGCATGAAGTGGCTGCCTCACTTCAACATAATGATCATCATCTTCCTCATTATCTTGTTAAAGTACAACACATTAATATTAGAGATGAGCGCACTCGGATTTATGAAATCCGAGCCCACCCGAACGTTGCCGATCCGAGTCGGATCTGAGACAGATCCGGGTATTGGCGCCAAATTCAAATCTGAAACTGAGGCTCTGACTCATAATCCCGTTGTCCGATCTCGCGATACTCGGATCCTATAAATTCCCCGCTAGTCGCCGCCATCTTCACTCGGGCATTGATCAGGGTAGAGGGAGGGTGTGTTAGGTGGTCCTCTGTCCTGCTATATCTCGTGCTGTTCAGTGCTGTGCTGTGCTGTGCTGTGCTCAGTCCAGTGGTGCTGTGTCCTGTGCTCTGTCCTTCTGAGGTCAGTGGTGCTGCTGGGTCCTGTGCTGTGTCCTGTTCAGTCCAGTGGTGCTGTGTCCTGTGCTCTGTGCTTCTAAGGGCATAGTTATTTCCCCATTATTCCCAAGTTTTTAAAAAATCAAAAGAAAGTTATAAAAAATATTAAAATATTTTTTTTTTTTAAAAAAAGTAATTAGAACCAAATTTGCAAAACCAATCCAGCAGTATAAGTCCATTGGTACTGCAATATTACCAAGTTCACACATTCTGCAGTATCTTGTGCTACATATAATGGAGACCAGTCAAGATAGATAGATGCGTATCATAGATAAAGTACATTCAGTGGTGTGGGGCAAATTGAAAAATATTCAAAATGCACTGACATTATCAAAAACAAGAGGTTTTCACAGGCTGAAACTCCAACATGTATATGATGGAGAGGATGGAGGAGCAGCCGTATGTGCAGTGTAATGCAGACCTGTTGAAAGTTTTTTTTATATATTTTATTGTAGTGCCCAGTGCCCACTACTCTACGCAGTCCAGATACTATTTTTGGGTGTAATTCTGACCTGTTGAAGGTTTTCTATATATTATATTGTGGGGGCCAGTGGCCAGTCCTCTATGCAGTCCAGATACTATTTTTGGGTGTAATTCTGACCTGTTGAAGGTTTTCTATATATTTTTTATTGTGGTGCCCAGTGCCCACTACTCTACGCAGTCCAGATACTATTTTTGGGTGTAATTCTGACCTGTTGAAGGTTTTCTATATATTATATTGTGGTGGCCAGTGGCCAGTCCTCTATGCAGTCCAGATACTATTTTTGGGTGTAATTCTGACCTGTTGAAGGTTTTCTATATATTTTTTATTGTGGTGCCCAGTGCCCACTACTCTACGCAGTCCAGATACTATTTTTGGGTGTAATGCAGACCTGTTGAAGGTTTTCTATATATTTTTTATTGTGGTGCCCAGTGCCCACTACTCTACGCAGTCCAGATACTATTTTTGGGTGTAATTCTGACCTGTTGAAGGTTTTCTATATATTATATTGTGGTGGCCAGTGGCCAGTCCTCTATGCAGTCCAGATACTATTTTTGGGTGTAATTCTGACCTGTTGAAGGTTTTCTATATATTATATTGTGGTGGCCAGTGGCCAGTCCTCTATGCAGTCCAGATACTATTTTTGGGTGTAATTCTGACCTGTTGAAGGTTTTCTATATATTTTTTATTGTGGTGCCCAGTGCCCACTACTCTACGCAGTCCAGATACTATTTTTGGGTGTAATACAGACCTGTTGAAGGTTTTCTATATATTATATTGTGGTGGCCAGTGGCCAGTCCTCTATGCAGCCCAGATACTATTTTTGGGTGTAATTCAGACCTGTTGAAGGTTTTCTATATATTTTTTATTGTGGTGCCCAGTGCCCACTACTCTACGCAGTCCAGGTACATTTATTGGTGCGAATCATACAAGTTCAGGGTTTTTAATATATATTGTGGTGACCCACTCCTCTACGCAGTCCAGGTACATTTATTGGTGCGAATCATACAAGTTGATGGTTTTCTTATTATATATATTGTGGTGACCCACTCCTCTATGCAGTCCAGATACATTTATTGGTGCGAATCATACAAGTTCAGGGTTTTTAATATATATTGTGGTGACCCACTCCTCTACGCAGTCCAGGTACATTTATTGCTGCGAATCATACAAGTTCAGGGTTTTTAATATATATTGTGGTGACCCACTCCTCTACGCAGTCCAGGTACATTTATTGCTGCGAATCATACAAGTTGATGGTTTTCTTATTATATATATTGTGGGGACCACTCCTCTACGCAGTCCAGAAAGATACCTCGTTGCAATGTTTTGGACTAATAACTATATTGTGAGGTGTTCAGAATACACTGTAAATTAGCGGAAATGCTTGTTATTGAATGTTATTGAGGTTAATAATAGCGTAGGAGTGAAAATAAGCCCGAAAACTTGATTTTTAAACTTTTTATGTTTTTTTCAAAAAAAATCCGAATCCAAAACCTTAAATCCGAAACGAGACCTTTCGTCAAGTGTTTTGCGAGACAAATCCGAACCCCAAAAATCCAAACACAAAACACGAGACCTCAAAAGTCGCCGGTGCACATCCCTAATTAATATTCAGATACACAATTATTAAGCTCAACCACTTGCACATTTGCAAGTTCCAAAGTAGCATCCTCAATTTCAATGTCTAAATCATTGCTACGCATCCTCACATTTCCATATGGGTGAGATATTTGGGAAGGAGGCTGTTCTATAATTATAGTGCCAAAATCTGAAAAGTCAGACTGAGTTTTTTTCATGCACTGATTTGGCTGTTTTGGAGGTGACAGACTTACACTCTGAGTGATAAGGTGAAACATGGGAAGTTAAGGAAAATGCAAGATCATGTTGGGCCCTTTCTTTTGCAATGGGCATTTTAGTACGTGTACCAGCAGCAGCAGGACCCCCTACTAGCAAAAGTGGGCATGGTCTGAGCCTTTTCTTATCACTGCGGGTGGTGTATGGAATGTTTCATTTTTTTAGACATATCACCACATTCATCAGAACCTTCTTTTACATCAAGAGATGATGTTTTCTTTGAGATTGAGAGTGTTTGGATTTTGAACACGCTTTCTTACACTGTGTTCCCATGTGAACTTTTTTACTAGTATAGGTCGAAAAAGTACTACTAGTGCCAGTACTGGAACTGGGATGCTCCTGATTTGTAGACTGATCCATGGTTGACAACAGGAGTAATGCAACTTGAAGTTGGAGCTACCTGTAGCTGCCACCACGCCAGGTGAACGCCCAATGAGATAGGGAAAGGAGTGAATGTAACCTTACAATTCTTCTGACACCGCCCCATAATATTATTCAAATTTAGACAATTTGTTCTTAAAGACAAAATTAAGTTTCTTTTTGAGGGGGGGGGGGGGTGCTGCTCAGAGTCAAATAACACTGGCCACATACTAATGATGTCACTGATACTGCACCTCAGAAAATTGGTTTCAGCTTGAAACACTTGGGATTTTACAAGGAAGAAATCTGTTTGTTTTTTGGGGTGTGCTGTTCCCAGTCAAATAGCACACTGCTTTTTGTCCACTAAATAGTTTACGTCACACATATTTATACTAGCCCTCACAAATGTGCTTTCAGTTTGAAACACTTGGGATTTTAAAAGCCACTCTCTGAAAGTTCAGGACAATATTAAATCAGTGGGCACCACCATTATGACATTATTAAATTAAGTAGCCCCCTCCATCAAATATCTCCAAGTCATTATCAAATGATTTGTCCCCACCCTCACCATTCAATTAATAGCTCTAACACCTCCACCCACATACAATTTGGAGTGATCTCCCCAACAGACTGGTACAGGCAGGGCCCACCAGGGGGACTGCAACACTAGGGGCCCACCAGAGGGGGTGTGGCCAACCATCATAGAGGCGAGACAAGACACTAGAGGGGGAGTAGTCAGCCCATGAAGGACAGCTAGCACCATAGTGTAGTATATAAAGATTGCAGTGTGTATATAATGAGTACACAGTCTTGACCTGCCCCTTAGATTGGGCAGAACAGTCACCAAAAATCGCAATTGTCTCTCTAGAATCAGAACATTTGACAGACTGTCCTACCTGTTCTTGTCACTTTCACCATCTGTGGCTGCTGTTTTTTTTAGTTGCGGCTTGTCTGGATCCTGGAATGTTGGGGGCCCAATTTGGAAAAAAATGGGTACATTTCGAAAATTACAACCAGGCCCGGCGTAAATCAATAGGGCCCACGATTAATACTTAGACCTTCCTCCAGCCTCAACATTAAAGTAATAGTATTCCCATTTAATAAATAAACCTATTTATCTCCCTCCAAACAGCCCCAACAATAATTAATAGCATTTATGTATAATAAAACCACCCCAAACCACCCCATCTTAAATTAATAGTCCCCACTATAAAATTAAATTGCCCACCATCACCCCACAAACAAAATAGCACTCATTAATTAGTTACCACCTACCACACACACATTACATTGCCACAAGCCCCCTGTACCATCACACACACACTAAATTTCCACAAGCCCCCTGTGCCATCACACACCCACTAAATTGCTACAAGCCCCCTCTTCATCACTCTGTGCCTTCACTCCCCCTCTTCTTCATCATCTTCATCACTCTGTGCCATGCCCCCTCTTCTTCATCACTCCATGCCCTCCCCCCTCTTCTTCATCACCTGGCCCCCCATCACACTGTGCAATGCTGCCCCCCTTCATCTTTCTGTGCCATGCTGCTCCCTTCCCTCTTCATCACTCTGTGGCTTTCTGTCACCCCCCCTCGTCATCACTCTGTGGCTTTCTGCCCCCCCCCACCTCTTCATCACTCTGTGGCTTTCTGACCCCCCCCCCATATTCATCACCCAGTGGCTTTCTGTTTCCTTCTCTTTGTCTCTGTTCCTTTACTTACCTTCCTATTGGCTTGTTTCATCTCTTTTCTTCTCTTCTTGTCTTCTCTCTAATTGCCCATAATATACATGGGCAATGCTGCGTGCATGGGCAATGCTGCGTGCACTACTGTTAGGTGCACACAGCTCTCCCTTTTCAAGCAGAGCTGTGTTAAGCAGGAGCAGGGTCCAGCCACCTCAATTGTACAGTGTCCCAGGCTTGGAGGGGGGTTTCCAGGCACTAGAACCCCTCTCGGTTTGCCTATGAGTCACTTCTATGGTTCCTGGTAAACGTAGTTTTACCACAAACTAGAAACTTTATTCCCTTTCTCACTTATGAGAAAGTACTATGCAGGGCCGGTATAAGGTGGGGGTTGCACAGGGGGCACGTGTCCCGGGCCCCCCTCTCTCTGAGGGCCCCTCCCCCCCGCCGCTGGCCTTCCGCTGATCGGATGACCAGTCAGTTCGTGATCCGATCTTTCTCCTGTTTGTGCGGCTGTGAGTCCCCCCTGACGCAGGTGCGCAACTCTCGTCAATACAAACCCCCCCCCCCTCCGGACAGCCCAAATCCTTGGCAGAAATAAATTAATATAGGGCGCTAAGTAATCTAAAATAAAATTCAAACAGATGACCGCTGCTAACTCCAGTTAGATATCTGGTTCTAACACAACAATAAAATATATAGAAGGTGGAGAAAAAGCGCTGGTTCAACTGTAACAATTTATTGGGTATAAACAATTAATAGCCTTGTGGCATGAACATAAAATTACCACAACTGACTAGCATATATACATAGATTGAAAGTAAGTATTGAGGAATAACACCACCGATATATTAGCACAGTATAACAATAAACACTGGTGCACCAGTGAACATAAGAGGTAACCTGTGTCACTCAATATCCTTAGATAACAAACAGTGCTATAGCGCACTATGGTCCGGACCAATAAACTGCATCGATTGAGCAGGTGGGTGTGATCACAGCAATACTCCTGTCTATAATATTATATATGATTGCGTGCACTAGGACCAATTGAAACATGGATCATAACAACCAAAATGATGGTTTATAGACTCTTGTTGATAGAAAACACACACCAAAAATAAACAAGCTTAAATATTAATCCAATTCAAATGCTAATATGCATGGTGATTAGCTAATTGGGATGAATAAAGTTGAAGTTGGTTCCTATATATAGAGTGGGCGGCAGTTGTGTCGGTATGTTGTTGCAGGTCAGTTCTTTATCACCAGTTTAGGCATACAGCCATACATCACTACATATTAATGGTCCTGGTTAAAAAACCTGTCTGAAATTGTATCAGTGTGACCTGATTGTCCGGCAATCCTGATGCAGTAGCCGCCCCACTCTAACTGCGCGGCACAGTATATCATCCGTACTAAGTCAAAATGATAAAAAAATACACACAGGACCATGAATATGTAGTGATGTATGGCTGTATGCCTAAACTGGTGATAAAGAACTGACCTGCAACAACATACCGACACAACTGCCGCCCACTCTATATATAGGAACCAACTTCAACTTTATTCATCCCAATTAGCTAATCACCATGCATATTAGCATTTGAATCGGATTAATATTTAAGCTTGTTTATTTTTGGTGTGTGTTTTCTATCAACAAGAGTCCATAAACCATAATTTTGGTTGTTATGATCCATGTTTCAATTGGTCCTAGTGCACGCAATCATATATAATACTATAGACAGGAGTATTGCTGTGATCACACCCACCTGCTCAATCGATGCAGTTTATTGGTCCGGACCATAGTGCGCTATAGCACTGTTTGTTATCTAAGGATATTGAGTGACACAGGTTACCTCTTATGTTCACTGGTGCACCAGTGTTTATTGTTATACTGTGCTAACATATCGGTGGTGTTATTCCTCAATACTTACTTTCAATCTATGTCATACTTACCAACTTTCTGTTGGTGAAATCCGGGAGCCTGCAGAGGAGGTGGGCGTAACGGGGGGGCGGGGCTCCAAGTGGCGTCATTTTGGACCTGCCCCCATGACATGATGACGCAAAATGCGTCATTTGACAGCGGGGGGCGGGGCCAAACGCCGCGATTCACCGGGAATCGCGGCGTTTGGGACTTAATTCTGCCCACTTCACTAGGAAGATCTAAATAACTTCTTTGCAGAGCCGTAACTTAAAATTTTCGCACCTGGGGCGAGAATCAAAAATGCCGCCTCTTTGACCTAAATTTTAACCAAATGATCCTAAAATATTCATAAACTGCGCCCTCCTTCAGTGTTGTGCCCTGGGCGGTCGCCCCTATCGCACAGCCCTAGTTATGGCCCTGCTTCTTTGTATAATCAATAGAGTCTTGCTTGTTGATCAATGAATCAGGGTGGCAGCCATCCTTAAACATACCCCTCCTGCTTTTCCAGGTGAAAAACTAGATTTGTGAATAATAGGAAGGGCTACCCATTGAAGTATGTATGAAAATAAAAACCAAAACACCAAATCTGTGTAGTGTTAGGAACCCCTCCAGCCGGCACAACACAACCCGGAGTCTACTCTGCCAATCAGGTGTTCACTGGAGCCCCTGATGGTGGGGACAGACTGGGCTGCAGACTGACAGAGGGTCGTGAAGTGTGTACCGGCTGGGGAGAACCCAGGCAAACGGAGTGAAGTCCAAGCAAAGGTCAAGGGCCGGCAGCAGATAGCAATTCCAATTAACAAGCCGAGGTCAAGGGTCACGAGCAGACAGGAAGATCGGTAAACAGGCCAGAGGTCAGGGTCACGAGATACACAAGCAAAGTCCAAATCCAGGCAAAGGGTCATACACGGGTAATCAGCAGAAAGTCCAACAGGCAGGAACAAGGCACAGAGCAGGTCAGCAGACTGGCAACAGAAGCTATAACCGGCAGACCTCATTGCCTTAAATACAGGCATAGACCAATCAGAACTTGTATACACACCTGCAGAGTAATTGCTGGTACAGAGCAGGACCAATCAGGGCTTGTCCCTGAAATACACACAGTTGCAGGCTAATGTCCTGTAGTTCAGCCCCCTTCATTCATCAGCCCACAGGCTGTCTATTGCGCGCATGCGCCCGGCTTCTAGCACTACCGGGACGCAGCGCTACTGAAGAGGCGTCCGGCCGTTGCCTTGGCGACAGCCGGGCAGGAAGAGGAAATGACGTCCCGGTCGTCACCTTGACCAGGGGGAGCCAGAAGCGAGCCGCGGCGGCTGTGAGTACCGCCGCGGCTCGTGACATGTAGATTGCCTTGTACCAAATAATAAAAAACTTTGAAAGTGTATCTGAGTAACCCTTCTGGCATCTGCTGTACAATGGTAGAACTCTCAAAAGTATGTCAACAAGGCTTTGCCTGCAGGTCTCTTTCATTCTCATATCAAAGGCCATAAATAAGTATTCTATGTGTCATAACAGAGAGCCAGTAGTCAAAGTGGGTCGGTATACAATGGTATGTCATACCGTCCCTTCTTCTACTGGTTTGATTGCAAAACTATCAAATTCTATTAATTTACATTTTCCATACTGCCACTTCTAAATTTCTACTTCGACCCCTCCAGATAACCATAACTCAAGAAGAACATAGCAAAACTTACAATAAGTCTCCAGAATTATTATAAATGGGATAAGTGAGGTGTTAGGAAGAAGATGTAAAGGTAAATTGAGAGATGGAGGGACTTATTAGAAGAGAATTAAACAGTAGAAATAAAAAATAATTATTTAGTAGTCAAAGAATATAGGGGAGCCAATGATAGCAGAGGAATGATATGTTTGCTGGTGAACCGTTTACTACTGTTGTTTAATATGCTCGTCATAAATTTCATTAAGTGAACAGTGCATATTCTACTAATCAGAGAGGAGAGCTCAGGAGGATCAGGAGAATTGGAGGTGATTAGACAAGTAGCTGCTGAACAAATGTGCCTAATCAGTTTATTGGAATATTTTGAGGCACCATGAACTAGAAGTGGAAAAAAATAAAATTCTGGTGAATCTGGTATTTGGATCACCTGCTTGAAATCTAATTGTGTCTAAATACTTTTAAAATATATCAATTACTTTGTTTAGCCCATTTAAGGATTTCTGTCTGGAATAAGCAGATTATTTTTAGGGATGTGCACCGGCCACTTTTGGTGTCTCGTGTTTTGGATTCGGATTTGCTTGAGGTTTTGGGTTCGGATTTGTTTCGCAAAATACCTGACGAAAGGTTTTGGTTCGGATTTAAGGTTTTGGATTCGGATTTATTTTGAAAAAAACATAGAAAGTGCTAAAAACCAGTTTTGTGGGTTTTTTTTCACTCCTACGCTATTATTAACCTCAATAACATTCAATAACAATCATTTCCACTAATTTCCAGTCTATTCTGAACACCTCACAATATTGTTTTTAGGCCAAAAGGTTGCACCAAGGTAGCTTGAGCACATAATGCCAAAAAAAGAGGTACAAGATGGAATTGTTCTGGGCCCTCCCTCCCACCCCTCGCTAGATTCGACGCGAGACTTGGACGACAGAGCCTCGTTTTCAATTTTTTGCCCGCCGGAAATATCCGAACAGTGCTCGGATCCCATTCGGATCCGCACTGTTCGGGTGGGCTCGGAATCCGAGCCCGCTCATCTCTAATTATTTTGCTTTATGCATTTTATTCCACTGCAAACCAAAGAAATACATATGTATACAAAGATATTTTTAATTTCAATTTTTTGGGGGAGGAAATGGTGTATTATTAGAAAGAACTGCAAGAGTGCAAATAGACCTTTTATTTTTTTACTGGTACCTCTGGTCATTGTTGCCAAAAGAAATTAATTTTTGGCAGGCAGACCCCTGAGCTCCATCTGGAACCTTGGAAGATACACCCCCCTCTTATCTCTCTCCATTTTTCGACTTTTTCCCATTTACCCTTTTATTAGCTGTTAAGAAATATTATAGAGCCAGTGAAAGATAAAAAGTGGGGAAAAGACTAATTTGAACAGAGTTACCCCACTAAATTAATAGTATGATTTCTATGGTCTCTTCAGAACTCTGCTACAATTTCTTGTCTGCTTGAAGCGCTCTGCTAGTTGCTCCCGTTTGTGAATGTGATTAATTAAGGTCATTCTGTGTTTGCATTAGCTGCAATGACATCATTAATTACTTTAGCACAGTAGTTATAGGCAGCCCTGTGTTGTGTGGGTGTTATTCCCCCCAAGCACAATGTCCTGGACCTATACATTACAGTACATAATGCGCGTTTTGCTGGTCATGTGACGGGAGGTGTTTTGGCTGCAGCGGCTCTCCGTAGCAGGTTGCTAGGTGACACCCCCTAGTGACTCGGGCTTCTGTGTTACCAGTAGGCCTGTTTACAGTGTTATCCTGTGTACTAAGTATAGTCTATGCCGGGACTCCTAGCCGGGTATATCACACACCGAGCCGGCCGCCATGTTCCGGTGGTTCCTGGGCAGCAGAGACCAGCAGGGCGGGGTGGAGGTAATGGCTGCTGTCTGTGTGAGAAACCAGGAGGGCGTCTTAATATGTACATTGTGTGTCCTTGTCTTAGGGTCCATACAGGAGTATACAGCAATGTAATTGTACAATTCTGAATCACAGTGCACATATTAAGCCGTGGTAAATGGGGAGATCTTTGTTAATTTTCTATCTTTTTTTGGTCTTTTAGATGCTATCCAATTAGTTTGTTATTGGATCTTATACAGTGGGTGAAAGTTAACTTTTTGCTTTGGGGAAAGGACATTTAAACCCTTCAAAGAATGTACAGGCACAACCTCTAGTTGAAGTTTATCTAGATGGACACAATGAAGTTTATCCCATAAATCAAAATCGTCCCCCCCTTTTTTTTTTTTTTTTTGTAATGTGCCACAAAATTCTGCAGCGCCAGTTGATATAACTAATCATAGAAAAAACAAATGCCTTGTAAATACAGAATAAGGTATAGATTAGGTTAATACATGAGGTGCAGAGATGACAGAGGGTGTAGGACCCTGCTTGTGAGGCCTAAACCATATGTTCATTAAAATATTCATCTCTCTCCTAGATGCTAGGCAATTTAGTAATTATTCATATACTGTAGAGCCCGCATACTAGACAGCACTTTACAATTGGATCAGGGCGTAACTAGGGCTGTGCGACAGGGGCGACCGCCCAGGGCGCAACGCTGAAGGGGGCGCAATTTAGGAATATTTTAGGTAAATTTGGTTAAAATTGAGGGCTAGGGGTGTGGGATTTGTCTTTTTCGCTCCGGGCGCTAGAATTCTAAGTTACGGCTCTGAATTGGATACATAGGACATAACATCTAACACCCACCTGTCGCTGTTATTTTTATAAAGGCTCACTTTCCATTGCAGATTTTCATTAAAGGATAAAGAAAAAACCCTCAAACAATACTAGTCCCTCTGTAATCCCAATTTGGTGGCAAATTAATAATGGGGTAATATGCAACATCTCTTGACATCATTTGCCTATTTTCCTGCTATTGTGCATGTAAAGACCTACTAATTTCTTTTGCCAATATGTACATTTCAACTACAGACAAATTATGCAAAAAGACAAGCATTTGTTTAAATGGGCAAGAAAATGTAAATTTAGAGATGCCTCTATCCATGTGCACTTCTAAAATATGTACTATGCAGCTACGTCTTGTGTCTTGCAAATTATTTTATGATAACATCCATTATGAAATAATTTCTTCTTCTCGGGGCTCAATTCCTTTCCTGTAATCAAGTGAAGATGAAGTTTGTTACATTATAATGACATGTGGTTTGGTGATCTTCAATGTTTATTTATATAGTGTCAACATTGCAGATCTTAGTGTTGTACATGGTAATGTTTGTTTTCTTTTTACATATAGAGAGGTTTATGGTTATGGAGTTGTATTGCAATAAATTAGTGATAATACAGGATGCCCATTGCAATTCTTATTAGGTATTCTTTCTGTCCTGCTCTTCCATACACAAGCTGCAGCCTCCATTGATGTATCCTCCTTGTGGTTATACTTATAGCAGCACAGCTCCATGTGCATACTTCTCAGATTCAGTGTCCTTATAGGCAGTGAAGAGCTGTGATTTGCTATGTAACTTTCATGAAACCACATTAAACTAGAGACGGAGCTATCTTTCAAGTTGGGACATGACAGTGGCTGGAAAGAGATGAAATTGATCGTGGCCTGTCTCGCTGAGAGAACTGCATCTGGGCCTCAGATTCTGTAAAGAGGCATTTACTTATGCATTTCCACATGTGTTTGACTTCAAAGATTTTTTTGGAATGTTCGCTATATAGACAACCTTTTGGTTATTTATTCAGGACCCCATTTACTCATTGATGGTTTTGTTTCATGTTCTTGACGATGGGGTCGGTCAAGTCTAAGTTTACCATGTCTGATATACGGGAGATACTGTTTTAGGATTTAGCTCAGATGTTATAGAGCAGCATCTGGTCCTGATGCGGTGCTCCTTCTTTGCTGGGGGAAGCCTGCTATTTTGGCTTCTTTGTTTGAAACTGCTCTCCCCTCTGTCCACAACGTTTCATGTATTAAAGGCAACCAGTGTCAGTAAATAACAAAGTATTGGAGGTAATTAAGGGGGTGGGTGGTAGGCGAGTGGATTCAATAATTCGAACGGGAATGGACTGAAATTTCTTTGCGGAACTGGAAGGAATGTAGCAATAGAAAACAAATATATACTCTGTTAGCTAATCTAATAAAATGAGGGCCACATAAGCAGATAGAAAAGTGAACCCTTATATAGTGCTATAAATATTTGTATCTTGCATATTACACATATGCCATACTAGTCTATCCAAATTAGTAACAATTGTTTTTCTTTTATTTGTGGAGCTAAAATATTACTTTGTTGTATATTTTGTCTGAAATAAATAATCTGTTTTATTTAGAAGTCCACAATATTAAACATTGGAGAAGAACAGACCCAGAACCCTTATACGGAGCTCACAGCTCTAAAAGCCCACCTTGATATTGTGCGATTCCTTGTGCAAGTAGATGACAACAGGTGAGTGTCTGAAGTCAAGGTTTAGGATGTTTGCTATCATGTCATACATATAGCCCATGAAAGGAAAAAGCATTTTAAGAAGCAGGAGAGATCTTTTCATATCTATTTTTTTTCCCTGTTAATTTTCTTTATGATTGACCGACAAACGTGTACTAAGCCCAGCATTGCATATTCGTCATAATTAATTTTATTTCTCCCAATGCAGAAAGTTCATTTTTGTATGGAAATCTATAAGGCAAACATAAATTTAACAGTTCTGTGTGGAGTTATCTGTTAATGGAAAATCTAGGTCTACGTTTTCATTATCTTTAATTGAATTTCGCAAACATGACTAGACCATGTCTGATATTAATTTAGTTTTTTCATTGCCTTGTTGTTGGGCTTACTTGTTAAACAGCACTGTAAAAATTACAGAAAATATATCAAGTATTAAAAATATGGTTATAACTAAACTAAATAATATACCTGAGATTTTTCACTTAACAAACGTATGTTGTCTATTCTAATATAAAAACAAGAAGCGGTCTATTCCACCTGGTCATTCTGTATCAACATTATTCAATGCATTATAGTTTCTGGGTTGTTTGGCAACCCTGGTAACATTGACTTCTACTTCCAGTTTAAACCCATACGAATTTGTATAACTTGCTGATATAATTGTTTGACCGTATAATAAGCTTGTAGAGTTCTGTAAGTTGTGCCATAATTGGGTAGATCGATTATAAAAAGTCTAATACTGGACTGAAAAGTTTTCCTCTATTGCATAATGTTTGCTTGTTCAGAATACAAAATTGTTTTAACCTGAGCCGCCATTGATTGCTGTGTGTTGTAGTTTTCAGACTTTTTCCTTTTTATATGGTGACTGCTCTTCCTGTCTCTGTGGTTCACAAAGCATAAGATGTTGGACTTTGTATTTCCTATTGTTTTGCTTCTGAGTGTAAGCCACTGTATTCTGTGTCCTTAAAAAGACTTAAGGCTTTCGATCGCAGGCTGTTGTATATATGTTATGTTGACCTGCTCTGTATTCTGTGGATATTGAACACTGAATGATTGGCTTTTAAAATGAATTGAGTGCTGTTCAGGCCCACAACCTTCTTTGGCTTTGGGAAAAAATGATGGCGAGTACTGACAGTGTGTACTCCTTTATGTGGCTAAGTGGTTAGCACTTCTGCCTCACAGCTCTGGGGTCATGAGTTCAATCCATGACAATGGCCTTATCTGTGTGGAGTTTGTATGTTCTCCCTGTGTTTGCGTGGGTTTCCGCCGGGTGCTCTGGTTTCCTCCCACACTCCAAAAACATACTAGTAGGTTAATTGGCTGCTATCAAAATTGACTCTAGTCTCTGTCTCTGTCTCTGTGTGTTAGGGAATTTAGACTGTAAGCTCCAATGGGGCAGGGACTGATGTGAATGAGTTCTCTGTACAGCGCTGCAGAATCAGTGGCGCTATATAAATAAATGGTGATGATGATCAAAAGAGAGGGTAACACACCATACATAGGCTGCTCCGCAAGGCTTTAAAACTCTTATTTTATCCTGCTTGCTTTTGCTTTCTATTTGTATTTTGCTCGTAAAGGCAGACTGTTCTGATATACAATAACTTTACTGGTAGAAAATAAATAAAAATAACAAAACAGTTTATTTCCTTGATTAATGCTTTATTGCTGCTGTCATTAGTGCTGAAAAACTCCAGAACATTTTATGTATATATTAGTGGATGTTGTTAGTGGGTCTGTTGTATAAAGCCACCTGCGTTTTAGGTTTAGTACTCCTTTAATTGATGTGAGCAATGTGCTGCATGCTTCTCCAGTGATGGAGCTGAGCCTGTTCAATATGTACACTTGTGTCTTCTCGTCAGCCTCTGTAAATGGTTTCATGCTTCAAGTGCTTTCATAATCTCTTACTGCAAGCTTTGAAAAGGGATTTTCATGTTCTCATTGTAGATGGGTAAAAGAAAAAATCAGTGATTGGAACATTTTACTTTGATTGGTTTTCAGGACGCTAAATGAATCCTGTACAATACTTTTAAAATCGCATATTTGGGGTTATTTCTTAACACAGGACTATGTGAAGGTCATAATGACACAGAAGGCTTATTCTCTACCTGTGAGCCAGGTAGGGAATGTGCCTAGAAAATTACTGCTGGCGCCTAACTTCTGAGAGTCATTTCTATTGAAGTCAATGGATGCACCTCTTTTTCTAGCTCCTACATATGAAGTCGACCTTAATTTGTCCAAAACTTGGATATATTTATTTGTAAATTGCTCTTGGATGCAACTGTTTTTGTGGGCTGAACCAATATCAATGCAAGTTACCAATTTACTAGGAATTCATTATATCCTTGAGTCTCACAGTAGCCGTGAATACAACTGTTTTACATTGTTTCGGAAGTGATATCTTCCAAGGACCTGTGGTCATTACACTAGTTAGAGAGGATGTGCAGCATTGTATCACAGTAACCTACTTTTAGATCGAAACTTATACTTGACAATGTATTTTAGGAAACACATCCATCTTTCTAAGCAGCAAATCCAATAACAGTCAATTCACTACACTGGGTTGTTCAGTAACCTTTACAAATGTGGACTTGACAAACAAAAATGGTCTTTTTTATTTTTTCTGTTTCGTTCTGTGTAAACTGCAGATTTAGTGTTGAGAATTGCTGATTTTCAAAAGAAAAAGCAATTACCAAGGTTTAAAAGATCAATAGAAATGATGCCATTGTCCAAAAGAGAGTGCAAAATATTGAGACTTGTGTTCTTCCAGCTCTCACCTGTCAATCTAGGAGCAAACGAGGAAATCAATAGCCAAGAGAGAAGGCATTAGAAGGTGTAGTTACAGCTAGCAATGTATAGGATCAGCATGCTTTCTGCTTTTAATATGTGCAGAAAGGGGATATAATAAAACCAGTCCCATTCCCTGAGGACTCCAAGGGCTAGAGTGAAAAGACAATTGAAATGCCTTAGATATCCTTAACCAGCATTCCCAATACCTCCTTTAATCAGGTAAAATTGACCTGAAATAGGGAGCGTAGATAATGGATTCATAGAAACTGTTTATGTGGTTTAAACACTCAGCAACCTACATATTGCAGAGAACTCTCCACACACCTCCCCCCAAAGAGTGCTGTCCATTGTATTCCTTGGAAGTCTCTGCTCAATTCCAGCCTCTAACTCTGTAGTTGGGTAAAGATATATATTTATTTGTAAATATGAACATATGATTTATTATAAATGAAAGTCAGCATTTGAGGCTTTCTTGTTAAATTATTATTGATTATTATTTATGTTTACCTTTCTGCTGTACAAGACACCACACTTTGTAACCTGTTTTCTTGGCACTTCATGGGGTGCCCCAGATACATCCGAGGGGTATATGTGTCTAAGTATCTTTAAAGTAATTAAATGGACAAGGAGTGGTCTTGCATAAATTTACTCCGGTTAGAGTGTAGTGAATAAGCTCACACACATTAGGGGTAATTTAGTATACCCTATAGCCTCTGGTTTTACAATCCCGTATAGCATATAATAAAGTATTAGTGGCAGGAGCGCTGCATGGTAAGCTAGTCACTGACCTGACAAGGCTATTATACAGGCTAGGATCAGGGGTCAGACTGCACTGGATCTCCAGATAGGTGTGCAATGTACAAATAAAGAATGAAGGACCATTTCTGGAAGTAGAGCGGGATGGAATTATTTAAATGGACAAGAACAAGTAATGTCTATCACCAAAGTTGAGTCCCTGACTATGTAGTTAAAGCTTTGAGGGTCTGTGTTGTTCAGTAGTGTTCTCTACCCCTTTCTGTCTTTTTAAAACCATAGTGCCTTGCTTGTGTATTTGTGGTTATATTGTGTTAATTCACACCAACCTCATCTGTTTGCTTTGCCTGATGGTGCCACGGCCTGAATGATATCACACCATACATGTCAGAGACCACTATTTACATAGGAATATCCTGACCTGAAACACCTTATTAAGTATACGGTTTACTCTCTGCATATCATATGGCAGCTTGTTTATAGCTGTGCTGGCTCAGTGGAAAATATATAATTCATAATTACAAATAAATTTCCTTCCAGAAATCCAGCATTTACAAGTTCACTTAGTAATTACTAGTTTATTGTGTTATGTACATACAAGCCGTCCTTGTTATGTTAGAATTCACTGTTCTATTTGTTCTAGGTTTGCATCTGCTTGCGATGATGGATCAGTCATGGTATGGGATGTGCAGGTATGAAGTCTACAGATTGTTTATAAATATATATAGAATATCTAAAAGTATTATCTGTGTTTGAATTTGTGGATGTGATACATTGCAACCTCTAGTGTGACAGCAACTTGATAGGTTCCATGGGACTGAAGGACCCTTGTCTACTGCTGGTCTCAGGAAATTCTTTACCTTTCACCCTCCTAATCACAGGAGTAGGGTTTTTATTTTTTTCTGTGGTTGTTATGCTGATGTCTAAAACTTGGGACAGATTGTAAATTATCACACAGTTCTTCATTTCCTTTTTCTCTATTTATCTAGTTATTAGGTTTTAAACTTGTTATTTTAGAGTATTTGTTTTTACATTTTTGTACATTTATATTTACCTCAATTTTTGATATTGCTATAGCACTAACGTCTCTAATATGTCCCTCCCAGACCGGAGAAGTCCTGTTTGAGCTCCATGGACACACTCAGAAGATCACCGCTATTATCATATTCCCAGGAACTGAAACACATGGCGAGAGGGCTGACCTAATGCTGACAGCGTCTGCTGATAAGACCGTCATTGTATCCTTCTGTTGTTATGGCTTTGTACAGTAGTAAAATCACATCAGTCTACCTGTCACCTACACAGAGCAGAGACGGCTGTTTTGAGGACTGATTGAATATGTAGGAGAATGCACCCAATCAATTCACAAAGCTAAAGTTGATTGGGAGTTAAATCAAACCCATTTTAATGCCTCGGTCTTGTCGTCGTCATCATCATCGCCATTTATTTATATAGCGCCACTACTTCCACAGTTCTGTACAGAGAACTAGCTCACATCAGTCCCTGCCCCATTGGGGCTTATAATCCTCATTCCCTAACATACACACAGAGAGAGAGAGAGACTAGGGTCAATTTTGAAAGCAGCCAATTAACCTACTAGTATGTTTTTGGAGCTTGGGAGGAAACCTGAGCACCTGGAGGAAATCCACGCAAACACGGGGAGAACATACAAACTCCACACAGATAAGGCTGGGAATCGAACTCATGACCCCAGCGCTGTGAGGCAGAAGTGCTAACCACTAAGCCACCCTGCTGCCTTGTCCCTAGTATCTAGTAATTAACTGACTGACTTGTTCATATTAACAAATGGTTTTTTTGGGGTTTTTTTGGGGTTTTTTCTATTTAACTTGGCATTACCCTAAAATGAGTTTGATTCTATCCTACTAACTTTTCATACAATATGATTTTGAATGCATAGCTGTACTGATTAACACATTTTTATATGTTGTTTTGTGAAGTAACAATTAAGAAACGTTTCACCAGATCTAAGAATCCACGTAAAGATTTCTTAATATCTGAAATCAGGGCTGGGATTGTGAAAGTGGGCAGCAGTTGCAAAAGGCCTCCGACTTCCATTCTACAGTAAAGGTGATTACAGAACTATATATGTATAAATGTAAAACACTGCATGCTGGGCACAAGAATCCAAAGCCGAATGGTAGTGTAACATGAACAACAGCAGACGAAGGGACCTTAGAGTTATAGTTTATGAACATATGAAGGTAAGCAAGCGGGAAAACCAGTAGTACACTCAATTGCATAGGAAGAGAAGAATAGGAAAATAACATTTTTTTAGTAGCCGCCCCCCATTCTCGCACCACCAGAAGCTTCACCCCCATACTAAATAGTCTGGTGCTGGTTCCTCCTATGTGTGTGGGGACCCTGGGCTGCGGGTTTACCTGCTATAGTGGAACCAGTTTAGTAATCCTAGCCTGGTGCTGGTTATCACACTGGTTGTCTCCCTGATTTAGTATAGACAAAAACAACAGGGATACTCTGCACTCCAAACACATAATTAATGCTGTACTAAATACTGTTCTATATTAAAAACAGGGAATGTTAGTTCCACATATTGCAATAAATGTTAAGCTGACCAACTCATGATAAAGTCTTCCCATTCTGATCAGTCCAGAGACCTGGGACTCACCTGACACAAGTTAGAATTAATTAATGTAAAGAATGGGGTGTTTACACAATGTAAGTCCCATCACTCTTGCACCCCATTCTTTACATTAATTCCAACTTGTGTTAGGTGAGTCCCAGGTCTCCCATGGCTGCTAGTGCTAGGGAAAGACTTGCCTTTAAAAGCTGTGTGCAGGTAAGCCTTAAGCCCAGATAAAATAGCATAGCATTTGATCATGTTAGGACTGACCAGAATGGGAAGACTTTGGCGTGAGTTGGCCTTTAATCAGATAATTTAATCATTTTGAAGGGTAATGTAAAGACTCGCTTTCGTAAACCAGCTCTAAGTGTGTGATTCAATTAAGTTTTGGTTTATGTGGAAGTAACATGACATGTTATATGAGCTCTGGTAGAAGAAAGTGTATACAAGAAAACATTATAATGATCAGCAAACCTCTCTTTCTGGTCACTTGTTTTTGTAGATGCCTTCTTGGGTACTAAGGCTTCTAGGGCGAGCCTTAGTACCCAGTCTCCCGTACTTAGTAGGCACATCCTGTTTAACAAAATGCTCTAATCTTTTAAAATATTTTAATTTCCTAATTTGTTTTGATACATGTCTAATATTTAAAACCAGACTCTAATGGGGCTTCAGAGCTTGGATGTGTGGCTGTCTGGTGGGAGTGAACTCCGCGTGTGGAATCGGGATTTCAGGCTGCTGGCTGAGACTGGCGGCTTTACTGATGGAGGTGAGATGAGCTATATAGATATCGCTACAGTTCTTGATGTTTCATAGCAGTTGATTATAGCCTAAAAGTCCTTAATGGACGGTGACATCATCAGGCCGTATTAAGGTACTACACTCTATCAAATAGACCATTTTAAGCATAAACATTGAATAATAAAGGGTAACAAGTATCTCTTAATGTGTGTGAATAGCCCTGCAACAAAGATACAATCTTTTATACTTTATATCTCATTAGATTATATACTTCTAATTTATGGAAATCAATGGTATTTTGAACCTAGTCTAATGTGGATAATTATGCCGTAAAAAATATGTCTGGTTACTGTGTTTGTGTTTTGTATATATGTTTGTTTAAAAACTAAGAAAAAACGTTTGTACATTTCTTATGTTCAGAAGGTATCGTTGCAATGATTGAACTTGCTAAGAACTGTATAGCAGCAGCAATTGGAAAAGATTTAAGTGAGTTGGATTTGTTGTGTTGTTTTTTTATTTTTTTATTTTTTTTTACATTTAAGTTTCAAGGCAAAACACCTAAATACATGCTTCACATAAATATAGTATTCCTTGTTTATTACCTTTGCATTATTACACATAATATTTACTCTCCTCCCAGTTTCAGAGCTGACCGTGATCATTGCGGATTCAGCTGATTGCTTCTTAAATCTGCATTACCACCTAGGGAGCGATGGTAGCTCTATAGCTCCGCCCCCTCCTCGTAGCCCAGAGAAATGCAGCCATCCTTTACCTGGGCTATGTGGTTAGTCTCACAGCCCCTGCTGAAGTCCTGCACTTGGTGAGATTTTGGAGGAAAGGGGTGTGAGCGGGAGAACCAATGACGAAGTCTCAATTATGGCTTCCCATTGGTCCTCACACTCACGCCCCGTGCTTCAGCTGTATTAAATTGGTAAAGTAGCTTTACACCTCATTTTATGGCTCGTTGTATTTCCTGTAATTGCTGTGACTCTATAATGCTCAATACTGATTTATAAAGGTAATAAAGAGCCTTTTTGGTGTTAAGTATACAGTAACCTAAAAAGTCAGCTTTAATGGGTATCTGAAAAGAAGAGCAATAATCTAAAAATGAAGCTGCATTTGCTACTGTAAAAATGCCTGGTAGGGGAGAACCTCTGTAAGCTACAGAACATAATCATTTAGCATCATCTGAAGTCAAGGAATAAGGTGGTGGTAACATCCAGGGTGGCTACTGGGTGTAGTAGAAAAATAGAGTAGTTTCTCCTTTCTTGCTTTTATTTGAATTTTGTGCTAGATTGTTTTTACCAGGCACTATTGCAAATGTATTAACTTGGTGCCATGTTCTGCTCAAAGTGGGAGAGACCTAGGGCAGGTCATGGGGACAGATGGGTGAATCGGACAAGCACACTAGGCTTTCTTCTATTGTACAAACTCAAGCTAAAGCTTTATGATAAGTACATTCAC
The DNA here is from genome assembly GCF_038048845.1 of Mixophyes fleayi. Taxonomy (NCBI): domain Eukaryota; kingdom Metazoa; phylum Chordata; class Amphibia; order Anura; family Limnodynastidae; genus Mixophyes; species Mixophyes fleayi. The sequence continues at coordinate 409,096,353 of NC_134402.1, read as the reverse complement.
TTTGTATATATCCTAATCCCTGTCAGGGGATAGCATGTAAGTAACATGCCATTAAAAATTGTGACATGGCTTACATGCATTATTAGACCACGCTATAAACAGTAGTTATTTCAATGACTCTGTTGCGATGCATTATTTTACTTTATGCTTTTACTGCAATATAAAAAAAAGTTCTAAGTGAGTATTTTAGTTTTCCTTTATTTAAATATTTGCCATTATACCTTCTACATATTCCTAATCTGCTTTGTTGTTCTTTAAGGAATCTTTAAACTAGGTACTGCAGGATCTGATAAATGGGATATTTCTGAAGTTAAATGCCTTTCTGGTCACCATGATATTATTCGGACATTGATAAATGTTAATGGTAAGCGTCTTTCCCTGTTTAATACAGTGACTTTTTGGACATTTAACTTGTTAGTTTAACATTATTGCTTATACTGTATAGCACCAGTCATATAACGCAGTGCTGTACAGTGAATCGCTGTACATTGACATCCGTTCCCGTTGTTACTTTAAATATTTTTATTAATCAGCTAATTGAGACCGTTTTTGGCTCTGGGCTGTGCTGCAGCTAGTCTGGCAGTTTATTGTTGTGGATTTCACACAAGGTAAAACCACCATGACTGACAGTGACTCCCTAAGATTGTGAAATATCTTGATGTTGCATGGCTCACGTCATATTTCCCCTTTGGCTGACGTAAAGGTTTCTGCTAGTACATACATTGCAATGCCACAGAAACCATCCTTTCTGTCCAGCACTGGTGGTATGCTGTATATTATTATTACAGTGTATAATAGCATTGTTGTGCATCCATTGTAATACTTTACAAGACAAGTCTGTCTAGACTACTCCTGATGAACCAGCACAGTAGTTGATATTCAGTGGTGGCTGTTCTGCAAGAGAACAATGTTTGGTGTCTGCATGTGAGATGATTATTTGTTTACCATACTACACAGCTCTTTTCTGAGCATATTGCATTATTCACATCAGTCCCTGTCCCATTAGAGCTTATAGTGTGGCAAAACCATCATTAATTTAATGAAATGATCTAGCAAAAAAAAACGTCAACAAATAACCCAGACAGTCAAAATGAATAGTTTTAAATGAATATTGTATTTTAATGCTTAACAAGGAAAACAAAAACTTGATCTAGCTCTGGAGGAATGTTCGAACACCGCTATATTCTCGTTCAGTTCTAAAAAATAAATGGATTGGATTCTTTAGTAATAATAAAATATTTACTTTATTACATGTTACATGCCTATTCTCCTGCCATGTATATGTATTCTAATAAAGATGTTTTACTGGTTTTTAGTTGTCTGTTTCCACATTATTAGTTTGGTGATTTTGCCACGTGTGATGTAACATATGTTTGTCTTTCCCTCTCTATAGAGTTAACATTTGTAAGCGGCTCTCATGCGGGGGAACTAATTGTGTGGGATGCATTAGACTGGTCAGTCCAAGCTTTTGAAAAAAACCTCTCTCGCACCCCTTCATCACAAGATGTCCCTCAGGAGAATAAACTGCTACCAATGCAAGAGGAGGTGTCCATCCAACACATTGCTGCTGATGGAGAGGTTGGCACTGTTATCCATATCTAATGAGATCGGAAACCTCTTAGAACACAAACTATCCTTTTATATATTGTGCAAGGTTTTACTTGCAGTAATGGCTTCATCGCATGGGGGCAAATATAAAAGTCCATTTGTATTGTAAAAAAATGCTATAAATTCCACTGAAATACCTATTGGATCTCATACACACTGGTGTTATACAAGGGTTTTAAAGATCACTGTAAGCTACCCGATGCATTTGCATGGGGTAAATTGCATTCCAAAAAAATGCCACTGCGAAGCAAGTGAAAACTGTAAAAGATATCCAAATGTTTTTGATACACAGGAGGGGGAAGGTAAGAGGGGCAAGTAATATTAAGATGAAGGCTAGTCCAAAAGTGGACAGTGTTCAGTTTAAAGAGCATTTATCATAGCATAGGAGATATGCACCACTGTTGACACACAATAGTAAGTATATAAATAAGTAATTTAAATGAAGAGGCCGTCTGTTTCTAGACGTACCTCCCTGTAACAGACTGTGTGTTTCCCATTATTCCACACTCTGCCTGCTGGCTGACCATGTGCTAATACAGAAGTCGCATGTTTTGGTTGCACACTTTTCATATACTGTTGTTGGACACATTTGTAGCTTCCTCTTTAATGCTGTATTTGTATTTTATTTTCTACCAGTGTGTCTTTGTGGCTGTGGGAAGAAGTATCTATGTGTACAACATTCAGACAAAGAGAGTGATTGCTTTTCAGAAGAATGCTCATGACTCTGATATACAGCACATGGCAAATATCCCCAACAGGTAACAATATGTTGCTGCTTTCACCGTTAGTCTGGATTTTATGTACAGCAGCAGAAGAGGTCTCTGTGTCCTGACCGCATGCATCCCCTATGGAATTACTTATCCATTAAGTGGTATAATATGATTACATCTTGGGTTGTTTTGGATTCTATATCTGTGTAGTTAAGAGAGAAAAAATATATATTTATCCCAGAATTGCTTTCTGTTTTGTCTTTTGTTTTTTTGTTTGATTTTAATCTGTCACCTCCATTTCCTACTGGCATTTGTTGACTAATGTCATTTGCATAGTGCAGCCACACACAAGACCGATTCAGCAGCATTAACACATTGTAGAAAGAGAGGCGTTGCATAATGGGGAGAAAAGGCTATGTAACAAAGTTCCTCTCTGTATATAGACATCTGCACAGATAGTAAGCTCATTTATAGAATTTAGGCTGTAAGTGCAAAGCCGTGTTTGACAACTTGTTAGAGGTCAAAAAGCAAAGGCTGAAGTGGTGTAATATATGTACAATCTGTGTATACCATATGCTGCAAGCCATTTTCCTGTACTAATAGAACTGTGCACATATTCACTTTCTACATGTCCTGAAGCATTTTCAAACCAGTTTCCATATAATTCCAACCTGTCTTTCAGGCAGTTGGTTTCATGCTCAGAAGACGGCAGTGTTCGCATTTGGGAGTTAAAATCAAAACAACCGCTTCAGGCTGAGTCTGTCCCGGCAGGTACAGTATACACAATGTACAGATTGTAGTGTGCTCAATAGGACTAAGCACATGGTGAATGTATTTAATGAAGGAAATTTATGCCCAAAAATATATCATAGGCTGAAAGAAACTGGTTTCCAGAACTGGTTTTAACATCTAGCTCTTAGTCTCTCGGGAATCAGGATCTATTATCCTTATACATCGCTGACCTCTTGTTTAGTTGAACATTGTGAGGTTTGTGGGCATGGCAGTCTTACGCTAAACGTTGATAAAGTTAGCTGTGCAAAGGGAAATTGCTTGGACATTGATAGTTAAGAAGTTTGAAGTGTTAGCGATTAGTCCTTGTTTATTAGGTATATAAGGCCTGATTCATTAAGGAACGTAAATTCTGATACGATTTCATGGACGGAACGAGGATAGAAATGGGTGTATGCACGTAGTCAATGTACTGTAAGGGCAGGCCAAGCTCGAGTGCACTCTGCAGCGCCCAGTTCAAGCTTTGAGCAGCTCAAAAGCACGTGTTTTTCTGTCGTATCACTTACACCAGACCTGTAGCTGGTGCAAGTGCCAATTGATAATGACGGTTGCATATGCAAGCTCAAATGTGTTTGCAATCAGGAGCAACTCTAAAATGTATTTTATGTATGATGATGTACAGTAGACATTAATAAAATCCTTAATATATATCTATAATCCTGAAGTGCTTTCACATCCTTGAAGTAGATGAACATGATCTTCACAGGTATACTGTATACATCCCTCTTGTTCAGAAGATACTCTAAGGGAAACTCGTAAACAGGAAAATAAACATAGTGTAGTAATTCCCCTAAAAATCGCACTGTACAAGGAAAGAAGTCTGAATAATCTGGCAGGGAACCAACAACCCTATATCCCAATGTGAAGGACACTGCAAAGCACTCTTCCTCTGTGTGGCCTTATGAAATAATCTCCCATTGGAGTTCTGCTTCCAGATAAAGGTGAATAAATGGTCTCCTAAAACATGATGTCTGTCACAATACTTACGAGCTTATAATCTCCTCAGGGCTCGTTTCATAAAGTAAATAGAAGTGTTAGAAATCTAGCGCATTAAACTTTTTAATGAACATATAAAATTATAGTGCAAATACACTCGCATGTAAAAAAAACCGATAGAGATCCTAAAAGCACTCAAGTAGTTGCACTCCTACCAGAAAGTCTCTATTATCGTAAATCTAAAGGGGAAAATAAATGGTAACACCCGGGTGGTCTCTCCCTCCTGCTGACAGTCAGAGTCCCGTATCCATAGGAAAATCTGTTCCGTTATCCTCCGGACGCGTTTCACCTCCGCATTTGGAGTCTTTATCAAGATGCGGAGTTGGAACGCAGCGGCGGATAACTGAACATACTTTCCTACAGCAGCTACTTGAGTATTTTTAGGATCTGTCGTTTTTTTACATGTGAGTGCATTTGCACTGTTGTTTTTATTTGTTCATTGAAAAGTTTAATGCGCTAGATTTCTACCATTTTTATTTATTTTAAGAAACGAGCCCTGAGGAGATTATAAGCCCATAAGTATTGTGACAGGCATGACGTTTTATGAGACCATTTATTCACCTTTGTCTGTAAGAAGAACCAAACCATCTATTCCACTATGAGCGTGATTCCAAACCTTCTTGTTGTATATCTCTGTGACACTGTCATTTTATTGAATACAATATGAATAATGTAAAGCAGAAAACAGTACGTTTAAAAGCGAAAATAAATTTTGGCAAAATCTTTTAAGTTGCTTTTAAAATGTATTGTAACATAATCCTGATTTAGAGCCAGTTCACTCTCTTCTCAGATTCCTGTTACACATCCTGCCTAGTATATTGTCACATGTTATGTGTCTGGGAATGTTACAGGCTGCCTGTTCAGAACATGTTAGCTTATTGTATTAAATATTTATATTGTATTTTATTATTAAAAATTAAATTCCATTTATGTTTTAATTAGGTTTTTTTAGTATGTGGGGATTTGGAAAATCTGGCAGACACTCTAATAATGCAGCGAAGAAGTCCGCTGATAATGGCATTGTCGCCTCGCTGGAGCTGATCGGTGATTTGATTGGACATTCTTCTTCTGTACAGGTGAAACAGGACCCAATTTGGTGGGGAAAATTCTGTCAATCTGTAATTGTTGCACTGTATGCTGGGGAAAAAACACAAATACATGTCATGCATATGTTTTATATTGTTTATGTACATTTCCATTGTTTTATATTATTTATATGTTCAGCTGTGGCTATAATGTCTGTCTCCCCTTTTTGCTTGTTGACTATCATATACTGATTATTCATCATTGCTACAACACTTGCTGCCAGCTAACACTCCAAAGATGTTATATTGTAAGAGGAATGTCTGTAATAGAGAAGAGGGCATTTGAAAGCTATAAGGAACCAAGCCAAAAATTGTTTCACCGATTCTTAAAAGGTTTTGCAAAGTACTACAACTGGAACTTTATACATTTATATCTTAACATTTTTATTACACAAACATAAATAACGGGGTTGTTACCATAAAAAATAAATGAGGATGTAGCAAAAATCTTTTATTTAAAACCATTAATAATAAAAACATTGTTTCATTGTATTCACTTTTTTTTCCATTTTGAAAACCTTATACATCAGCACACTTTTTTAACATCTAATTTTAAGTCAGATTTGTTGACTTGAATTAAACGGGCTCTGACATATTCTTTCTTTTTTACAAATGTAAAAAACAATATATGTACATTTATATAGTTTGGAAAAATTAGGTTTTTAGGTTATAGTATTTGTAGCATTCTTCTTTTACATACTTATCCACCTGACACCTCCCTTTTGTTTCTTAGTAAGGAAGAAGGATAATTAATTTCACAGGTTGTTTATATTTTTATGTATTGTTACTTCTCAAGTGCTGGTATTTTCTATTAGATCACTGTTTTTTTTTTTTATGCACATTCGTAAATTAATTTTAGTACAGTTTACTTATTACATTTTCTATACACTCCATATATACATTTCATTCTTATGTTAGTTAAGTCCTAATTTTACTAGATCCCTTTTTACATGTGTAACATTTTTAAAAAAAATTCATCTTTTTTGTTCAGTGGGATATACATATAATTTGTCTATGTACTACAATGGGTTAATACTTTATGCCTCTTCAGGTATGAAACCAGTTAGGCCTCTGTCTGACCTACAAACCCATTTTTCTTCTTGACAGTTTTTTTTTGTTTGCTACATACGCCAACTAAGACACTGTGTGATCATAAAAAGAAAAAAAAAAAAACGGACAGAGCACTTAGTTGGTTGGTGGAGCAGCTGCCCAATCAGTGCTCTAATATAGAAGCGCTGGTGGGTTATTGTCTGACGATCAGTGACATCATCATTTAGGGTTAGGATGGAGTTCTTTTATGTGTTTTACATGTCGCTGTACATAGTAATACATGGATATTTTTTTTTACATTTACAGTTGTGCTCATCGTGTACAACAATGTTCACACTAAATTTGTGAATATCTGTATTAACCCCATACCTTTCAATCTGCCGTTTTGTAAGAGTAGATGTGAATCCTGTCTGTGTTCTCTGGTGAGATTTGTTCATTATTTTTTCTTCACAGATGTTTCTGTATTTCCAAGATCACGGTCTAGTCACGTGTTCTGCTGACCACCTCATCATCGTATGGAAAGAAGGAAGACGAGAATCCAGACTGCGCAGCCTGATGCTGTTTCAGAAACTGGAGGAAAATGGCGATTTACGGCCAAGATTCTCTCTTCAGTAAACCAAATGGTCCTGTTACAAGGGTTAATATAAAGACAAATAATACATTACAGCGCTTGTTTTTATGTTCAAGGCTAATGGGCTTAAATTTTATTTTTTAAACAAGAAATACTAACAAACAAACTGCCGAAGAATTATGTCTTTACACTTTTCTTAATAATTTTATTTATTTGCAAGTATTTTATGTTGTATAATTTATTTTTTTAATTTCTGCCTTCTGGTCATCTGTGGTAGCTACAGTGATACAAGGTGGAATTAATGGAAAAGTAACTCTCCCAGGTTACAGATAAAGGTCATGTTGTTCTCATATTTTTATATATTCTCTGCTAAGAATACCTTAAAAAAACAAACAAAAAAACATTGAAAGCCTGTCTTGTGTCAAAGTCTTTACATAATATAAATGATCATATTTAGATGACACTAGAATAAATGTATAAATGGATTTTCTACATCCAGAGGACTTATTGGCCTGTAGTACCAGTATTTATTATTCTTCCCCTTGCATATGACACAGCCCTGCTCTGCTCCCTCCATTGGGCACAATTCTATCCGCAGACTTGCCTTTGTGTCCTATCTGAAGCTGGAGAAACTCTTTCATATGAGAGATGTGAGCTATGAGATCCGTTCACTGAGCAGTTGTACTCCTTCATTGCCCAGCATTGTACATTCATTTGTTTCCTGGCTGATGACGCTGTGCAATTTGACCCATTATTACTACTGGACTTTCCTTTACAAACATGGTTTGGTTGGCAGGCCACAGTTTTTACATGTAATAGTTTACATATATAAATGCACCATTGCTGGGGACATTTGTACCTGAACATTTTTTGACAGTATTTCCATGAAACTTTTGCACTAGTTCTTTATGTTGCTGTAGTTTACTTTTTATTCTGCTCAACACTTCATCCTGCTCAATTAGGTAAATATATTGAGCAGTGTTTTGTGTGCGTGCTTGTGGAACAATTTTTATTAAGTTAATTTTAAAGTCTATGATGATCAGGTCACATACCTTTATTAAGATGTAATCTAAATATTTGTGCAAGATATCGTGTGTGTATAGGCTGGCATGGAATATGATTCGCTACAGTCTGCAGAAGAATCCTTTGGTAGCCTCAAGCTCCATGAAGTTCCCATCTGTCCTGTTTTTTGTATACACCATCTTGTGGCCAATTTTGAACATTACACTCATTAGACTTTAACATTACGCTTTAATTCATGTATAGAAGGCTAAGAGATTTCTTCATCCTAATACACAGGCGGTGCACAACCATTAGCATGATTCAAAGCACAGTGGATGCTCCGTTTAAAAAAAAATAAAATCTCAATGGTGCTTTTGCAAAATTCATCTACAATAAATATGCTCGTCCTGTGTGTACCATGCATAGCCTGCAGGATTCAATTGTTGCAATATTTTCCTTGGTATAAAGTTGGCACCATGAGCCCAAACCTGGTCAGTAGCATTAAACAAAATGTATTTAAAATGTTGTTCAACATTTAGTATTGATTCCATAGAGGCAAAAAAAATAAAAAATATATGAACCTTTTCATTTTTAATTCAGGTTCGCATGTGTGAATTAGACAAACAACCACTTTATGTGCCATTACATTTGTGATCTTTAAGTAAAACAGACAAGATGTACAGAAAACATAAACGTGTAATTTATAGTTTTCCAGATTTTAATGGTGTAAAAAATTATTTTGTTTGCAAAAATCAGATGTTTTCTATCAAAAATGTCATTGTCTTTATTGTGCAAATACATGGGACATTGAATTAAACAATTTTTATATTAAAATTTGTATGTAGCTCAATGCTTTTTAATCAAAATACATATAATTTATTATGTCATGTTTATAGATTGTAATTGCAGGTGGTACTGGACAGAGAAAATCATTTTGCTTTCCATAAAAATATGGTATGTAGCTCTAAAATGTTATAAATGGAAGTCTGTAGAATTTTAGGGTTGTGTTTTATTGTTAAAATGCACCTGTCACTAATAAAATGGTGCGATACAATAATAACATGTTAACAATACTTTTTTGTTCCTAAAATATTTGTATAGTCTTCTGATTTTGTAATCTTACTCCTCCCTGTAGGACTTAAAAGTGCACATATACACAATGATTTTAACGGTCAATTTTGGAGTTCATTGGCTACAAATTGCAGTGTGTATAGGTCCAACAAGACAACTGATCGCAATCAACATCTTATGGGGTGCCATCAAATGTCGGTCAGTTGGATGGATGGTAAAGACTTTAGGTGATGACCACACCTGAATGTTAATGTAGCTGTCTATTTGAGCATTGGCCATCCGTATGTGTAGATGTATAACCAAATCTGGAAGAGATCTGGCCACTCAGCCCAAGGTAGAACAGTGTATTAACAGAAGGAGAATGGTCGCACACAACTATAGGACTAATGCTCTATTATTAATGGTTTAATACCGTTTCTACATAATAGGCAGGGTGCACCCTTATATGTTGATAATCCAATATACTCCATACAGGACATTAACAGTGGAGATAAAATAATATTTAGATATCCTATGGAGGGACTGCAAGTGTTTTCATATTTATGAGATACCAGAAGTTAGCGGCGGAGAATCGCATATACCTAAGGGGTATGGAGTATATTGGATATTAAATCCAGGGGGCGAAATAGTGGACTTCTGCCAATCATATTTGACACTGATGTTTATTGTGGCAATGAACGTATTGGCCTCCTAGAGTTCGAGTACTAATAAATATACTCCCCTATATAAGTGATTATCTGTAACCCTGCGTATATCTAAGGGAAATTTGGGCACATGTGTAATGAGGACACTGGCCAATAAATCCAGGGAGCTAAATAGCGGAACCCTGTTAATTATATAAGATATTGGTGTCTATTATATACTAGCTTCCCATACTATACTATAGATAAACACGATATTAGGACTCGGTTAGGAGCTCTTGAGAATTAATCTTTAGGTTGTATGGGACTATTCATCCGCAAAGAAATTGTGCTACAGTAACTGATAATTATTCATTTGTAAAGCAATTGTGCTACAATAATTGATTAGGCATCATTTCTTTGAGACAGCCCTCGTGTGATCTCTCACTCCATGAAGGAATGATCTGCTTTATTATTATAATGTATCATTATCATATGATACTTCTTCTGCCGTCTGTCTGGGTACTTTTGTTTTATTACACAACATACACAATCAATTTTACATATTTCGCTGCTTTTTTAAACTATCTAATAAAAGTTAGGTTTTAAATTTATTTTTGTCATGGTCTTTGATATGGTTCCTTTATTAATTCATAAATTATCTAGGAACTGGAGTGCTTCTTTTGTTCTGTTTTTCTCTGGTGTAGAACAGTGTATGGCCAGCTTTAGTTACATATAGGCATTTGTGTTTGCGTGGGTTTCCTCCGGGTACTCCGGTTCCCTCCTACACACCAAAAAACATACTGGTAGGTTAATTGGCGGCTATTAAATTGCCCTTAGTCTCTCTCGGTCTGTGTGTATGTTAGGGGATTTAGATTGTAAACTCCAATGGGGCAGGGACTGATGTGAATGAGTTCTCTGTACAGCGCTGCGGAATCAGTGGCACTATATAAATAGATGATTATTTGTAAGTGTTGTGCATATGGTGTGGTTACACACACTGATTGTATGTATTCCCAGCTCATTAGCCTCTAATGTAGATTAGTGTTTAAACAGCGGTGCCATTGTGATCACCGATCTCAATGTTGTGCATGGTGTTGACAACACAGAGCATACCTGTAACTGTGACTATTTCTTGCCCTTGAATAGTGCTTGTACACATCACTAGTACACACACGAAAACACGAGCCCGCCACCCCCCTCCCCCTTTTCTTCCCATTCATCAGCAGCCTTCTCCTATCACCAGGGAGAACACACCCACCTCTTCAGCCAACCAATCATCTTCCCCACAGCCCCACCAATTACATCACTACCCGGGCTTTATAAACCCACTTAATATGACAATCAGATACTCCTTGAAAAAGTCTGTATACGAACGAAACGCGTCGGACGTCTCCACCTCACTCATTACTCATTGTTGCCATTGTACCTGCGATTTGTGTAAGTGTTACTTCTCATTTGTAAATAAACATCAAACGGTACATTACCATGTAGCTCGTTATTTCTAGCTGAGACGCAGCCGCAAACAATCCGCACGGCAAGCAGCGCTAACGACTCGAGATCATCGGCAAGGGGCGGGCCCTAACTCTATTCTGACGACCGGAACATCACGGGAGGACCATTGCTGGCAAGATATAATCTGATTTGCTTTACCCTGTCACCTGTGTTTGTATACATTTTTGTATCATGTTGTGTCTTGGTTCTGTTTTTCTGTATATGTAATGTACGGTGCTGCGGACATTTTGGCGCATTATAAGTCAAGGATGATAATAATAGTAATAATAATAAAGACACCCGGGGACGGTCTCCTAAACTCGATCGGTCACCCGGTACACAGGCTCACGACATCCTCCTGAAACCTACAGGCGTATATCCTCACCACTTCAGGTAATTTGCCACCCGCACTATACATCATCAAGACAGTATCGAGAACACTGATCACAGCACGTTCATGCCACCTCATCACCACTCCACTAGTGTTATTACCACGGGCTCATATCCACTTTCATTAAGGTAATTACACAACAGATACCATACACGGCAAGAGCCCGAAAGACCACGCGCTCCCTCACAACACCCACTGGAGGAGCACAGAGCTGATCACCACTGCCTCTAACAGTGCCACCATTAACATTATTTACTATCTATCCCTCACTGTCAATCAATTACAATCAACCATTTTCGTACCTACCTAGTATTGTATGCCAGGACCCTCTCCCACATCCATTCAGCACACATTGTGCAATACATATACCGGCCCTATTGTACTCGAGCGCGAGGTGACATCCTCTTTCCATATTATTATAGGGCGTGTGGTTAACTCCTTCTCACCCAGCAGCTCATATATCCCCATTGCCTTAGTGCATCCACCCTTTCTTCACTCTTTATTATTTTTCTTGTTCTATTCTAGTAATTCTAGGTGAGGATAAGTGTTGATTAACATTTTTTTCCTCTTAGGTTTCTAAAGGAACTATGTTTCGTTTCTATTTAAAAAAAAAACAAACAGAAGAATCTTTAGACTGCGGGCAGTGACAGTGCTATGCGGCTGTCACTGCACTGTCCCAATGGGTCCTAGGACCGGACATACTGGGAGATACCAAGACCCTCTGCTGAGGTAGAGGGGGGACTTGGATCTCATAGAGCCCTAGGAAGTATTCCGAATGGGCATTGATACAGGAGAACAACGTAGTGTGGCAACCGAGGCTGATGGAGGCTTCCTCTGGGTGTTTGAACCATCAGACAGCGGGGAGTGAGTGAGAGATTCTCCGGCTGTCAGTGCTACGCCCCGAGGGGGGAGATATTCACACCTTTTCCTGTCATCGCAGTCGGACTTCAGAGGTACCTTAGAGAGCTCTACTGCTGCTGGCTTCTCACAATTCCTCCTTGTGTCAGCTAAGTACCCCATAGGGGATATATATTTTAAAAAACAAAACAAAAAAAAACACCAGTGCTGGGAGTGTAAAGGAGACACCCCCCCCCCTGCTGACTGGTACACTCCAAAGGAGGGAGAATTCAGCTAGAGTTGACCTCAGAGGACTCCTGACTGAAATAATGGAGAATCCATCTGCTGCTGGATCCCCTTCATTGACAATTGCACTAGGTACCCCAGTTGTTTGATAGAAGTCAGCAAAGTTTTTATATAGATTATATATATATATATATATATATATATATATATATATATATCTATCTGTCTGTCTCTCTGTTTTTGGAAGAAATACAATGTCTGATAAGAACAAGAATTATTGTGCAGAATTTTCGACTTGCTCACAACGCCTTGCCAAATTATGTGTAGGGTAAAGAGACCTGGGGGCCGTTTGTGCTCAGTGTGACACTGTCCTCAGCAGCTAAGTACCCACTGGGGAATAACTAGTCAATGAGGTTCCTTGTGGTAATAGAGAGATATATATCTACAGTTTAGAGTTTTATTATAGAAGGCGCTAAAGTTAATGGAGACAGTATTTTACATGAGTGTTCAGTCAATGATTATGAAGACATCAAATTTATTATTCAGAGATTAATTTCCATACTGTTTTGGGGCAATAGCCAGGGTCAAAACAAAAGTGATTATATTGATTGTATTATCTCTGTGCTATGATTGTTTATGGCCTGTCTGTTTCTTTTTAAATAATAACATAAAAACTGAGGAGGACTATGTCATTTTCCTATAGGACTGCTCCCCCTTCACAAATTGGTCTGTTCCTTTTAAGCCAATTCAGGGAACTGGGCAGTAAACAGTTGAAGAAACTCCTGAGCAGTTTTACCTCACAGACACTGATCAGCAGTATATACTGTGTGTGACTGACAGGCTGCGCTCTATCCACAGTATATACTGTGTGTGACTGACAGGCTGCTCTTTATCAGCAGTATATACTGTGTGTGACTGACAGACTGCTCCTCTATCTGTGGGTACTACGGGTATCACTGCTGCTGATCAGCACTATATACTGTGTGTGACTGACAGGCTGCGCTCTATCCACAGTATATACTGTGTGTGACTGACAGGCTGCTCTCTATCAGCAGAGGACTGGGTCTGTCTACACATAAGAGGTGGATTTTTGGTCTTATTCCCAGGCATGACAATGGCCTTTTTCTTATCACTGGCAAGAACTGCTGCCAACATGTTGCTTTCTATCTGCGAGTACTCTGCACTAGACATGGTTCTGGAGGGATGAGTACCTTATATCAGTTTTGCCATACACATATCATCTGTACAAATAAAATATTTACTAATTCCTTCACATAGTTATCAACTTATTGTTGAGATTCTTCTATTGTGAGGATTATTCTGTTATATATATTAAGACAGGATTGTGTTTGATACAACTCTGGATTTATCCCTGTAGAGTTAGAAGATATGCATGTGTATTTATATAAACACATAATGCTATGTATATGCACTTTACTGAAACTTTTTATCTGTTTGGTCCGGAACTGGACAGTATGATTAGCCAAGCAACCAGAGGTTAAAGCAGCGGTCCCCAAAGTGGGAGCCGCGGCGCTGTCACTGGGGTGCCGCGACCAGCCAGAGGAAAAAGAAAAAAAAACAAAAACTTACCAATCTGCGCGGCGCCGGGACCCAGCATCCTCCTCTCTCCTGCAGCGCGCCCGACAATCAGTGACAAGCTGCAGGAGAGAGGAGGATGCTGGGTCCCGGCGCCGCGCAGATTAGTAAGTTTTTTTTGTTTTTTTTTCTTTTTCCTCTGGCTGGTCGCAGGCGCTGCTTTAATCCTTTCATGCACTATGAAGTTTTTTTTGTATCCTATGTGATGTGCCGCACTGCAGAATAATGCTTAAAAATGTAGTACAGGTGCCCAGAATCCCTTCTCAAGACCAAACTTTAAATTCCAATATAAAGAGAAACCATTTCTGGCAATGAACACTTGCATTGTCTGTGTTTTGCGCCGCGCGGATTGGTACGTTTTTTTTCTTTTTTTTTTTTTTTTCTTGTTTTTTTTCTTTTTTCTTTGGCTGGCCGCGCGGAGGGGGGCAGAGTGGCGGCAGAGTGAGAGGAGTATAGAGAAAGGGCGAGAGACTGTCAGAGTGAGAGGGGGGCAGAGTGAGAGACGGTGGCAGAGAGGCAAAGGCAGAGTGAGAGGGGCAAAGAGAGTGGCAAAGTGATAGGGGGGCAGCGGGGACAGCGTGAGAGGGGGCAGCTGAGAGAGGGCAGAGGGGCAGAGTGAGAGGGGGCAGCGTGAGAGAGGGCAGAGGGGCAGAGTGTGAGGAGGCAGCGTGGGAGAGTGGGAGCGTGAGAGAGGGCAGAGGGGCAGCATGAGAGAGGGCAGAGTGAGAGGGCAGACAGGGCAGCCTAAGAGAGGGCAGAGGGGCAGAGTGTGAGGAGGCAGCGTGAGAGAGGGGAGAGTGGGAGCGTGAGGGAGGGCAGACGGGGCAGCATGAGAGAGGGCAGACGGGGCAGCGTAAGAGGGGGCAGAGTGAGAGAGGGCAGAGTGGCAGCGTGAGAGGGCAGAGGGGCAGACTGAGGAGGCAGCGTAAGAAAGGGCAGAGGGGCAGTGTGAGAGAGGGCAGCGCTTAGAGGGGGCAGACGGGGCAGCGTGAGAGAGGGCAGAGTGAGAGGAGGCAACGTGAGAGAGGGCAGAGTGAGGAAGCAGCGTGAGAGAGGGCAGAGTGGCAGCGTGAGAGGGCAGAGGGGCAGATTGAGGAGGCAGTGTGAGAGAGGGCAGCGTGAGAGGACAGAGGGGCAGCGTGAGAGAGGGCAGAGAGGCAGCGTGAGAGGACAGAGGGGCAGATTGAGGAGGCAGTGTGAGAGAGGGCAGAGGGGCAGCATCAGAGAGGGCAGAGGGCAGCGTGAGAGAGGGCAGAGTGAGAGAGGAAGCAGCGTGAGAGGAAGCAGCGTGAGAGAGGGCAGCGCTTAGAGAGGGCAGCGCTTAGAGAGGGCAGCGTGACTGGATCCAGATGGTTCAGAGTGTGTGGAGATGAAGGAGGTAACAGTGTGAGTTAGTTGTCAATTATTCTTTGACTGAAATATAATTGAAAAAAATATATATATAATAATACTGCTCGGTAATTATTTTGAAGGGGTGCCTTGAAAAAATTATGGAGACTCTAAGGGTGCCACGAACTGCAAAAGTTTGGGAACCACTGGGTTAAAGTAATTTCCTGCTGGTGAATGTCTCTAAATCACGAACTCTGTGTTTTGGGTCATTTTGGAAATCCTTTCTTGTGAACATGAGTTATTAAGTTCAGCCCGCCAATAGAGGTAGACTCCTTGCAACTAGAAGACAGTCTCAAACGGGCAGAAATGCATACTCCAGAAGGCGTCCAAATCCCAAAATCTTAAAAATAAATAAAAATAAATTCTAATCCGCATGACGGGACCTTCCTCTCCTCGCGATTGCGTAGATAGGGGGTCACCTACAATTATTCAAATATCTGTGGGCGCCGTCCATCTAAGATATTTGTATCTTGGGGATCATGTCCAGAGTGGCAGAAACACTGGGGGTTTAATTCAAACCTGTTCTTGGTGCCCAAACGGGACGGTTCATTTCGATCAATTCTATCCTCAAAGGGGCTATACCAACATCTACGAGTAGACAAGTTTCAGATGGGATCAGTCCTTTGTTTTTACAGTAGGAAGCTCCCATTATCAATTCAGGCCTTTCCCCTTTGGCTTTCCACAGGCCAGAGAGTTTTCACAAAGATTATGGTGGTAATGGCAGAACGTTTACGTATCTTGGGAGAGAACATTATTCCGCATTTGGACTATTTTCTCCTCAAAGACTTATCAAGTCTTTTTCTCTAGTAGCATCTGACCCTGTCTATTCGAATTCTGGAGCAACACACGAGAGGTTGGCCGTCCACCAAGCAGACCATTGCTCGTCGGATCAGATCTATGATTAAGCTTGCTTATGTGTGTAGAAATCTATGTTTGCCTCAGGTTCACACGGTGCACTCTACCTGTGCGGTGGGAGCTTCTTGGGCTGCTTGCCATGGAGCATCTGCAGAGCAGCTGGGTAGGATAGCGACCTGGTCCTCAGTTCATACTTTTACCAGTTCAACAATTTTGCATCTCCGGACGCCAGTTTCGGCCGCAGTGTTTTGCGGGCTAGTAGTCCAGAGAATTTCCTCCCTTAGGGGCTACTTTAGAAGGTCCCCATAGTAGCAGTCAGGGCCGGACTGGGACTAAAAATCAGCCCTGGCATTTAACATACACATGCCCACCTAAGTTCAAGCATGAAAGAAATCGTGTGCCGCCGCCGCACAGCGTGGCCGCATTGTGTTGTGGGTGTGGCCAACATGGGGCATTGATACATACATAATAAAACATTACATTTATCTCTGCTTCTGGTGCTGCTGACCTCCATAAGGGTGGGAACTTCCTGTAGAGTGAGCAGGGAAGCTCTTTGTCTCACGAGATTACAAAATCTTGTGATACTTAGAGCTCCTCGGCTTGCTGCAGGCTGTGTCCTGTCCGGGAACTGAGAGCAGCTATCAGTTCCCTTCCCCTAACCAGAGCTGGATTAAGGCGCAGGTGGCCCGGGGTATTTAAGACAGCAGGGCCCTATTATGTAACATGGTTATCATTTTAGACAAATACACAGGCAATGCTGTGTACCCTACTGTTAGAAGCACACAGCTCTGCCTTCACAAGCAGTACGTAGTGAAGCTGGACATACCTCCCAACTGTCCTTGCAGTCAAACCAAATCCTGACTATGTGAGACAGTCGCCCAAATTCAGGACTGCCCCACCAGATTCAGTACAGTTGACAGATTGTCCTGCTCTCTCCTACCTGTCTTGCTCACTTTCACCACTTGTAGCAGCTGGTTTCTTTAGCTCAGTTCTTTCTTGTCTTGATCCTGGAATATTGGATGCCCTATTTTGAAAAAAAATGGGGTTAAAACAATAGCACTCACATTTTATAATTAGGTCTCCCTCCAGTCCCCACAATAATAATAATATTCACATTTAATAAGTAGACCTATTTCCCTCCAACCAGCTCCAACATTAAATTAACAGTATAGCATTAAAGTTTAATAAATATAGCCATTTTCCACAACCATCCCCAACAAATAATTTATATTTACATTTAATAAATAGCTCTCCTCCCCAAAATCAGCCCCATATTCAATTGATAGCCCACCCCAGCATTAAATTAAAGGTTCTTTCACCTCACCTTAAATAATTAGCCCCCACCTACACTCCACAATTAAATAGCCTACCTCCCAACACTATATTAAGATACTCCCTTCCCTCACATATAATATATAAAATACTGCGCACACACATTATATGAACATGGCCAAACACACACGCACACTATAGCAACATGGGGCCCCACAGCCACACTATTAGCTCCACTATTAGACGCACTGTTTGCTCCACTGTTTGTTTGCTCCACTGTTTGTTTGCTCCACTGTTTGTTTTAGCCCCAATTTGTTTGTTTTAGCCCCAATTTGTTTGCCCCACTGATTGTTTGCCCCATTGTTTTTCTGCCCCACTTTGTTTTAGCCCCAGTTTGCCCCACTGTTTGTTTGCCCCACTGTTTGTTTGCCAAAGTTTGTTAGCCCCACTATTACTTACACACACACACACACACAGACATTTACATTTTTACTTCCAGCAGCAGCACTCAGCACGCTGCCCGGCAGAAGGAGAATCAGTGACAGCCGCCTATGCGACCAATCACATGGGACGGCACCACGTGACAGTTGCCGTCCCATGTGATTGGTCGCATAGGCGGCTGTCACTGTTTCTCCGTCCGCCGAGCAGCGCGCAGAGTGCTGCTGCTCAGCGGGCAAGCAGACCGGCCCATTTGGCCATCGGCCCTTCTGGCATTTGCCAGAAGTGCCAGATGGCCAGTCTGGTAGCAGTGTTCCCCAGGGTGGATGAAGGAGAAAAGAAGATTTTTGTACTCACGTTAAATCTCTTTCTCCGATTCCATCTGGGCGACACTGCGTTCCCTCCCTTTTGCTGTTCTATGGTTAGTTGTGTTGTTGAGCCCTTTTCTTGCGACTTTAGTATTTCTGAGGTCTGTGGGGTTGCAAAGGGGAGGAGTCAGCAGCAAACTTAGTTGTTAACTATTTAAGTGCCAACTCCATGAGCCCTCATACAACCTCATGGTAGCAGTGTCCCCCAGATGGAATCGGAGAAAGAGATTTAACGTAAGTACAAAAATCTTCTTTTTTGACTCGCCCTCGCAGAACAGTCAAAAGTAACATTTTAGTGTTTTCTCTATCTTCGCTGGACAACTGTATCTCTACAAGCGCCTTGCACACTAATCGGTCTCTATTTGATATCTCTTGTACTGTTCAATGAAGGGGGCCTGCCTCTGACATAGTTATAGACAACACCGCTGGTTAATTGGTGATAATACAGATAGCTACTTGTGTTATAGCTTAGTAAACAGCGGTCTGAAGTAGGAAAGCTAAACAGGTCAACAACACATTTACTATATGTGTATTTATTCCTACAATTTGACTACCATCTATATACTGTATTTAATCAGTTTAAACATAAAATTAGAACTAAAGCACAAAATAAAATAAAAATCTTTTGATATGTTGTAGTGTCGGGTGAACTGTGTTGTCTTGCCGT
Organism: Mixophyes fleayi; assembly: GCF_038048845.1. Taxonomy (NCBI): domain Eukaryota; kingdom Metazoa; phylum Chordata; class Amphibia; order Anura; family Limnodynastidae; genus Mixophyes; species Mixophyes fleayi. The sequence continues at coordinate 409,077,298 of NC_134402.1, read as the reverse complement.
TCTTTACATGTGAGAATTAAAACACAATCAAAAACTGCCCAGTGCTATAATATTTATATGAAATTGTCACCAACTCTTCATATAATGTTTAGGCCGTGCGGTGAGCTACAGTGTAATCTGCAGAAGACTTTGTACTTTTTTCCTGTCTGCTGTGATTTATATTAGAATGAAAAATGAGAGCACTAGAACATACTATTTTGAAAACTCCCTGCTGGATGAATGGCTTGTATGGATCCGGTGCAACCAAAAGAATATATATTAAAACCTGGCAATATAAAGTATGTCATTTGTGTGAAAACCTCTCTCCTTTTTATGTGAGGTGATAAAATTCTTAAATTCAAGTTTTCCTTGTGAATTTTTGTGGTGTAGAAAATCCTTAAGACGATAATGATTATGTGGTATCCTCAAACAAATAGAGATAAACCATAGTGTTCTCTGTTTGTCATATATATGTCCATCAGTTGTGAATTAAACACTTCATCATCATCATTTATTTATATAGCGCCAACATATTCCATAGCGCTTTACAATTGGGGACAAACATAGTAAACTAATAAACAAACTGGGTAAAACAGACAAAGAGGTGAGAAGACCCTGCTCCCAAGCTTACAATCTATGGGACAATGGGAGTTTGACACATGAGGTTAAGTCTACATTTTGCATTTTAGCCCAGCCAGACTGCAAAGGTAAAAGTGACTCATAAGCTAAATGATCCTGTCACACAACAATGTTGGTCAAGGGGTAGTTGTCTTGTGTGAAATTGTGTAACGGGTGGTAATAGGGTAATGTAGTTAGGTTAAGAGGGTGTTTGAGGAATATTATAAGTTTGTCTGAAGAGGTGGGTTTTCAGAGAATGCTTGAAAGTTTGTAGAGCAGAGGAGAGTCTTATTGTGCGATGGAGAGAATGCCATAGAGTGGGTGCAGCCCGAAAAAAGTATTGTAACCGGGAATGGGAGGATGTAATTATTATTATCTTTGACTTATAAGACGCCACAAAGGGTCTGCAGCGCCGTACATTACATATACAGAAAACAGAACCAAGACACAACACGATTCAAAAATATATACAATGAGTGTGGATGAGAAACGCAGATCTTGTGCAGAATGGAGTTGCTGAGTTGGGAGATATTTTGAGACAAGAGAGGAGATGTATGTTGGTGCAGCCTTGTTAATGGCCTTGTAGGTTAGTAAAAGTATTTTATATTGGATTTGGTAGAAAACAGGCAACCAGTGTAGAGACATGCAGAAGAATAACTATTTGCAAGGAAAATCAATCTTGCTGCAGCGTGCCAAATAGATTCTAGGGGTTTGAGTCTGTTTTGGGGAAGACCAGTAAGGAGGGAATTGCAATAGTGAATGCGGGAGATAAGTGCATGAATAAAGGTTTTTGCAGTGTCTTGCGTGAGATATGTGCAAATTCTGGAAATGTTTTTTAGATGTATGTAACATGATTTAGATATAGAGTCAATGTGGGGAACAAAGGATAGGTGTGAGTCAAGGATTACACCTAGGCAGCGAGCTTGTGGGGTGGGATTTATGGTCATGTTATTAAGAGATAGAAATGTCAGGTATGCTCTTGTTGGTGGGTGGGAATTTTATTAACTCTGTTTTAGAAAGATTAAGTTTGAGTTGGCGAGAGGACATCCAAGATGAAATGGCAGAAAGACAGTCAGTTACACGGGACAACAGAGATGTCGAGAGATCAGGAGAGGATAGATAAATTTGGGTATCATCCGAATAGAGATAATACTGAAATCGAAAGGAACTTATTAGATTTCCAAGAGAAGCAGCATAGATAGAGAACAGCAGAGGATCTAGCACTGAGCCTTGCGGTACTCCAACCCCTAAAGGAAGTGGAGCAGAGGTGGCCCCAGAGAAATTACCAGCGAAAGAGCGATTAGAAAGGTAGGATGAGAAATAAGATAGAACAGTGTCTTGAAGACCTAGGGATTGCAGCGTTTGTATGAGAAGAGAGTGGTCAACGGTGTCAAATGCAGCCGAGAGATCCAGGAGAATTAGGAGAGAGTAATGGCGTTTTAGCAGTGATCAGATCATTGACAGCCTTTGTCAACGCAGTCTCTGTGGAGTGTTAAGAATGAAAGCCAGACTGAAGAGGATCCAAAAAAGGTTGTTTGCAGAAAGGCGTGTGAGGCGAGTGTAGGCAAGTACCTTCAGTAAATTTTAACTGGTAAATGCTTTACTAGTTAAAAAAAAACATTGTCAGGCTCCAAACTGAGACGCTGGTATGGAAGTAGCCTTGGAGCTTTCAATCACTTTCGGACTTGAATCACTGTGCTGATGTCCACATGCCTGGGGCCAGCTCTACCACTAGGAAAGCTAGGTGGACCCTAGGGGTTAGGGGACTTTTAAAATTGAAAACTGACTATTGGAATGCTAGATCAGTCTGCAATAAACTGACATTCATCCACAACCTCTTCTTCACTAACGCCATCAACCTCCACAGTATTACTGAAACCCGGCTGTCCCCATCTAACACCACCTATCCTGCTGCTCTCTCCTTTGGTGACTTTTCTTTCTTCCACACGCCCACATCTGGGAACCAGCAACGTGATATGGGGGACCTCCAATCTGACTGCTGCTGCTTGTGGGTTATTCCCCTTGAATCTTCTTTTTCCTTCACCTTCAAGGTTCTCATGTCATTTCCTCTGACTTATCCTTGGACAATTCAACATCCTTATTGACAATCGCACCAACCCTACCACCTCCAATCATCTACTTTGTATCCTCATTTGGTCTCTCAATGGACCTCCTTCCATACCCTCACCAGCAGCCACTCCTCTTGATTTAATCTTTTCCCACCTCTGTGCTATCTCTGACTTCAACTCCCCCTTCCCTCTCTCTGACCACCATTTCCTCTACCTTAGCATCTCCATATCCCCCTCACCCCCCCATCCTCCAGTAAGGCCACTCTCAATAAGTGCAACCTTGATGCACTCAACCCTGCCGTCTTCTCCTCCTTTCTTGACCAGACTGTCTGCCTTTACAAGCACAACTTTGGCTATATCCTTGAGTCTGCCACGTCTGCTGTCATTCTAAGCTTACCTCACCCGTGGCATTCGAAACTGACCTGTTATTTACACAAATGATCTCAAATTGCAGAGCATCACTGAGGGAAATTGTGATCTGTCACCTACTTTCTCCACTTCAATGTCATTCTTTCCTACAGTTCTGTACTATCAGTCTCTAACAGTTCTACTTCAAATCTCTCATTTCCTCCCAATCCTCAAACCCCCTTTGCCCCTTGCTACAATCAACTTACTTCACTACCCACTTTTTCTCTGAAATGGGCTCCATCTGCCAAGACATCTCCTCCCATCAGGCACCAATCCCCCCCACCCTTCCCATTGGTCTTATCTAACTTATCTTCCTTCCCTCTGTCTCTGGGGTCCTTCTCTTCACCTGCACCCTCAATTCTTGCCCACCTCCTCAACCTATTCCTCTCCTCTGAGACCTCCCTCACCCGGGACTCCCACATTCTTGTAACCCTCCCCCTCTCTCTAACTACCACCCCATCTCCCTCCTCCATTTTACCTTCAAGTTTCTTAAGGTCTTTCCTTGACCCACATCAATCTAACTTTTTATCCCTCCGCTTCACCAAATCTGTCCTCACCAAAGTTAGTAATGATCTCCTCAGTGTCAAATCTAAGGGTCATTTCTCTCTACTTATCCTTCTTGACCTCTCTGTGACATTTGATACTGTTGATCATCCCCTCAAACCCTTCATTCCACCTGTGATCATGACACTGCACTCTCATGCTTCACTTCCTAATTTACCAACCGCTCCTCGTCACAACCACCTCTTAAACTGAATATGTCTAATACGGTAATCATTATATCATCCTCTCACCTACTCTCCCTTTCCATTGACAATACCACCTTCTCCTCGTCTTTCAAGTCCCTTGTTTGGGACTTGTTGTTTTGTCTCGCCCTCCCTTCAGCCCCACATTCAGTCCCTCTCCCAATCCTCCCACATCTACTTTCGTAAAAATCTCCAGAACAGGGCCCTTTCTCACCATGGAAGCAACTAAAACTCTCATCCACTCTCTAGTTATCTCTCAACATATACTGTAGCCTTCTCCGCTCGTCCTCCCCCACACACATCAGAATTTAGTTCAAACTCCTCACCCATAAAGCCCTCAACCACTCATCTGCTCCCAGCCTTTAGAACACACTCCCACTCCCAAATAAACTACCAAGGCTTCAAACATGTCCTAAAAAATAATTTCTTCATTCAAGCCTAATAGCCCTCTCTCCTTATGTAATTATATAATTTTACAGGCTGCAACTGTGTCATTTTAATATTTATCTGTTATTTTGTTGTCGTGCAAACCCCTTATGTATATTGCAGAACTACCATTGTATTGCCTTATAAATAAATAAAAGATAATAATGGTTGTATCAGGCGCAGCTTAAGTTGTACATTCAGCCTAAAGTCTTAGTTTTTTGTTAGTATGACATAATGACAATTTTTTTGCCATTTTCTTACACACACACACACACACACACACACGCGCAAAAATGGGCCACCACCCACTTTAAATGAGCTTATCTTTTGCAGTCAGGTGAGGAAATCTTATAATTTAACGCATTGATGTTATATTTATTGCAGTCCAAGGCCCCTTAAGTCACTCTTTCTTTTCATTTTACATGTGCACTATTTTATAAATTATGCACTGTGTATTTTCTCTTTGTTTCCTAAGTAGGTGACCGAGCAGGGGGTTAGTGGAGCATGTTTCAGTTTTCCCTGACCCATCTCAGACCTAAGCCTCACAAAGATAGTTATTGCTTCTATAGCACTCTAAACAGGTGAGCTCTGTGTCAGATTCTCTCCCCTATGTTAGGTAATGGAATGAAACCTTACTGACATTTGCCCTTTTTGGTTGTGTTTGATTACTCAAACATTTTTTTTACCAACTTGAAACATTTCTCCCACAATTTCTAACGATTTCACTGACTGCGATGTATTTTACCAAATTTGTGATACCCAAGATGCATGATTTGCTGTGTTCTGTGTACAATTTAAGAGAAAATGTGTACATTGTCCAATTTGTTTTTGTTGGTTTTTTTTGCAATATGTTGGATAATAGTTGACCAATCAATCGTAAAAGTTTATTCTGTGCAAAAAAATAAGATCTTCACAAATTGGCAATTTGCTTTATTGATTTGAAATTCTGACAAATAAAAACCTTTGAGAAAATTATTTAACTAGATTTATTTATTTTAAGGTGACATAAAACAGTTTGAATATTTGCCCTGAAATTCTAGTATTACATTCTAAGATGTATTTTCTGAACACATATTCCTGTATTGGCAAATGTTGCAACTTCTTTCATCATCAGAATTATTGTAAATCCTCTGTTTTCACCAATTCACCAACTGGCTCCACAGAACAGTGTCATTCACTTTGTGACACAATGATGGATGTATTGGATATTACCATTAGGTTCAGGCTGCTCAGTAAGTGAAAGATTTAACACATAAGTGTGCAAATGGATTCGATTTATGAACCAAATATTCTAAGGTCAATTGTTACATAAAAATATTCGATTGGTTTCCAAAGCAGAATAAAAAAACAGGAATATGATGCACAATTTTAACACAATCCTACTTTTTGACATAACAAACAAGTGATCAATTACAACTATAACAAATATATTTTAAGTGTAACGGTCACCTACACAGTGCAGGCAGCCATTTTGTGGGTATACTTGTTGTTCAGCCTATCATATCACCAGGAATCTGTGACATCACTGCAACATGTCATGTCACTAGTTCCACAAAATGGCTGCCTCCAATGTGTGCATGTAATGAGTATATCTTATGTACAATTCACTCTGTCTAAATCGATTGAAGTCTGTTACAAAACATAGAAAAATCTGTTACAAAACATAGAAAACATGTTGGTACATTATGTGCTGATAACATACCAGTTATAAACTCCCAAGTACCTAGGTCTAAGAATTTTTTTTGTATTATTATTTCCAAGCGCTGAAGGGAGACTCTGCACAATACAAAAGTGATAAAGTACACCTTTATAAGGAAACTCCTATCACAGAAAGAAACCCCTTCTTTAAGAGATAGTGGTTCCTGTATTTTCAATAGCTATGGCTACATTACATGAGACTTTTTCATATATATCCTTTACAAAGCTACACAAATCCCATTCATATCAGTAGGCAGAAAGCACATGTTAAATTGCACCCATCGTATTCCACAGTGTTGCATAAAGCATTTTCTCTACTAGCAGTCTGTTTGATTAATTGTACATATCCGTGAATCAAAACACCTTTTCAGTACTACTCAGAAATAGTATTCTTCTCCGTAACAGGCAATACAGTATCTAATATATAAATGTCTAGTGGCGTGTGTTAGTCTGTGTGTGTGTGTGTGTGTGTGTGTGTGTGTAAAAAATAAAACCAAGCTGCAGCGCCACCTGCTGGGCAGAGTTATATACTGACCTACTAAATTCTTAGTGTGTGTGGAAAAAAAAATTCAGAAAGGGCTGAAATTTGGTATACTAAGATGTTTTTAATTTGTTAATTTATTTGTTATTTGTTAAAAGTGTTTATAAAGATTTAAAAAATATATATATATTTCTTGAAGGAGAAGTGACAGTGGGGAGTGGTTGGTGGTTGAGGCCTGGGCTATGGCCCAAATGCATGACAAGAACCTTTTTAACACCTTAAGTAGCTTGATTTGACTAGAATGCATGAGTATCATGCACGGGTTCAGGCACGGCGCTCCCATTAGGCAAGGTTAGGCACTTGCCTAGGGCGCCAGGCTCTGGAGGGCGCCACAGATTAAAAATTTCCTTAAAACTGTGCGGCGACCGCTGACTATACCTTTCACGGCCGCCGCATAGCTTCACATACATCCACAGGGAGGGGGGGAGGGACTTTTGCTCACCACCACCGCCGCCGCCTCTCTGCTCCGTCTCCTCCCCTCCACTCACTGACGGACTGTCGGGCGTGACATCATCATCACGGCCCGACAGTGTCAGTGAGTGGAGGGGAGCAGACAGAGCAGAGAGGAGGCAAGTTAGAAGCAGGTAAGAAAAGACGCACATTTTCCAAATCGGCGCCCCCACCCTGCACACTTACACACTATTTTGTAAGTGTGCAGGGTGGGGGCGCTGATTTTGAAAATGTGCCGGGCGGGGGGCGCCGATTTTGTAAATGTGCCTAGGGCGCCACGGACCCTAGCACCGGCCCTGCACGGGTTAACTTGTATTGGAAATATGTGGTCTCGGTAACCACTTTGAATTGTGTGACAACATGCTGACAGCTAAGCGGAAGAGGCGGGCTACATACATAAGGCTGCAGAGGGTCAACACCTAAAATATATCAGCAAAATACAGAAGCAAACAAACTAAAACAGCTTTTTATGTGATTTATTTCTATCCATTTCTGAGTAGCATATCCTGTCCGTTCCTGCTTTCTGCATTGTCTTCCCCATCGGATGGTTTACAGATAATGATGTGAATCACCAGCCTCAACTTCATTTTCAGTTTATGGGGACAGAGATGGGCAAGTGTGTCAAATAATAATGCCACATTTAAAATATTTTATAAGGTAATAAACATATGAATGAATAAAAACTGTTAGCACTGGGCATAAAACTATTAGGTTTCCAAAGGGGTTGGCTTCCTCAAGACACTTTTTTTTTTTTTTTTTAAACCGTTCTTTATTTAGTTGGAGCATATTACAGGGCATTAAGAGACGACTGAGCACAATATTTATATTGTCATACTTGGCATGGCAAGTATGAGAATGGATCAATACAAGATGCCACCAAATGGTGACGGTTAGTACCTTGGACGCCTTTTTTTTTTTTATTGTCTTGTGCATGCCCTCCAGCAACTCTTACTAAATATATTGTTTGATTTTCCTGTTCTTCATTAAGGCCTTTATATCATTCAAGCAAATTTGTTTTTGTTTTTCATGGATACAACATCAATGGGCTATATCTCTGTGCGCTGCACACCGTTCTATCCACCGAGCTGTTCTGTGTTATAGCTAACGGCAATGAAAGTAAACTGCTTCATCTGGATGATAAGGAAACATATTTAGTAAACGTTGCCCCGGAACATGTTCATTGTAATAAATGAAAGTTTTGTGTCTGCCCTTGTAACTGAACGCCCAAAATGGGGCTTCATTGCAGATGCCACAGCCCCCTGCACATGCTCAGCAGAGGAGAGGCCTACAGAGGGGATGGAGAAGATTTGCTGAACCCCTAAATTTTTCTATGGGTCCCAACATTTGCAGGTTATACCACTGTTTCACACCCAATATACTACATATTTTGTGTTGTCTGCACACCATTACAGAACTTCTAAAATGTCAAAACTTCACTCAGGCAAGACATGCTCACTACAGTAACAGGATAATTGTATTAATATATAAGAAGAATGTCTGTAGCTCTCTACAAACCTCTTTGGAACAACGGCATTGATATTTTGCATTAATATGGTGACCACAGACAGTGTACAAAAATATTCCTTTGTGCCCAAAGGGGCATTGTAAGGTAGGCATTACTTAATGTCATTATATATGGCTGATTCTAACCTATTATTTTTACAGAGTACATTTTTACATTTTACACAAACATTAAAAAAACAATTACAACTTGTAACTCAATGAAACGCACAGAACCAAATGTTATTTAGAATATTTGGGTCAATCTTGCAGCTCTGTTTTTAAACACTGATAAATGACTACAAAAAAAATACAGTATGTGTCCTGCTCTCTTTACAAATTCAGACGTGTTTTTCTGAAATCATCAATAGAGCATTCCTAATTAAGCCTGAATGTCTACTGAACCCCATAGGCATGAGTATTCAATCAATGTCTGTGATCAGTAAACGCACATTCCCCTCTACGGTGAACTAAGAGTAGTAGAAATGGCTCCCCATAGCTTCATGTAGAATGGATGCTTACAGCTATAGGAATATACAAGGTAAAAAAATATTTTCCACATTGGAGATAAGCATCTATTCAATCACATGTCTCTAATATGTGTGTGAAAATGTACACATATAAATGCACCACAAGTCGTGCTCTATGTAAGGCTTATCTGTAATTCAGGAAAAAGCATGTAACATTTCATTTGTAACATAACATGTAAGGAATAAAACATTTTAAGATGTGACACAATGAAGTAACTTCTGTGCTTTATGATACAATACAGCAGTGATCAGATTTACATTAAGACTACAAGAAATATTCTTTGGCCATATAAATAGGCTGGATTTGAAGGATAATTCATTAATCAGAAGTTAGAAATCAGTTTGAGAATTCAAGACAGAGTAGAAGTAATTCATCAGAACAAACTGGTTTTGTGAACTGCTGGAGCAAAACATTTTGAGAACCATTTATTATTTATTTAGCTTACATATTTCTGTTTGGCAAGTTGGATCTCTTATGACCTATTTACTTCTTTTCTCAGGCTAGTGCCCCATAAGCATTACTGCAGAGGGCTCCTTACATCATATATAAGAATGTGTTCTGCACCTCTGTGGTGCCCACAAAACTGCAAGTTTACCCTATCTACTTTTAGCAGATGGTGAGTAATAAACAAAAAAAGTGTTAAATGTCTTGTGTTATCCTGAGTCTAGCCAATGTACTTCCCATAGAAAGAGAACCATGGCTTAGTCAACTAGAGACCAAATGTCTTGTGTGTCATCTATATCAACAACACAAACACATAATAAAAGAAAAATATAAATATGCTCACACCTTTCCCATATTAAGCGTATGTTTGGGGTGGAAAAAGTAGTGATTTCTTAGCCCTTTTAACACTGGATACAGAATATGTGTCCTCCAAATATAAAACCACACCGTAGGGTGGCATAAACATTTAATCTTCCAAGAGTAACAATATTATCTCAGTCCCTGCAGAAGTATTATAACTTATAGGGTTTCCGAATTTCTCCATAAGATCACTGTGACATAACTCTGCATTATGGGCTGACCCCCCCCTCCCCCTTCCCCATTAATTAGCTTAAATAAAACACTTGTACCTATTTGTTCTTCAGCAGCTTCTCCTCACTAAATGGGTATACCAATAGCAGATTACATATTGGATGGTCTGTGTACCCTACCAGTGGTGGAAGTGGGGGTGTATACGTTATGCCATATTCACCACTTCTCCTACTGCCTCCATTGTAAAACTATCACATTCCATTCACTTACATTTTGCATACCGCTACTTCTAAATTTCCACTTCAACCACTGTATCCTACCATATGTAAATTTGGTACAAGTAATCAATCCTTACCCTAACATATTAACATTGTGAGAAGGTTTTTTGCCCTATTTAGTAACCAGATGAACATTTCGGTTATACCAGCACTCCTGTAGTACATTGCCCGGGAGAGAGTGCAGTGAGTTATTAATACAACCTTTATTAGAACCTTAGCATAACTATTACTGATGTAATAACCCCGCTGATCAGTGTTTCACGATCACATGATGTAGATACGTCACTAACAGCTACTTTCAAATCTTTTGAGCAACAGTAAAAATAGCGTCAAGTCAGTAGGAGCAATAAACAGAAAACGTGTGGTTCTCCTATGGCAAGTGTAGGTGGCGCTCCTGAGTAACTGGCTGTTACGCGGTTGAATGTAGCCCTATTCACATGAAGTAGATCAGTAGTAATTCAGGAAGGAAAAGATCATTCACGGTTCCTTCCTCCACAAAACATATATAAAACTGTGTACAGTAGCTGGCATTGCACATGTACTACTGATATTGTTTAAAGGTCTTGTCCAATTTGAATTACTTTAAAAATTAGTCAAGATTAACAAAGCAATTAAAACTGATGATGCAATTCTGCAGTCCCAATTAATGAAACAATGATGAAAATATTATTGGAATAGCAGTTTGCCTGTGAATATTAGTGCCCGATGTAAAATCTCGTTAAAACCTAGAAATAAAAGCAAAGCTTCGGTCTGTTGTTAGTAATTCCCTTTTGATTCACATCCATGCCTTTATGTGCGCATCAACAGCCAACCTTCATCATGTCCCCGTGGTACATGTTCTCTGTCCACAGTTCAGAATACACCTTCCTCTTATTCTGAATTACGCCACAGGTAAATATTTCACAGTGCGGGTAGGTCGAGAGGTCACCAATCATCCTTCATTTGCTGCTGTCGGATGAGCACCTGAGACTCTTACACTTCAGCTCATCTAATGATTTCCAATACTTGTAGTTTTCTGTCAAGTGTTGTATGAGGTTGGGCAAATGTGCGAAAGCTAAGAAAGAAATAGGAAATGTAATTAGTGAAGACAGCTTTCTGGGATGCTAGGAACACTCTGCTCATTGACACTTAGAATTCTCACAGCCTAAAGTATATGTCACATATATATGTCACTAATCATGACAAGCAGCACTAGGACTAATTGTAGTCTCTTACTGAAAGGTATAGCCCAAAACCCATATCCATATAAATACATATTTTGTTTAAATATTCCTGCTGTAGAGGCCATCTTCACCAAGATATCATTCACCCGATCCATCTTGGCCATGGTACATTTTAATAAAGAGGCAAAATGGGCATTTGCCCTAGATCGACTGGGACAGAGACCACGCCAATACAATGGAGGAGCCTTGATAGGAGGCACCCATCATCATCATCGTTTATTTATATAGCGCCACTAATTCCACAGCGCTGTACAGAGAACTCACTCACATCAGTCCCTGCCCCATTGGAGCTTACAGTCTAAATTTCCTAGCACAGACACACACACACACACACACACACACACATACACACATACACACATACACACACAGACAGACAGACAGACTAGGGTCAATTTGACAGCAGCCAATTAACCTACCAGTATGGTTTTAGTCTATATAGAAGAAGGTCCTTTGTCAAGAACGTTGTTTCACTAAAGTGATTTGAAGAACTACCAGAGACTGCTACCCCCAGCTCTACGTCCTACTCTGGGAAAAGTGTTGGCCTAGAGCAGGGGCATAAGGGGCTGCTGGGGACGGGGGGTGGATTTAGGTGCAATTAGCATACTAAACACACTTTCTATCTGTTCCATTTCATGGGTGAACAGTGGGGAGAAGAATTTATTTATTTATTTTTGCTACAAGCTTTGAATAGCCATTAAGTAGAGGAGGATCTTTAAATTTATTGTATGCACCCTATATAGAAGTTGTAAATAAAAAACAGGAAAAACTATTTTTTTTTCTCAAGTGTAATATAAATATTTTAGTACCTTGACTAAGCTTTTAAAAAGGTGGGACGCTTAATAATTGCCAGGATTTGCTGTTGTCTTATATTTAAGAGTTTCTTTCATTGTGAGAAGTTAAGCTTAAACAAATGTGCTTTAAATGGAAGATGTGTGGAAAGTTTTCTTATGAGAAACTCAAAAAGAATTAAAGACTTTGTTCATTTGTAATTTTGGCTGCAAAGGAGATCATTAGTAAAGGACCAGTAAACTTTACAAAAACATTTTACCATTTTACCATTCATACACCCTTGTGCAGAGTTTCAGTAAGAGGCCCTTCCGGGGTAACATTGTTATGCCACAGCATCAGAGGTCCAAGGCTGTCCATCGTACAATTGTTGGTCAGGTTGGAAAGGCCGTCCAGTCTTTACATCAGGAGAGGGGGCATCAGAGTCTACGACCACAATACTGCACAGCTCCTGACAGACTGATGTGTGTCTAATGACAGCACACTGCTAACACTCTCCTTTACTGTACAGCTGTCATTACACATTGTCACAAGCCCAGCTGCCCTCCCTACTGGGTTAAAGACCATAAGAGGGGTGGATTAATATCCTGATCAGCCAGTGTGAATATACATGCTTGGCCATCCAGCTGAAGATGGGACTCAGAATGTTGCAGTTACCCCAGTAAGAGAAGGGCTTCTGTTTGAGACTCTGCACTGTAGGGGTTGGGGGTGGGGGGTATACATTCACAGTGACACGGGAGGCCGGAAAAAATCTTTTGCTCTGTTTTCTGGTCATTTCAGACCAAAAGTTTTTTGCTTCACAATGAAAATAAATTTTTGGGGAATTCATATGGTTTTTGGTTGTACCTTCCATTACCCTGTACCTTTCTACACATAGTGCTGCTCCTTGTTCTTGTATTTTTTAGTTGTTGTGGAGACCACAAACTTTGGCGAGCTGCCTACGGATCATGCAATGTCCATTTCAGACATACAGGGCCTCATGTAGTGGACAGAAATTGCATCCCAATAAAGACACATCTTATACAGGTATGTTGAGTTGGACACATCTAAGCGGATCGTCATCACTAACAGGTTGTTACATCAGTGATCGAGGACCCGCAAGTTTCCCGTCTCCTGACAGACGCATATGCATCTGCGTCTCAGTCTATATAAGGCACATTTGCTCCAACATGCCCCTTATATGCCCCTTCAATCCTTAGGGACTGAAAACATCCATTACAGGAAAATGTGACTCTACATACGGCCACAGATATAACTAATGCTTTGTGAAAATGCAATTTGCGTCAAACACTACATGAGTCCCACAATCTCACAATCTATAAAGGAAACATAAGCCAGTGGCACTGATTGTGAGTTCACTGATCATTTATTTTATATATATATATTTATGCACAGTGGCCTAGTGGTTAGCACTTCTGCCTCACAGCACTGGGGTCATGAGTTCGATTCCCAACCATGGCCTTATCTGTGTAGAGTTTGTATGTTCTCCCTGTGTTTGCGTGGGTTTCCTCCAGGTACTCCGGTTTCCTCCCACAGTCCAAAAACATACTGATAGGTTAATTGGCTGCTATCAAAATTGACCCTAGCCTCTCCCTCTCTGTCTGTCTGTGTCTGTGTGTGAATGTGTGTCTATATTAGGGAATTTAGACTGTAAGCTTCAATGGGGCAGGGACTGATGTGAATGAGTTCTCTGTACAGTGCTGCGGAATTAGTGGTGCTATATAAATAAATGATGATGATGATATATATATATATATATATATATATATATATATATATATACACATACACTATATGGGCAAAAAGTATTCGGACACTTGACCATTACACCAACAGGTGCTGCAATGACATTGTATTCAAATTCATATACTTTAATATGGAGTTGATCTCCCTTTTGCAGCAATAACAGCTTCCACTCTCCTTGGAAGGCTTCCCACAAGATGTTGGAGTGTTTCTGTGGGAATTTGTGCCCATTCAATCTGTAGAGCATTTATGAGGTCAGGCACTGATGTTGGACAAGAAAGCCTGGCTCGCAATCTCTGTTCCAGTTCATCCCAAAGGTGTTCGATAGGGTTGAGTTCAGGGCTCTGTGCGGGCCAGTCAAGTTCTTCCACACCGAACATCAAACCATGTTGTAGTCCTTGCTTTGTGCACTGGGGCACAGTCATGTTGGAATAAAAAAGGGCGTTCCTCAAACTATTGCCACAAAGTTGTAAGCATAGCATTGTTCAAAATGACTTGGTATGCTGAAGCATTAAGATTGCCCTTCACTGGAGATAAGGGACCTAGCCCAAACTCTGAAAAAAAGCCCCATACCATTATCCCTCCTCCACCAAACTTCTCAGTTGGCATGATGCAGTCAGACAGGTAACATTCTCCCAGCATCCGCCAAACCTAGACTCGTCCATCTGACTGCCAAATAGAGAAACGTGATTCCTCACTCCATATAACACGTTTCCACTGCTCCACAGTCCAGTGTCTGTGTGCTTTACAGTATTCCATCTGATGCTTGGCATTGGTCTTGGTGACGTGAGGCTTGCATGCAGCCATGGAAACCAATCCATCAAGCTCCCGCCGCACAGTTTTTGTGCTTATATTAATACCAGTGGAAGTTCGGAACTCTTCAGCTATGAAATCAGCAGTACGTTGGTAACTTTAACGCACCATGCGCCTTATCAGTCGTTGACCCCGCCCTGTGATTTTATGTGGTCTTCCGCTTCATGACTGAGTTGCTGTCCTAAACACTTCCACTTTTTAATAATAATACTTATAGTTGACCATGGAGTATCAAGCAGGGATGAAATCTCATGAACTGTCTTATTGCAAAGGTGACATCTTATCATAGTACCACGCTTGAAGTCACTGAGCTCTTCAGAATGACCTATTTTGTATCACAAATGTTTGCAAATGGAGAATCCATGCTAGGTGCTTGACTTTTTGCACCTCTGGCAAGGGGGTCTGATTGAAACACCTCAATTCAATATTCAATAATCAACAGATGTGGCCAAATAGTTTTGTGCCCATATAGTGTGTGTATAATATATATATATATATATATATATATATATATATATATATATATATATATATATTATCTAGGCAACATGTGCTTATGGCTGTTAGTTGTACGTCAACAATACTTATAGACCCACCTTCAAAATAAGACATATTCTCAGTTTTCAAGGTTTATATTACTTGCAGTCAATGAAGACTGAGCATGCAGATGTAATTTTAACTGTTTGCCTGATATATTACCGTAAACCTGCTCACATTTCTGAGTAGGGGTATAGCTTGTGTTGTACAAATGGTTAGCATCAAAATGCTATTTTCTATTTAGCTATAAAAAATCCCTGATATAGCTATTCTGCAATAAGATTTTTTTGTAAATGTTACAGGAGAAATGAGTCCTTACCATCCCATGCATCAAACATATCTGTGATAAAATAGTCTATGAATGATATCTGAGATTTAGGTATGCTACAGGTGTTCCGGTCAAATACTGGCATCACTACGGGCAAACCTTGTCTCTTCTCTTCGTCAGTCTGCAAAATAAGTGGAATCATTGACATGAATCAGATATAGCCCATTCGGCACACAGAATCAAAATGGCTAAATCTTCACGGTTTGTGATTTTAAAATCGAAGTCTAGATTTCAAGAGCTGAAACTCTTTAATATAGGCTTAAAAACACACTTACACACTTTTTTTTTTAACTACAAAACAAGGGAAAGCACTATCCATTAACAATGATATAATTGTCCGTTTTCTGCTATAAATGCATGATGGACAGCTTTTACCTACTGTGCCATGTATACCAACCATTCTTTGCCAACAACACTAAGAACAGTCTATTTACCAAATGGGCAACACAGACAATTGTATTTTCAAACAAAAATGCTTTAAAACTTGATTGTGTTTATTAAAGACCCGTGCATGTTGTAATCACCCTAAGATGGTAGCCAAGTCTCACAACCACCTTAGGGGCATATTCAATTAGGGTTCCGGTTCGCGGTAACGCGCGTTACCGCGAAAAGTGCGCGTTCTAGCCGGTACTACGGTACCGCAATAACGCGGATTTTCGTTCGCAACCCTATGGGCTGCGAACAAAAATCCATGTTATTGCGGTAACGTGGATTAAGTACGCGGCCCGTTCCGGCGCGATCCCGCGAACCGGAACCCTAATTGAATATGCCCCTTAATGTCTGTATGGGATCACCAAAGCTGCGTAAGTCTAAGGTTCCAGAAACATACATTGTTTAACTGAAAATGTGAATTAATCTGCAGAGAATCTGAAATAAAAGATAATATACCTGAGCAAAATACTCTTCCGAGATCCTTCCAGCCCATTCAATGCACAAGTCCAAAGGACGGCATGGGTTTGCCACATCTGCGCATTTAATCATCATACGCTTGATGAGTGTGCGGTTTTCAGGTGAGTTTCTGATGCTGGGTGGGCACTCACAGTCACTGCCCTCACACTGCAACACAAGCACTAAGTAACGTTAGTATACATTATTACGAACATTATTTTCTGTAAAGAGATATCAAATTAATATATTGCACAGTCTGCTGTACGGCATAAGAGAGAATGTAGATACAGAATGTACTAGACACACAGCTTAATTTCAGTGCATTTGCAAACAATGGCTACTGTAGCTGTATATTTTAATCAAAAGCTATAGCAAATTCATTGGCTCCCAGGTCAAAGCACCTAATCCATAACACAATAAACCACCAATCCATAAAACAATAAACTACCCAATCCATTACACCCGCGGTTCCTAAAGTGTGCGGGCCAGCCATAGAAAAAACAAACACATAAACTTACCAATCCGCGCGGCGCCGGGACATAGCATCCTCCTCTCTCACGCAGCTTGTCAGTGTCAAGCTGCGTGAGAGAGGAGGGGAGGATACTGGGTCCCGACGCCGCACGGATTGGTAACTTTATGTGTTTGTTTTTTCTATGGCTTGCGCGGGGCAGAGTGAGAGGGAACGCGAGAGAGGACAGAGGAGGGGGACATCGTGACAGAGGAGTGGGACATCGTGACAGAGGAGGGGGACAGCGTGAGATTGGGCAGAGGAGGGGGACATCGTGACAGAGGAGGGGGACAGCGTGAGAGAGGGCAGAGGAGTGGGACATCGTGACAGAGGAGGGGGACAGTGTGAGAGAGGGCAGAGGAGGGGGGACAGTGCGACAGAGGAGGGGGACAGTGTGAGAGAGGGCAGAGGAGGGGGACATCATGACAGAGGAGGGGGACAGCGTGAGAGAGGGCAGAGGAGTGGGACATTGCGACAGAGGAGGGGGACAGTGTGAGAGAGGGCAGAGGAGGGGGACATTGCGACAGAGGAGGGGGACAGTGTGAGAGAGGGCAGAGGAGGGGGACATCATGACAGAGGAGGGGGACAGCGTGAGAGAGGGCAGAGGAGGGGGACAGCGTGAGAGAGGGCAGAGGAAGAGGACATTGTGACAGAGGAGGGGGACAGCGTGAGAGAGGGCAGAGGAGGGGGACAGCGTGACGGGGCAGAGAGAGGGGGCAGCGTGGCAGAAGGGACAGCGTGAGAGAGGGCAGAGGGGGCAGCGTGGCAGAGGGCAGTGTGAGAGGGAGCAGAGGGGGCAGCATGGCAGAGGGGACAGCATGAGAGAGGGCAGAGGGGGCAGCATGGCAGAGGGGGCAGTGTGAGAGGGGGCAGCGTGTCTGGATGCAGAGGGGGCATTTTTGCATACAACAAAATGCCCCCTCAATTTCTCAACAATTGCTTTAACACTTCTCTGCATGGCTCCCTCACTTCTTATCTACTGACATCCCCACCATCATCATGGGTGATTTCAACATCCCTATTTCTAATCCACGTTCCAATGCTGCTTCCAAACTACTCTCTCTAACATCCTCACTTGACCTCTTCCAGTGGACTGAATCCGCTACTCATCAGGATGGCCACTGTCTTGATCTTGTTTTCTCTAGACTATGCTCAGTTTCTCATTTCCTTAACACTCCTTTCCCCCTCTCGGATCATCACCTTATTAGCTACTCGCTCACCCCCAGTTATTTACTCTCTGTAGTGTCAAACTCTTCCAAGCCTTCTCACAATCGCAGGAATTTCAACTCTATTGATTTTCAACAGTTATCCACCTCTCTCCAACACCTTCTCTCCCCAATTTTTACATTCTTCTCCCCTGATCGGGCAGTACCCCATTTTCATCAAACCCTAGCAACTGCCCTTGATCAAGTGGCTCCAGCGACACTACATACTTCATGTAGAATCCGTTGCCAACTGTGGCACACTACAGTAACACGAACTCTACAAAAACTTTCTCGTAAAGCAGAACGTCACTGGCGTAAATCTTGTACCTCTAATGATTTCATCACATATACTGATATCTACCACTCCTATAGAAATGCTCTGGACACTGCTAAACAAACCTACTTCCAATCTCTCATCTATGCTCAGGCTTCTAACCCCAAAAGCCTCTTTAACATCTCTTCTGAATCCTTCTGCCCCAAATCCTCCAACTACCATCAGTGCACAGGATCTTGCTTCCTATTTCAAGGACAAAATTGATAAGATTAGACTTGAAATTATATCATCTCCCTTGACAAGCAATCAGCTCAATTCCTTTGTAGCATCCACTAACACTCTCTCTTCATTTGATCCCACAAATGAAGAAGAAGTTTCTACTCTCTTCTCATCTTCCTACTCTACCTCCTGTCCTCTTGATCCCATTCCCTCACAAATTGGTATGTCCCTGTCTCCTGTGCTCATTCCCGACCTAACTAAAATCTGTAATCTATCTCTCTCTACTGGTATTTTTCCATCACTATTTAAGCATGCAGTGATTACTCCCATTTTAAAAAAACTGATTTCTGACCCTAACTCTCTCGTAAATTACCGCCCCATCTCCCAGCTCCCATGCCCCTCCAAGCTTCTCGAGAGAATTGCCTACACTCGCCTCTCACACTTTTTTACAGCAAACAACCTATTGGATCCTCTTCAGTCAGGCTTTTGCTCTCAACACTCCACAGAGACTGTGCTGACCAAGGTTGTCAATGATTTGATCACAGCAAAAAATAATAACCATTACTCTCTTCTAATTCTCCTGGATCACTCTGCTGCATTTGACACTGTTGACCACTCTCTCCTCATACAAACGCTACAATCCCTAGGTCTTGAAGGCACTGTCCTATCCTGGTTCTCATCCTACCTATCTAATCGCTCTTTCAGTGTTAATTTCTCTGGATCCACCTCTGCTCCGCTTTCTTTATCAGTTGGAGTACCACAAGGCTCAGTCCTAGGTCCTCTGCTATACCACTTCTCTTGAAAAACTAATAAGCTCCTTTGGATTTCAGTATCATCTCTATGCGGATGATACACAAATCTATCTATCCTCTCCTGATCTTTCATCATCTGTGTTGTCTCACGTTACTAACTGTCTTTCTGCCATTTCATTTTGGATGTCTTCTCGCCAACTCAAACTCAATCTTTCAAAAACTGAATTAATAATATTCCCACCCAAAAACAGAAGTTTCCTGCCTGACATTTCTATTTCTGTTGATAACATGACCATAAATCCCACCACGCAAACTCGTTGCCTAGGTGTAATTCCTTGACTCACAACTGTTGTTTATTCCCCACTATATCTAAATCATGTTACATACATCTAAAGAACATTTCCAGAATATGCACATATCTGACACAAGACACCACAAAAACATTAATTCATGCACTCATCATCTCCCGCATCGACTATTGCAATTTCCTCCTTACTGGTCTTCCCAAAGTCAGACTTGAACCCCTACAATCTATTTTGCATGCAGCGGCTAGATTGATTTTCCTTGCAAACCGTTATTCCTCTGCTGAGCCACTCTGTCAGTCTCTACATTGGCTGCCTGTATTTCAACGAATCCAATATAAAATTCTTCTATTAACATATAGGGCCATCAACAAAATTGCACCGACATACATTTCCTCACTTGTCTCAAAATATCTCCCAACTCGACACCTCCATTCTGCACAAGATCTACGTCTCTCTTCCACTCTCATCACATCCTCCCATTCTCGGTTACAGGATTTTTTCTGGGCTGCACCCACTTTGTGGAATTCCCTCCCTCGCACAGTAAGACTTTTCTCTTGTCTTCAAACCTTCAAGCGTTCACTGAAAACCCACCTCTTCAGACAAGGTTATGATATTCCTCAACCACCATCTTAATTTCCCTAGATTACCCTATTACCATCCTCTACACAGCTAACGCAAGACAACAACCCTCTGACCAACATTGCCACACACACAGCCCACTCAATACTTTTACCTTTGCATTCTAGCTGGTCCACTGTGCAATATGATGTAGCACATGCCCTTGTGTTTCAAACTCCCATTGTCCTATAGATTGTAAGCTTGCGAGCAGGGTTCTCTTACCTCTCTGTCTGTATGTATTACCCAGTATTGTCTTATTAATGTTTGTTCCCAATTGTAAAGCGCTACGGAATCTGCTGCCACTGTATAAATAAATGTTGTTGATGATGATGATGATGTATTTCTGTCCTGACCTAAATACGTATTACATTTTTTTTTATCCAACTACTTCTAAAACAGGACCGCTCAGTAATTATTTTGGAGGGGTGGCTTGAAAAAATTATGGAGACTTCAAGGGTGCCGCAATCTGCAAAAGTTTGGGAACCACTACACAGTAAAACACCGATCCATAACACAATAAACCACCCAATCCATTACACAATAACCATCCAATCCATAACACAATAACACAATAACCATCCAATCCATAACACAATAACACAATAAACCACCCAATCCATAACACAATAAACCACCCTATTACACAATAAAACACCCAATCCATTACACAATAACCATACAATAACCATCCAATCTATTACACAATAAACCACTAATCCATTACACAATAAACCACCCAATCCATAACACAATGAACCACTCAATCCATAACACAATAAACCACCCTATCTATTACACAATAACCATCCAATCGATCACACAATAAACCACTAATCCATAACATAACAAAAATAATAAGAGAATAATTACCCACTCTAAAAGTGCTAATAAACGGGTAGATCCTTCCCAAGTGGTTTGATCTATGTCCATTTCGACCAAACACATATGTTACCAAATCGGCAGATTACAAGCACTAAACAGTCAGATAACCACACAGTGAGATAGTGGTCATTGTCCAACCACATGTTCAACCAGTTCTTATCAATGCCTAAAAAATTTCTAGTCACATGTTGATCAGGAATTTTGAGCGCACACAAATCGTGTGTTGCAGCCAGTTAGGTCTAAAGTAGCCCAATTAGTTCTCAACTTCACAGTGTGTGTGGCCATCTTGACACAGACATGCTAACAAGCACCCTCTTATCCAGCATTGACTAGATTGACAGCACATGTTATGTGAGTGGACTGCCGTGTCTGGCCATATCTTACATTTGAGTTGTTGTCCTCAGATGCAATGGGTTTGTTGATGCTATTTACAAACTTGTTCACATGCTCAAAATGCCTGGTCATTTCTGTGGCTAATACCATGTCAATTATGGCTTGACGAAGTGTTCGATACTGGGTCCTAAACAAGAAAAAACATGTTATTTCTGGTCACAATATCAAGTACAATTTTACCAAATAAAAATGGTGATTAGTAGGACAGGCGGTAACCCAGAGTTTCCCTATCGCAGTCCTCAAGTCAGTGGCAGAATAAAAAAGCAATCTTTGCATTTATGAATAAGATTTACTTAAAATAGTCAACACTCTATTCTCTCATGTGTATAAGACATTTTATTGCATTATTGTGTTGTGTTGTGTTAGAGTAGGGAAATGTGACTTTAGCTTTTACTACTATGAAGCCGTATCTCTAAGCTGGACACATCTTGAGATAGCCTGGCTCAACATGCGCACGTATATACGTTTTTATCCGCGCGTCTTTTTCTATACACGTTTAGTGTACAGATGTGTCCAACTCTACACAAGGCCCAATATGTTTACTCAGCTGAGGGGTAGATTTATTCAACCAATCAGAGTGCACCTATCATTTTCTAGAATGTACTAGATACATAATAGCTAGAATCTGATTGGTTGATATGGGCAAAACCTCCACTTAGAGTGGTCCGATCTTGCTTGAATTTTCAATTGAATGCTGGTTATTTTATGATATAGCTATTTGCTAGATAAATAGGTTTTTAACTATACTGTAGATAAAATTTTATCCTTAATTCTATCAATATTTATTACATTAGAATTGTAGGTTTGATATTACTTGTAGTACTGGTTTCACTTCAATATTTGCATGAATTAATCAAAATAGATGTACAATAATACAATTACTAGAATAATAAGTTATGTAACATACCGGTCCATGTTCTTGAAAATATTGCATTTGTTGTCCTTTGCCGTGAGCTGAAATGCCAGTGCAGAATGGTGACTTTCTAAGACCGCAGTGTCATTGTAAAGTAGGGCTAATTCACTGCCGGCATTGCAAAGGAAGGAGTTGGTGCGGCCGGGGTGATCTACGTCATGTACCGTGGCAGCTATTAGAGCGGCCACATTGTCCAGTTGGTCAAGACTTCCCTAAGGAAAGGACCATTAATAGTCAGACTCATCTACTGCTGCTGAAGTTCTCAGACACTTTAAGATGATCTCCACAGAAACGTAAGCTCGTGGTGCTAGACTGTGAGGATGGGGTTTGGCACATTACAAATCCCATTACGACATGCACATTGAAGTTAGTTGTAATGTCATTTTTTGCCACTTGTCATATTTCACTCAATATGATCTAAATAAATTCTAAACCCCCAGAGAATAACTAGTGAGCATGTATTATACAGAATAAGAGAAATTGTGCTATGTTACTGGGCAATATTGAAATAATATTGGAAATTAGAGGCAAATGGCAACTAAGGGGACTGTCAGTTTCCAGCTAGTGTGGATGAGTGACAGCAGCAGGGTGAAGATTGTACCATGTGGTACATCACCGGCTGCCTGAGCTCCCAGTGTATGTGGGTGTACAACACACTTTCATAGCTTACAGCTCGCACTAGACAAAGAAACATCATGGTTCCATAGCCTCTATAGTGGGTATCAATATACTATATTTTGCAGTTTTTCTAAAGGAATGTAGATAGGAGATCTCTTAGACCTGTCTGAGGTGAATTCCATTCACTCCGCATTCAACAAATCACAAATCGGGGTAAAACTCTGTGTGCTACATGGGTCAGGTACCCACACACTCAGACTGGAGAGAAGTTAATAATTAGTTGATAGTGATGGGTTATGAATTTGCGTTATTTGCACTTGTTTATTATCTTACATTTGTTGTATTAAAAGTCATTTTTCAGTTTTGAAGTGCACATGGACAGGAAGCTCTACACCCCCCCCCCCCCCCCTCTATATTATACAGCAGGGGTGCTCAACCTTATTTTAGTCGTCAATGTTTCAGACTTAAAGAATTAATCCCTAGGTGAAATAGGTTTGTGTTTATTTTCTCAAATTACCCCATATCCTAGTCCAAGTATCTAGTGTGCAGACCACTCAAAAGATTGATACAGTTTATTATGCATTATTTTGCGTCATACACTCAGGTTGTGATGCTGGATACAGAAGTACCTTCACGCTGTCCATCTGTAAGAAGTACGCCGTGGCGTGTAGAACGTCAGCTGCGTGTGTGGAGTTGTGGTAAGCATTGGAGGCGTGATAGTTGGCTTCAATTATCTGCAGCCAGGAGCGCAGAGTGGCTTCCGAACAGTTCAAAAATTCACAGACTCCAAAACAAGCAAATATCTTCAGACCAAGATAAACTAATGGCCTGGAAAAAATTATTAATTAACTGTGAGTTCATTTAGCTACAGTAAAGTTCAAGTCAGATTTTTACCTGTCAAAAGGAATAATAACATGGAACACAATAAAAATGAGATAATATTATTATTATTATTATTATTATTATTATAACAGATATATCATATCAATGATAATAAGATTACTGCATCTTAAATAACGCTAGATGACCTGGTGACAGTTCCGCTTTTAATGTTTATTATATTTGAAATATACAATTATTATTATGCAAAATGAAAAATAAACTCAACAACGTGCAACGTGAGCAGAATGTCACCCTGAGGCAGAGCCCTATGAGGCATTTGCACACATCAGATTAAATCTGACTTTCTTACTATTGCTGAACCTTCTCCTCCTATTCCTACTGCAAAGCCTGCTGGCTTCAGTAGACTAGAGACATTTCTACTCACAGTATGTGGCTGATGCAGAGTGATTAGTACCCAGCGTAGTGTATGTTGGGTGAAATCACTCTGCACGTGCTCAGAAAAGTGGGCGCACGCATATACGCGCATGCAGATTTGCATGATTCTACCACGTACGGCTGCTTGCGCCTGTATAAGCAGGACAACGCGCTCTGACATAGGTCAAGTGCAGTAATGATGTGTTATCTCAACTGCGAACCGATACAGACCGAGACAAAGATGGATATATACGAATGCTCCACTTACACTGCTTGGTCATTTCTTCATCACTCGGGAATATATTATGGTTTTGTGTGTGTATTTAAGCAAAACTTTTTTTTTGCACACATGAGACAGGGAGTTGTTTCTGCTGTATTAGGGAGGATTTACCAGTTTTATTGAAGCTTAATAGCAAATGTGTTTGTTGCAAATAATAGAAATAATTAAAACCACGGGTGAAAGTGGGACATAAGAGTATGTGACGTGTGCCTGGTGCAAGCCAGGTGTATATGTTACTGTTTCTGTCCAGCGCACATCTTAAGATAGTTGCCGCTTTGAATATGGCCACAATGGCGGCTTTCTTAATGAGTGCTTGTGATTTGGGAAGTAATTGACCCATAACCCAAGATCAATTTTAAGAGAATTAAATATATAATCCATCCACTTACCTTTTATGTGTAGTAGCTTCTAATTCAAATATATTAAAGTCCCAGGAATCCTCATTGTCCAGTAACTGTGCAATACGAGGCGGAACGTCATTAATGGTGATTGGCACTGACAGGTGACTATGGC
This sequence comes from Mixophyes fleayi, assembly GCF_038048845.1. NCBI lineage: Eukaryota > Metazoa > Chordata > Amphibia > Anura > Limnodynastidae > Mixophyes > Mixophyes fleayi. The sequence goes on along the minus strand of NC_134402.1, from coordinate 409,052,021 downwards.
TCTGGTGCATGTCTGTAATAATACAAGGTTACAGCTAATGCAGTTGTCTTATATACCAAATCAGGCTCATCAATTGCTCTATTCCTAAAAAATGTTTTACCTTTTGTTTGTAAATATGAAATAGTATTACCGATATATAATGTACAATTATCAGGGTTTCCCCCCCGATACTTTTCAATGTACTTTTGCAGCTTTTATTGGATCAATGTATTATTATTTTCCTGTCGGGCGGAAAATGGTTGTACCGGTGGCGCACTCTTACCCCAGTGCAGGGGCGCACGCAGGATTTTAAACATAGAGAGCTGCCGCACATGCGCAGCAGCTCCATTTTGGCGGCACTGCACTGACCAGCACAGCCGTGGACGCTTCTTTGACAGCGCCGTGGTTGCAAAGTAGGGACACTGTTCTTCTCGGAGGAGAGGGGTTTCTGGAGAACCAGAAACCCCCCTTGCTTGCGCCCCTGCAGTGATGTCTTCTGCCGTAGAAGTGCAAGACATCAGTTCCTTGTCTGTCCAGCATGTGCATAGTTAAACTACAGACAGATTACACTCTCTGGCAGCCATTGGATAAGGTAAGATATACTTACCACCATCTTCAGCTTGGTAAATAGCTGTCCCCATATATCTCGGTACTAAGCACTAAATTAGTGAACACCAGAGAAATCATAGATATCTCTGACGTCTATTGTTTTCATAATGGACCCTGACACTTAAAGTTGCCATAATCATACAGAAACAGCCGTTTCCGCAAGATTTTGGCTACAAAACAGAGCTTTCTTAACACATGGGCACGCTAGGCAGATCCCTGGGGGCCCCACAAGCATAGGGGCCCCATAGGCTTGCCTTCTTTTCAGTATATTATTCTGGAAATTGTACTCAGAGTGTTCATGTGCATGACGGTGACCAACTGTACAGGAGAACGTTCATTTTCATGACTGAAACTGATGCTGTGTATGGAAAATGACATCCTGAAGACCATTGACTTCAAGCCAATTCTAAAGCAATTTGCAAAGAAATTTCGCAAATATTTGTGTTGAACACTTGATTAATTATAAATAAATCATAGTAATTTCATACAGTGCCATCTCCGTCTGTATGATTTACCAACTAAGTACCATTTATATGCTGAATTTCTTGTTTTTCAACTTCAAGGCTCATGTTATATTGTCCAAACGTTTGTGTGGATTAATCTCTGCTATACAGCATGTTTTTTAATGTTTAACCACTGATTTTGTTGAAGGTACCAATAAATATAAGCTTCATTTTATCGATAATTTTCATTTTTATTCCAGTGAGTGTTTGTGTAGGTAGGGGGCCCAGTGCACTGCTCTGCCCGGAGGCCTATAGTGCTGTTAAGACGGCCCTGGTACACAATCTGCTTGATAAATAGGGCCATGTATGTGTGTGGGTCTTAGAGGATTAGTCTACCTTTGTGGATCCATAGGGTTTTTCCAAGCGTATATACCATCATTGCTTACAAACACTATTTAGTAGTGTATCTATGATTACCTGATATGGGTAAATATGCACGTTTTAGCTGCCCATGTGGCGGGCACTGTATTTACCTTGTACAATTAAAATCTGCTGTCAAAGCACCAAAGATATGGCAGTAGCAACATTTCATCCCTATGCAGTGCACACTCCTCAAAGCAGCCAGAAAGATGATTTATTCTTTTCTCAGGTAATCTTAGATACACTCTAAAAGTGGGTGTATCTAACCAACCACTGTAGATAGGTAGACATTGTAATTTGAACACCCTATTTAATAATGCAAACAAAATGTCCAATTAAGGAGGGCCTATATATGGATCTAGACTATAGCTGATTATTTAGTAATCATTAGACAAGTCTAGTGGCCTACAGATCTATTCTGGCTGCTTTATCAGTAACTTGGTGGTAAATTCATCAACAGAGATGCTGGAAACGGCCAGGTATTGTTTCTTGAGCCAGTTTGATGAAATGGCACAAAAATTTTAAAGTTTTCTGGAATTTCTCGAGCTTTTGAATGGTTCGAAAAAACATACTAAATTTGAGAGTCACACAGCTTCGCCCATATTTACGTCAGTTCGACCATGTGCAAACTGACTCAAATATGTTAGAACTGGTTCGCTCATGTGCAAACTGGCTCATGTGCAAACTGGCTTATGTGAAAACTGGCTCCTACGTGCTTGAGCTTAAATTGAGTCATATTAACTGTGTTTAATGGCAAACCCTCAAATGTGAACGACAAACTTCAAACATAGAAGTCTTTGCAGTTCAAATTAAAAAATGTAAATACTTTTTCATTATTTAAAGGTCTTCTTGAATTAATGCTTAAAAATAAAAAAAACATTTTACATGAATAGTGAACATTGATCACAAATGACAGATCTGGAGTGCGAACAACGAGCTTTAAACATGATTGTGAACACTGTGAATGGCGAGTGCAAACTACAAATTTTAGAACTAAAAATTTGAAGCAGGGTCAATTGCCGACTGTCCCCGAATATGTTCGTAGCCATCGAACCAGTTAGCAATTTTTTGAGCATCTTCATAATAAAACACTTCTTTGACTAGTTAATATTTTGGGTCACAGCTAGGTGGAGCTGTTGTTGCCATATATGACCGCTCAGTATTTTGGATTAGTGCCTCTGTGTGATGTTGAAAGCTTCAGTAGGTTCATAAAAGAATCACACAAAACAATCATAGCTTGGTACAAAACTTACTTTTTGAGAAAACATATTCATTTCCTGAAAGTCTTCGTAAACCATCCTGCAAAAAACAAAACTATAAACATGCTGTGTTGGCCAGGAGGCATCTCTGTACCTCTAAATTGTTTCGTACATAGGGGAATTTATTCTGCTGCATGGGAGGAAATTGAAAGGATGCCATTATTCTGCCCAATCATTCAAAATCTGTTTATAGTAATAATTTTGATTACCCAACATGACAAAAATTACATAATTTACATATTTTTGCTGCAGGAAAATTAACACTTAGTTCACTTACTATGTTTTGCTGCACCTAAAAACCCATTACCTCTCTATTATCTAACACACAAAAATGAGCCACGTTTTTATGTCTATACTGAACACATTCATCCAACATTAATTGTGTAAGAAAAAGTACGTAAACATCTATAATAATCAGGTCTATTTAAGGGGTAATTTTAGTTGTGTCACTGTGATAATAACCTTATAAGAGAATTGTTTATTTATCTTTTACTACAAATACTCCTCCTCCAGTTAGAAGAATGTCCTAATGGTCTCTGATACTGGTCAAAAAGCTGAAATTTCAGTCAGTTATGTTCCTGGTTCATCACTGGTCTTTGAATGCTGTAAAAATCTAACAATCCACCCAGTGATTTTTTTTACACCTTTAGCCAACAAGGGACAGGTCCCTTACAGTCTATTGTTTCATATAGAGAATCATTTCCCTCCTGACATGACAGCCTACTGCAAAGAGAGCATTATGAACATATTTAGTTAAGTGTAAACACTTCCATTATTTTAGGCATATTACAAAGCTCAGGAATACACAACCTTGATTGATTTTAGTGTAAAATACTGGGCTACATGGGAATAAAGAAAAATCTAAAGAGATTTTAGAGAGACAAATTTTAACCACTTTATGTGTGGTGGAACGTTCATTAGGGATGAATGATCTCATACAGTGCTAGTACATATATAATGGAGGCTGAGGGAAAATTGGAATAACTAATATAGTGTATTAATAAAAACTTAACATACAGTCATCAGACCCCCTACAAGGTCGTTAGTGTGAGGATCCTCATCTTTGGTTCCCAGCTGTGGAGAATAAAGCTCAGTGGTCCTTAGAATTTCCAAAACTCTGTCCAGAGCCTCTGCCACGGTTACAGGACTGTTCTCCTGAGCTGCATTTATGATGTTAATGACCTTTAATGGAAACATTGAAATAGACAGATTATTTTACACTATATATATATATATATATATATATATATATATATATATATATATAAATAAATAAATAAATAAAGAAATGTAAATATATAAATTTATAATATTTATAGGAAATCAGGACTATGTTCTTTATAGCAAAAAGTTCCATAGATATCACTGGATAACGTACACACGTATATATCATCATCATCATCATCATTTATTTATATAGCGTCACTGATTCCGCAGCGCTGTACAGAGAACTCATTCACATCAGTCCCTGCCTCATTACAGTCTAAACTCCCTAGCATACATACACACACACACACACACACACACACACACAGACAGAGAGAGACTAGGGTCAATTTTGATAGCGGCCAATTAACCTACTAGTATGTTTTTGGAATGTGGGAGGAAACAAACTCCACACAGATAAGGCCATGGTCGGGAATTGAACTCATGACCCCAGCGCTGTGAGGCAGAAGCGCTAACCACTTGGCCACCGTGCTGCCCAGAATATATATATATATATATATATATATATATATATATATATATATATATATGACCACGGTACTTACATTAAAATTAATTTAATATATATTGTACAAAAGAAGCCTTAAGAGATTAATGTACACTATTCATTGATATTCTCCTGGAAAAACCATGTTACAATGCAAGGGTTGCAAATTAGGTTATTATTTTGTACACAATATAAATCCTGGCTGTTTTTCATGTAGCACACAAATACCTGATAGCTTTATTTTTACACTGAAATTTAAAGTTGATCTAGGACATGCGCTACCCCAACTATAAATTTGACCCCGCATTTTAAATTTACCTCCCACTCCAATGTAACATGGTTTTGCCCAGGTGCAAAGTTACTCTTTTTTATGCTATGCTCTTCTTAATGACTCAGGCCTCCTATCTATATCATCAAACAGTAATTATATAATAAACATATGTCAACATTAAATCTAATATAATGGGAAGAAACCGTTAGCCTGGAAAAATAGTTTTCATGGCCCAGATTTATAGACAGATAAGGACATCCCTATATACTCTTCCAGGGCAAGGACACAAGCTGTGATAGTTGTATAGATTTCCTCATTTACAGATAAAGTTTGACTTTGTCTATAGCTCCAACAGACTAAAATACCACCTAGAGCACCTATAATTTATCTAGTTTTACAGCACACTATTGGTAAGGTGGAAGGCACCAATACTGCCTTGTGTTGGGGCACATACAATATAAATTCATTCAGTTACCTTCGTTATGGGAGCCTCTATGGTCATGGTATGAATCCGTGCCATTGATGAGTATCGGTGATTCTGTAAACTTGCTGATGTATAGTGTAAAATAAAAAAAAAGGGTAATTATTTCAACACACATGACATTTTCAGGTACAATTACACACAATCATTCTCACTGCCATCAGATACTTATCCAGATAACAGCCACCTATGATATTTAAAAATAAATTTCTGCAAAACTGTGCTGTAGTATAATTTTACTTAAAGAATAGAATAATCTATAAAATATTATTCCAACTACTAGTAATATAGAAAATAATATGTCAAATAATCTTAAATATACGTATAGTATATTAATATCTTGTTAGATAACAATTTACAAAGGCCACACACAAACACAAGCTTATTACTTAGCCCAGCCCATACAGACATCACTCAGGAGAATTTCTATCAAGGCTTTCTGGGTGGGAATATTCATATTATTATTGATGCTGCTGGCTCTTCTGTGCTGCTACTTCCGCAAAACATTATCTTCCTTACCGTCACTGCTCCGCGACGTGATCGACTTTACATCAACCGACTCTTTTCTTCTATTCTTATGTCTGAACGAGTGAGAGTGAGACTCTGAAGGACAATATAAAATATAGATTAGTGCACAAAGTTATGCCACATTCTTTCATGAACATAATTTAGAATATTTCTACAGCTACTGTCAAATATGGTTGTATGCTACTGTATTTTCGCTCAAAATTATGGTCATATTTTTCTATCAGAAGTCTACAACCTACGGTTCTTCAGCTATAAATCTCTGTCTGTTGCTTACTGGCTGGGGCCTGAACTCAAATCATGAATGTTGGGTTAGGCAACTATAAGTCTGAAGAGCTACATATTGGAGACCTCTATATTAATGAATAGATCAAACAGATGAAAAAATATATAGTCTCATGAAAAGACATTATTTCACAATAGTAATTTGTCTCATAGAAGTAAAGGCTAGTAGATAACCTGTTAATGCATTGTCTCCTGAGTATTTCTCGTCTCGATTGATCTTGTAGATCTGAAAGTATAATAAGAGTGAAAATAAATAAATACAATGCCTTACTACTAGGAAGGTTTCAATAAGGTTGAGGCAGAGCTGGTCAGACTTCTGATGTCCACTGGACGCAACAGTTTTGGTGCCCATAGCCGTACCAGCAGATAGCAAACTCATTAGCAAAACTAGATTCTAAATACATCCATTATATGAGGCTATTTGCTAATTCTAGACAGTGTGCTTCACAGTTTCCAACCAAAGTCCCCCCAAAAGATATAAAGATAGCAAAAAATTAGAGAGCATGAAGCTGATGAAGAGCCAGCTTGTGTAGCGCGAGTTGCGTGTATTGTTATGCTCAGAAAGTGGGTGCACGCATATGCACCTATGCAAACTTGGGCGTACTGCTAGGAGGTGTAGCGTTTGTATCTATCATAGAACATCTCCATATGTGTACAGCTCTACATATGGGTGGAAATATGGCTGTTTTCCATGCTATTTTTGTAAGGGTAATTTACTACCATTATAGTCCAACTCTTCATCAGCCCCTTTGTGGCCAGAATTTCATAATTCCTCTATGTCACAATTTTTTTTGGTGTAATCCTTGACTTTTTCAACTGAAAATATTTAAATTGGATCCGGATTGTATGTCGCAATCTTGAAAAATAATGTTTCTAAACATGGATAACAATCAGCATTTTGCCCAACATCCGGCCAATCGTAAACAGAATTGATTGATTTCAACACTACATAATTTCAGCATTTGATATTGCATGATCTCTGAGATATATAAAGAGACTATAAAGAAAATAATTACTAGCTACTAGTACATATCTCATTTTACAACGTTTTGTGCTGGTGTCTTGATAGATAATATGCATTTGGGAAATTTGTCCATCTACCTAAAATATTTAATTATGGAACCCCAATATGTTTTGTTAAATAAAACATATTTAAATTGGCTATATCCCTCATTTGCAGCTAGAAGACTTTGAAATATCACCCAAGTTTCTTAATGCTGCTATTTATGTACTAAACTGGTAAAATCCAGGTTTCAATCTGAAGCTCATTATCTTGTGCTATATTCGCTTTACACTCTATGAAACAGACCCACTTTTAAGCTGGCTCTCCAAGTTATTAATGCAGTGAACAAGTCAGATTATTGTAGAAATCACTTTCAATAATTAATAATTACTAAAGAGCACTAAGCTACTTTTCAGGAAATGTCTTGAGGAATTCAAATTACTTCACTAACTCCAAAATAGAGAAGCCCATTGTTCCAGTTTGGAATTACCTGCTGGCTAACGTGTTCGAGACCCTGGTATACACAATAACATTCTGTTTTTCCTTATTTTGCAGTAAACTCACAATACTGCTTTCATTGCTTCACTCTTGCAGTTCTACGCTTTTTCTGTTTAAATTATGAAGATAATTTTGGACACTAGCAGATATCTGATTGGTTAACATTGGCTAAAAAGTAAAGCCTGTATTTATTTGTCCCAGTTAAGGAGCGTGGATTATTATGTTATTATGAATTATTATGTTTACAGTAGATTAAAATATCCCGAACCATAGATTAGTGCTGCCCAAATATGTACAAGAACAGAGCTGCATTTATATTATACTTGTGGTCATGGGCCACATTCTGTTTGAAGAAGGATGTAATACAATACAGTCTATTGAGACTTTCAGGGAAGGCAGGGTATGAAAAACCTTGGAGAGCTGCGCATGGGCTGCGGGGCCTCCAGTTAAAGAGTCATAAAAGACTAAGGTATGAGATTTGTAGACTAAGGCTGGGTACACACTACAGAAAATATTTCCCATGTGATATCCGTAATGATTTTACCAAGAACTGAAAAAATAAAAAAATCCCGATCAGTAGGCCGATTCATGTGTACACACTAAACACGATTTACCGTCAGATCGGTGCTCTTCATCTGTCATAACCATCGGCTGAAAAGATGGTGACTCTGCACGCTCCATAGAGATCTAAGGACACTGCCGGTGGTGAGTGCGTACACACTGCAGAACTGGAATGACATCGTTCTCCATCGTTGAACGAGATTTTTAGTTCAGTTTAAAAAGCAAATCAAATGATACGATGAGGTTTGTTGTTGCAGCGTACACACTAATGTGGTCGTTTATTGTGTGATTAGCCCGATAAACGGCTGAAAAACCTGTAGTGTGCACCCAGCCTAATCCTCACTGGTAACAAAGATTTGTGTCATTGTTTCCTAGGAAAAAATATCCACGACCTGTGGCTCTTCTGTAGCAACCGATGAAGGATTCCTATTTGTATTCCTTATGGCTTAGCAACAGGTTTGTCGTTCTTCTACTATATTGACCAATGAAAAGGATTCTTTAACAATAAATATTTCTCAAACCAGTTATGCTCTCTTTAAATGCAATTAGTAAAAGCAGATGTACCCTCTTACCTCTTTGTCTGTCTGTTAATAACCGGTCTTTCTTTATTGCTGGGTTTGCTCCCAATTGTAAAGCGCTGGGGTATATGCTAGCGCTATATAAATAACCGTTAATAAAATAATAATAAATGTACCTGTTTATTGTTGTCACTGGCACTGCACAGCTTCTTGATAGACACAAAATGTCTAATTTTCCTATTAACATAAATATGCAACAATTAGCCACCTACTGTCAACTAGTTACCAAAACTCTTGGTGCATAATACAGCACTATTATACATATTTTTTTTTTTAAATAATTGTTTTTGCTGGTGAAAAGTGAAAATTTAATTGGACCACTTAAAAATTTCAGCCAGATTCCCTCTAAATTATTTAAAAATACCTGTTCCTATGATTTCAACATAATGGGAGCTTCTATTCATAAATTGAAAATTGGAAATTAAAGACTCACAAACGCATCGCTCACATCTGCACATCTTTGAAGTGAACAAAAAATATTTTTCAATCATGAAAATGCATTCTTCAAACTAACTTTATTTAAAATTACAAAACAATGTTGCGAAAAAACAAAACTGAAATATGCTGTTTGCATAAGTATTGGATTCCTCTGTATGGAAGATTTAATTTTACACTGTAAAAAATTGCCAGATGAGGACACAACTGCCTCACGAGTGCCCCCCACCAAATATTAAAATAACTGCCATATTTAAGGACTCCTTTATCATGTCCAAGTGCCTCAACCACACAGGAAGAGTGACCAATAGGAAGACTACATCAAATGTGGCCTTCACATTCTAAGGGCTAGATTTACTAAGCTGCGGGTTTGAAAAAGTGGGGATGTTGCCTATAGCAACCAATCAGATTCTAGCTTTCATTTTGTAGAAGGTACTGAATAAATGAAAGCTAGAATCTGATTGGTTGCTATAGGCAACATCCCCACTTTTTCAAACCCGCAGCTTAGTAAATCTAGCCCTAAGTATTGCTGGCATAATTGTAATATGGTGTGGGACATTATGCACATATTCTGGACCTGTTTTGTAATACAGAACCTGTGCAGAGAAGTCGTTACTTTATCCAGCATAGTGGCTAACAAACTGAAACCCTGAATTAGCTCCTACAACACTTTCCTCCTCAAGCTCCAAACAGCGATAGATTTGTTATAGGCCGCATTTTAAAAGCCACCAGGACAGCTATTGCCCGAAACTGGAAAAACCCTTTACCTCCAACTCTTAAGAAAAATAATCTTTACGGTACAGCTCAGCTTCCAGATGGAAATCATTGGTATGCCCTAATCCACTGCGACTTCCTCACCCTTAATGAAAAGGTTTAGTTGGCATGAATATATCATGGCATACCCAGTCCTCCAACTCAATGACCCCACAGTATATTTCTATGTTAGAATCACTACAACCATCACAAGCTTAAATCCATAACTGAGTTAGTGAGTTATAGATATGCTTCACAGGAATTGCTTTGGCTGATATGATTTTGCAATTATCCAACTATGTACCCTTCCCTCCTATTCCATTTCCTATGAATCTCTTATCCCCTCTTTTTGGTTTTCTGTTCCCCTCAAATTTGATAAATATTCAATAAAAATATTGAAAACAATAACTGCCGTATCTTCTGGCTAAACACTCCACAGTAAAGCGCTCATTATTCAGCATACTTGTAGGCTTGTACTTGCTCCCTCCCGATAGTGTCACCATGAATCCGCCCCTTGCTGCCCAACAGCGCACTTTGCGACATAGCACGACAGGTGTGCTGAAAAATGTCTGTCCTTCCGGGAGGACTCCCCTGAAATACGGGAATCTCCGGAACATATCGGGAGAGTAGGCAAGCATGTTATTCAGGTTGTGAATCAGAAGAAAGCTGCATGAAACCACCCAGACTCTGCCTAGAACAGGTCTCTACACAAGCAAGGAGACCAGAGAGAGGCCAACAGTCATATTGAAAGAGTTACTGAGTTCAGTAGCTGAGACTGCAGTAACACCATCACCATATCAAGACCTTGCGTATTAATGGCTTTTATGGGACATATGTATCATGTAAAAAGCAGGTCTGGATTTTGCCAAAAAGCATGAGAGTGACCCATTTGCAATGTGGGAAAAAATTCTGTGGCCACAGTTCAAAGTTCAAAGCGATAGGTGTGGTGCAAGAGTCATTTAGCCCATACCTCAGAAAAGACCCCATGCCTAAAGTGAAGCATGGTGGTGGTGGCATGGTTGCTGTTCATCAGCAGGTCCTGGGCATCTAGTTAATATAGACCATAGAGTGGGTGGTGGAAAACACAGGGAAATACTGAGAACTTGTTTAAGTCTTCAAAAAACTGAAGCTTAGATGATTGCTCATTGTTCAGAAGAACACTGATCCCAAACAAACATTGTGGCTCTACAACAAAAAGGTGACTGTCCTACAGTGGCCATGTCAAAGCCCCGATCTCAATCCAGGAGTTGGTGGGACTATTTGAAAATTAGGGTGCACAAGCGTCATCCGACTAACCTGAACAACCTGGAGCAAATTGCATGGAAGAAGGGGCCAAAGCAATTTCCAAACCGTGTGCAAAATGGGTACATACTTACCCCCAAAAGACTTAAAGCTGTTGGTGCAGAAAATTGTGTCTAGACAAAATATTAAAGTCTGAAGGTTCAATACTTCTAGCATATTTCAGTTTTGATAATTTCTTGCAATGTTTTTGTATCATAAAACAATATTACATTAAAAAATCTCTAATTTTGGGTTTCAGTGCAATGAAATAAATATTTCGCAGAGAATAAAACTTCATTGTAGGATTTGTTCATCGGTAAATTGATAGATTTGTGCAAGATGGTGATGGTATATGGTGATTACACTTCAAAGCTACAAGTAAACATCAGTATATGAAACACTACAACTATCATTAATTGTCTATTCCATCTTTTCTATTGTTATTTTTATAAAGCAGAAATCGGAGACATGATTGTACTGTATTTTGTAAAGTAGATGAGTCACATCCTCTTGATTTGGTTGTGGTAGGTTTTAGGCTTTGTACATACTACTGTATTTTCAGCCGATTATCGAGTTAATCAGACGATAAACGTCCGGTTGGCCCGATATCACATTAGTGTGTACGCTGCAAAGCTCTTCGTATCGTTGAACGGGATTTTTAAATCAGGCTATAAATCTCCTTCATCTCTGGAAAAATGTTGTTCCAATCCTGCAGCGGTTGGGTACACACTACAGAAATTTTCTCTCGATGTGTTATCAATAACATTTTACCGACTGATTAAAAAACAAAAGTCCCGATCAGCATGCGGATTTCTGTGTACACACTAAACACGTTTTACAAGATTTACCTTCAGATCTGTGCTCTTCATCTGTTATAACCATCAGCTGTAAAGATCGTGACTCTGCACACTGCATAGATATCTATGGACACTGCTGGTCGTGAGTGCGTACACACTGCAGGATTGGAACAACATTGTTCCAACGTTTTTAGTTTGGTCAAAAATCAAATGCAACGATACAATGTGCTTTGGAAAGATGATCATTCATTGTTGCAGTGTACACACTAATGGAATATCAGGCCGAACTGTCGTTTATCGGGTGATTGGTCTAATAATCCTCTGAAAACCCTATAGTGTGTACCCAGCCTAAAAGCATAACAAGGGTACTGAACCAGACTTCTGAGATTAAGCTTACATGAGGAAGTGACATTAGGAAAAGGGGTTAACATGAACCAAGTTGCTTTAAGGCATGAAATCACCACAATTCTGATCTACATAGGGAGGATCAGTAGTGCATAATAATACTAGTCTTTTTCTCTTATAAATGTATACCCATTTTCAACTCTGTCCTATTTTGCATTTTCCCTCTGATAACATGACATTGCATCCAAGTGAACAACAAGAGATGGATTCAGAAGGCATTCTAGTCATTTAAAGTGGACCACTCCCCTAGACGTGCTGGAGACAGGCTTTCCGATATTCCATAGAATTTAGCTGAGTAAATGTTACTGGCTATTAGTGAATTGACTGGCTGTATTCTCATCAACATGGCTGCTTCCACTGTGTGCAGGTTTAAAAATAAACTTTCCTTGTCAAGTTGGCTTTATAGAAAGGAATGAAAAATGATCATAGCAAAACAATCTTTTTTTTTTAACAAGTGTGAAGTCCATTTTTTGGTGCTTTGTGTGTATGTGGGTTTTATTAGGGGTGAAAGGTTTATTTTAAAGTTTAAAATTATCTTTCCTTCAGACATCAAGGTCTTAACTGAAAATGAAAACCTAAAATTATTAAATTATTAAATTAATTATTAGTTATATACCAACAATCTGTATAGTAAAAGCATTTATTGTCGTCAAAGCTCAAACACTTTTATTATTTTATACTTCTACTATTCTTTGGATGCAGTTTTTATTTTCCACACTATTAACCAAGGAGCCAATATTAATAATATTAACTAGCTAGCTAATGAAGCACATAACATAAAACTGAAATAATTTGCGCACAGCAACGACATACAGTCCTGTACAATGTCCAAGAGTGAGTGTTATTTAAAAAAGTCTCCTAGCTGCAAAACGAAGAAAAAATACACAATTACTCTGTTCAGACATCAGAAGAAAAAAAAAAAAGTCGTCAAAGGGACGCACAGGCCAAACATGATATTTTGTGTAAGCATTTTCCACCACTTGGTATACATCCATTTTGTCTAGCCTTGCAATGTACAGGGTGATTCAAAAGTCGCAGTACACCCTTTTATTTCAAAAACTCTACAGGAAATTGGGAAACCTGAATACTCCAGTAAGGTATGGGTGACGTGGTCTATCTTTTACGGTATGTACCAAACATGGGCGCCATATTGAAATCGGCCCAATTCCTGTAGAGTTTTTGAAATAAAAGGGTGTACTGCGACTTTTCAATCACCCTGTATATTGATTTTTTATAGAGAGTGTTAACACCCTTCTAAAAGCCCATATTAGCCATTTGAAATTGTGTAAACATAATGGTTTCATTACATTCTTCCCAGGAACTGCAATTGGACAATCAGACCAAATTAGGTCACACCCCCAATCCTTCCAAAACCACACCCTGTTTCATTCATGGTAGTCCAGTTCCACACCACCTTCAAACAGGCAACACCCCTTTTAACCTCTGAATGTCAGAAATGTCATGTAAAAACATACTTGACAACTGTGGAAAACTTGCCTCCGGGAGATGTGGGGGGGGGGGCAGGTGGGTGTGTGGGTGCGGGGTTTGGTGAATCACATAGTTTGGACCCGCCCCATAAAACATCATATGTTATAACCTATCATGGCAGGGGGCATGGCCACAATGATGCGCAAGTCACATCATAAGCCCCGCCCCTGCCATTTAATTAATTGTGCCCAGGACCCAGGAAGTTGCTCTGCTCTCCTGGGAGTCTGGGAGGACTCCCAGAAATTTGGGAGTCTCCGGGACATTCCAGGAGAGCAGGGCAACTGTGTATAAAAACTGGGACAGCTGGGATGTATGCTCTGTATTTTGTTAGTGAACACATGAATGAGCCCAGAACAAGCTGTCTTGTACTCACCCTCCTTGTCCAATGACTGGAGTGACTTTCACATGTTGCTGTATGCTGTCTCCTGATTTCCGCCGTGCATAATAAATCCCTTGCCATTCCTTAAACAAACAAAGTAAGATTAATTGTCACCTTCAATTATATAGAGTGACCTGGCAGAGCATTTTAATATACTGATTTTGCAATTGAGCATTCTTATTTGTTGTAGCTCCGCTTGGGAGCTGTATCCTTGAAACGTTCTGCTCTTACAGCAGGAGAGATACAAAGCCAGCAGTAACGGTATCACTGACTGTGCCTGGCTTGGATAGTTAGACAATATTCAGGTCAATACCATTGTTAAAAAAAACACATTTCTATACATCTGCTTCCCTCCAAAGGAAGTTAAATTAACCCCACCAAAAATGTTCTTTTTAAATGAATATCCTCATAAGCAGGATGATTTACAAAGCGGTTATTTTGTATTTAAATTTGCTGTATTTTGGTGAAAGAAAAGCGCACACTAAAGCCTTTACCCACTAGTGTCAAAAATCATGCTACTTCATGTTACTAGGGTTTTTATGATAGTACAATCGTGACATGGGGATGGAAACCATTGGTACCAATGAGCTCATACCCACTAGCTCTTGTGTGTCTTTTGGACGCTGCCTGCTCCATTTATTTGGGTTCACTGCAAGTGAATGCATTGGGACAAAGGAGAACTCTCCAGCAACATCCCTCCACAACCACATGCTTTTATACAGGTGTTTCCCTAACGCCAGTCGGTAGCCATCCTAAGGCCGACCTCATTCACAAGAAAATAATTGAAAACGAATTTTTAGCTACTCATTAGTAGTTTTTTTTCTAAGAATACAGCTAATGACAGTACAGCTCTTTACACGTCTGTGTATTTTAATCTTAAGTGCTAGCTCTTAAACGCTATATATATATTCCTACACTAGGCTAGAGCATATAGAGGTGCATAAAGTACCTATGCAGAATTAGTCTCAAGCAGCCAAAAATATTAATAATTAGCAAATTTTCTTATTATCAATATACAATTCAAAATAAGAATTTGGGTTTTCCCCCAAAGCAATTGAGGTAAGGGTGTTAAGCCCTGGAATAGCAGAACTACAACGATCCAGAACTAGAATACTAACGATTGGGGGAAAAATGCTTAATAAAAAAAGACCAGACTATGCTTAGCTCATGAATTAACATACATAGTAACATAGCTGATGAGGTTGAAAAAAGACACCAGTCCATCAAGTTCAACCTATTTTGGATCTCCTGCGAACCGAACCCTCTCTTATATCTGAAATTGATCCAAATGAAGCAACCGCCAATCGGGTAAAATCCCTCCTGATCCAATATTGCAGCCCTTTTTCTCCCTGGATCCACTACTATCCTTAATTTTAATTAACGGTCGGAACCCTGGATAACCTTTTCTGCTAAAAATTTGTCTTTATACAAAGGGTTAGAACCCTTTCTTAAACATATCAATCGAATCTGCCATCACGTCCTTCCCTGGCAGTGAATTCCATATCGATTGCCCTTACTGTAAAGAACCCCTTCCTTTCCCTTTGAGATTTTGTGCAAAACATTAAAGTCTAAAAGTTCTTTTAAATAAGTTAAATGATGCTATTGGCCGCCCTGAGTCCAACACCTTTTATTATGCTGTATTTGTCCATTACAACTTCTATACATGTAAACATACTGCAATTGTCGACATGCAAACATATTGTTCTTTACCTTTCCCTTTTTGATACATGTGTTGATAGTATCTAACAGATCGGCACGGTTTTTGTCACTTTTCGGCAGTTCCATGAGCTCTTTCCCCAGGAGTTCTTCCTTGTGGTAGCCCATCATCCGTTCGAAAGCTGGGTTAACATACTAACAAGTTACAAGTACTTAGAACTGTGAGGTTATTCCCAGATTGTCATTCAGTAAAATATACCCTCAGTACATACTAACAGGCAATTCTGCAATAATAAAATATCTTTACTGTGCTGTTCAAAGTAAAATCACTACTGAAATACTACTGACAATATTATTAGATCAGTGTAGAACAAATCATTGCAGCAAAACGATCTTGAGTAGACGAGTTGGTTTATATATGTAATCAATGGAATAACTGTTCTAAGCCTATCTGGACCAGTTGTGAGTATTTGTCACAATTTTTTTTTTCTTATTCATGCATTAGTGGTTGGCTCTGATAAATAGCTACCAAGTGCTACTATAATGAATAGGGAAGAGAAAATAGCAGCCTAGGCTGGTACCTTTAAAATTTGAGATTCAATGGAATTTTCCAGTACACAAGACATTTAGATAGTTACAATTACTAACTGTACATTTTCCATGTGATTTATTAGTAAAAAGACCCCCCCATAGAAAACAATAACGTGTTTTATAATGTAACACTTTCAAAACCCGTCTGGGTCTGGAGAGGCGGGATAGGGGAGGGAAAGGGTGTTTCAATGTTGGGCGAGTACAGTAAAGGCCTGTATACGCAAAGCAGCTCATACAGACCTGCAGAAACACACATGTATGCCTGGTAGGAGGCGTATCTATTATCTACTATTATTACATTAATGATGATAACTTGTCGTAAACCAGGTGTATATGCAGCTGATGTGGAGGCATCTCGTGCTGCTCTTCATACGGGTAGAAATACACTATTCTTCTGTGCTCCATGAGTATTTTCTTCACATTTTTTCAACCAACACTGCATCAGCCCCAATGTGTTTTGCCATACTTTGGAGAACCATGCTATAAGATTGTCTTATCTTTCATTTTTTTTATCTCCTACTTTTTGTTCTTTTCTAATGGGGTACAGTGCTAGTACAATCAATGGGGTCATGGGGCTGGTACAATTAATGGGATGGAACAGGTCTTTACAATCAATAGGGGCACAAGCTTTGTACAATTAATGAGGAGAAACAGGGCTGGTCCACTGAATAGGGACATAGGGTGGTGCAAGTAATGGATGGTACAGAGCAGGTGTTCTTAATGGGGCTATAGAGGCTGATAGTATTAATGGGGACGCACAGGACTGGCACAGTTAATGGTGGGCACATCGATGATATATATCATGGATGCCTATGGCTATTTGCTGTATTCAATATGTATTTAATTGGGTTTAATGTTTGAATGGTAATGGTAGGAATTGAAAGTAGGAGTAGACTGCATTTTTCCAACTTTGCTTTGGGAGCCAAAACACTGTGTCCTGCCATTGCTTTCTGGATAATTTATTGCTGGATACATGGTTTCTGGATAACTGGTTCCTGGATATCTGATATCTGGATAACTTGTTTCTAGATACCTGGGAATAAATGTATCAATCTCCGGTTTTGTCAACTCACGGGAGTTCGGCGAGATGACAGCTTAAATTTAAAGCAGCGCTGCCTTGTAAAGGGAAGTTTCCCTTCACAAGGCAGCGCCGCTTTAAATTTAAGCTGTCATCTCGCCGAACTCCCACGAGTTGACAAAACCGGAGATTGATACATTTACACCCTGGTCTCTGGATAAATGATTTCTAGATACTTGGTTTCTGGATAACTGATTTCCTGTATATCTGGTTTCTAGATACCTGGTTTCTAGATAACTGATTTCTGGATAACTGGTTTCTAGATACCTGGTTTCTGGATAAGAGATCACATACTTGCACATAAATTCAAAATGATCTGTTTCACTACAATATTCAATTCGCAAGAAATCTCACCCCAGCTTTGTTCATCTGTAGTTGCAATCCTAAACTACAGATATATTATGGACAAACCACTAAACACAAAATGTTCTGCATAAAGATAAACAGCTTGATAAGGATCGGTTATCTGTACCTGTATAACATGTTCTTCACTTGTAATCTCTACTGCTTCTTGACAATGATCTAAGGCTGTGAATATTGAATTACAGGACCTGCAACGAATGAGCAGTCAATCATCATTTTAAATTAAAACATATAAAATGCTGTCACTTTCAAAATAGATGTACGTTGTCAATATAAGTCTCTAGCTGGGCACCTGCACTTTATCACCAGCTACTTAACGTCCTAAGATCAATATCACTACCGTAGTAAAACATCCAGCCGCAAATAGAAGTAATTGAATTTAATTTGTGGCGATTGCTATAGTCTTGTTATGACTGATTGATGTTTCAAATCGTTTATCATAAATCAGTACTCACCAAGATATAAGTAGTGCAAGGTGTAAGTAGTATTATAAGAATTAATGTGTATGATACTAATAAATAATTATGGAATGTAAAACAATATATGAAGAGCTACTAATAAAAAAATGTGCCCAATATGTATATACACACTTATGAAAACTAAAACTAATGACATGGATTATCCACATTTGGACAACCGCAAATATTTATGGACCATGATTTTGTTTATTGGGGTTCCTCTTACCTGGATCCTTAATGTTAGCAGCAGCGGCGGAACTACTATTGGTGCGGCAGGTGCCGTGCATCGGAGCCCATGGAGATAATTGGGCCCGCTGCACGGTAGATGCAGAGGGTTGGAACTAGGGAGCTGTGGGCCCCAGTTTCCTCCTCCCCTCTTCCTGCACCAGGGTCCACAGCTCGCTAATTCTGTATCCGGTTAGCAACCATGCCAGTCTGTCCTAACTGTTCAAGAACATAGGTGATACTATATACATCATACTAAGCAGGAGTTTGAATCTGCTGCCCAATTTATCACTTCACTATCATCACTGACAGCGCTGTACTCTCCTGGCTGTCTTTGCTGGTGGTGCACGCTGGCAGTCTGCTTATGGCGAGTACAACCATGGGCCGTGAAACCAAATAGCTGGAGCTGTCCAAAGGTGGCCAATCCCTTTCATTTGTCAATATGTACCTATTGTAACAAAGAGAGGCATTTATCTGACAAGATGCAGAGAAAGCATACAAGCAGAATAAAACATTGACGCAGTTATGCACCTAGATTGAGGTTAAATCAGGTAAAGACTTATGTGTAATTTAAAGTTTGGTTAACTTACATGATTTGAAAGCTCCTTCCTCTCAGCAGACAGACAGGGTGTGTCTGTTAGTGCAAACAGAGCCAGTGATGGACGTATCCTCTTAAAGAGAAGGTGGGTGTGTCACCTGCCCATCAAGCTAAGGCTAGGGGAGGAGTATCATGTATAAAAGCTTGTTTGTATCATTTGTTCAGAGAGACCAATGCTGGAGAAGCTGGCTGGTCTTGAGAGAGCTGGTCTATGTCTAGCTAGCGTTTAGGGTCACCATATTTGCTGTGAAATTCATATGGTGTCAAATACATTTTAACCATCCTGACAATAAAACTGCATAAAAAGAAGAAGTTGTTCGAGTGTGCTTCAGCAGTAGCGGGCTCTTGCCACAAGTGGTGTCAGGAGTGGGATGCTCCGGGAAGCAAGTTTCCGCTACCCAATCCGCGCAGACGTCAACGTGGAGGAAGTACTGAGAACCCTTGTGAATGTGGCCACTGCGCAGCAAGAGCAGCAAGCTCAGATGCTACGAGTCGCCGAGGCGCAGGTGGAAAACACAAGGCTCTTAAGAGAAGAGTTAAGCCAGGTGAGGCATGACAAAAATGAACCACCTGGTCCAGTTCTGCAGAAAATGTCACCAGCTGATGACATAGAAGCATATCTGGTGTCCTTTGAGAGACTTGCAAAAAGGGCAAAATGGCCTCCTAAAGATTGGGCTGAGAGACTGGTGCCATATCTGACTGGGGAAGCTCAGTGAGCTTATATGGATCTAGATGAGGACCGAGCTTCTGATTATTTGTGTCTAAAGTCTGAGATATTGGCTCGCATTGGGGTTTCCGGGCCAGGTCGAGCCCAGCGCTATCATCAATGGCGCTATGATAAAGAAAAACCGGTCAGAGCGCAAGTGGCTGAGCTTTCTAAAATTTTAAAGAAATGGCTGCAGCCTGAGGAGATTTCGCCTTTTCGGATTATTGTAGTTCTGGCGATAGATCACCGCATCCGGGGGATGAACCGCGATTTGAAAAGGTGGGTGCTGCAATCGGACCCACAAACTTATGAAGAGCTTGCCACAGTGGTAGAAAGGTTTTGTGTGCTACAGCAAATGACTAAAGAACCTGCATTCATACCAAAGTCGCTGCCACGCCAAAAGCCAGGTTTGACAATCCTTGCTACAGGGCCTAATGGCAAAACTGCTACGGACAGATGGCCAGGTGCAAAGCTGTCTAATCTGAAGTGTTTCGAATGTGGTGAGCCAGGCCACTTTAAGGCAGAGTGTCCTAAACTACAGGAACCCATGGACTGTTCTGTGGCACATATTAGACCTGCATTTCCAAGCTGTTTTACCATGAGTCCCACATCAGGAAGTCCTTGTTTGTTCCGGGTGACTGTGCTAATCAATCAAAACCTTGTTCTGGCCTTGGTTGACTCGGGGAGTGAACTCTCATTGGTTTCCAGCTCTGCCTTACCCGAAACCATAACTTCTCGGTTGCCCAAGGTGAAGGTTCTTTGCGTACATGGCACGACAGAGGAGTATGAAAGAACAATACTACCAGTCACACTCAAAGACAAAACCGTTATGGTGGTAGCTGCCATAGCACCTAAACTCCCATACCCACTGTTTAATGAGGTCCTCGGTGAGCAGATCCGGCCGGACATGCCGGCAACTGATGCAACGGTCGGAAGCCCGGTCTTAAAAAAACCGCCTAAGAATCCACAACATCTGGACATCGATCTTTGGGAACCGCCAAACCGGAATGCCATCCTGGGAGTCACAGCAGGAGTTTCACAAAAGCATCCACCTGCGGAGAAACATGGACAGTCCAAACTAGCATTGGTCGGTGATGTCACAGATGAGCCCACCCCGCCTGTCAGTGAGGATACGGACTGGTCTGCAATACCAATTTTGTTTCCTCTGCAGGACTTTGCACGGGACCAACTTAATGATGCCACTTTGGAACATGCCTTTAAAAGTGTGACTGAGGTAAATGGGGTAGCGAAAGCCGCCCAGCCTACAGAAGGTATACCATATTTTGTTGTCAAAAATAATTTCCTGTATAGAGTTGCTATTGTACAGGGGGAAAAAGTAGAACAATTAATGGTTCCTCAGGTACATGTACCCCTAGTGTTAAAAGCAGCGCACACACATGTCTGTGGGGGACACCTAGGGGAGGATAAAACACGGGAACGAGTTCTGCTTAGGTTTTACTGGCCCGGGGTACACATGGCAGTGAAAAAGTATTGCCGGTCCTGTCCCATTTGTCAGAGAACCTGTTCCAAACCCATGTACAGAGCACCTCTCATTCCAATACCAATAGTACAAGTTCCTTTTGAATGGATAGCCATGGACCTTGTGGGGCCACTGGAAAAATCTGCACGTGAGCACCAATATATACTAATGGTGCTTGGCTATGCAACCAGGTATCCAGAAGCAATTGCCCTACGAAACATAAAGTCCAGTACCATAGCTAGAGAACTTGTATTGATGTTTACACGCTTGGGAATACCCAAAGAAATTCTCACAGACCAGGGTACTCCCTTCATGTCCAAACTGATGAAGGACATGTGCCAGTTGCTAGGGGTTATGGTGCTTCACACCTCCGTGTACCATCCACAAACAGACGGCTTGGTGGAACGCTTTAACCGCACATTAAAGCACATGCTCAGGAAAGCAGTGGCTCAAGAAAAAAAAGATTGGGACACTCTTATTCCCTACTTGATGTTTGCCATCCGTGAGGTACCTCAAGCGTCAACAGGGTTTAGTCCATTTGAGTTATTGTTTGGGAGACAGCCCAGGGATATCTTGGATATGTTAAAAGAAGGGTGGGAGCAGCAAGGTCCCAGGGAGCCCAATCTGGTTCAATTTGTGTCCCAAATGTATGAGAGGCTAGGAAAGATAAGGCCCATTGTGCAGCAACATGTAAAAGAGGCTCAGGAACAACAGAAGAAAAGTTATGATAAAAGTGCTGTTGTTCGATCTTTCAAGCCTGGGGACAAGGTCCTATTCCTGGTTCCTATCCAGGAAAGCAAACTTTTCGCCCATTGGCAGGGTCCATATGAAGTTCTAGAGGCTGTCGATCCTGTCAATTACAGAGTCCGCCAGTTAGGTAGGAGAAGGGAGGAGCAAATATATCATGTTAGCCTCCTTAAACCTTGGCATGATGAGGAAACCTCTCCTCAGGTGGGGAGTACTGCCATTGAAAAGTCTGAGGTGCCCATAGAGCCAGCTTTGTCCATTAAGCAGAGACAACAGACTGAAGAAATGATTCGTCGGAACAGGGATGTCTTCTCTTCCATCCCTGGGCGCACTACCTTAATCGAACACGACATTGTCACTGCGCCAGGAGTCATTGTAAAGCAGAAGCCGTATCGTATTCCAGAAGCCAGACGGGTGGACGTGAGAAAGGAGATCGAGAAGATGCTCCAGTTAGACGTGATTGAAGAGTCCACTAGTGAGTGGAATAGTCCCATTGTGCTTGTCCCGAAACCCAATGGGACAGTTAGGTTCTGCAATGACTTTAGGCGCCTAAACAGTATGTCGTTCTTTCTCCAAACTGATGCTTCTGGTGTTGGCTTAGGATCAGTCTTGTCCCAGGAGAAGAATGGAGTAGAAAATCATGTTCTGTACCTAAGTCGTAAGTTGCTTCCAAGGGAACAAAAATATGCCACTGTGGAGAAAGAATGTCTCGCCATAAAATGGGCTACAGAAGCTCTGCGCTATTATCTCCTAGGCAGAGAGTTCACCTTAATAACAGATCATGCACCATTGAGATGGATGCAGAACAACCGGGAGGTAAATGCCAAGGTAACCCGCTGGTTCTTGACACTGCAACCTTTCAAGTTCTCAGTAGAACATAGACCTGGGATTCTGCACAAGAATGCAGATGCATTGTCACGAAAATATGCGCTCCTCGCGAAGTCCGCGTCCCCCTACTTGGAGACGCTAGGGGGAGGGATATGTAACAAAGGGAGGCATTTATCTGACAAGATGCAGAGAAAGCATACAAGCAGTTATGCACCTAGATTGAGGTTAAACCAGTTAAAGACTTATGTGTAATTTAAAGTTTGGTTAACTTACATGATTTGAAAGCTCCTTCCTCTCAGCAAACAGAAAGGGTGTGTCTGTTAGTGCAAATAGAGCCAGTGATGGGCGTTTCCTCTTAAAGAGAAGGTGGGTGTGTCACCTGCCCATCAAGCTAAGGCTGGGGGAGGAGTATCATGTATAAAAGCTTGTTTGTATCATTTGTTCAGAGAGACCAATGCTGGAGAAGCTGGCTGGTCTTGAGAGAGCTGGTCTATGTCTAGCTAGCGTTTAGGGTCTCCATATTTGCTGTGAAATTCATATGGTGTCAAATACATTTTAACCATCCTGACAATAAAGCTGCATAAAAAGAAGAAGTTGTTCGCGTGTGCTTCAGCAGTAGCGGGCTCTTGCCACACTATGTACAGAATATTTTACTATGACATCCTGTCTATAAACTTCCTGATGAACACTGAATACATTCAAAAATAGTATTAGTAATGCTGGCACCCACACCGAAATATTGCAGCAGATATAGGGCAGTTGCCCCCGCTATCACAGTCTCTGCAGTTCAAATACAACCAAAATGCCTGCTAATATTCAGACCTAAATTATAATCTGGCATGTTGGTAAATGAGGTCGGAAGATTGTGATCTATTCATCTACACTAGCATGCCTCCGTCACGTGACCTGGAGGGGCCGCACAGCCGGAGTATGTCTAGTGTGGCCCAAGTGGACATTAGTCCGGTCACCCGGTGCTGGTGAGCACTAAACCATGCAACATTTATAGAGCTGGCTTACATGACGGAAAGCTGAATTCGCTTGAATTTCAAACTTAGCTTGCTAGAGGTCTGGGAAACATTTTCAATAGTTTGAAGCGCATCCAGTTTGATATCTTACGATTCAATAAATTCCTCTATGCACCACTTTTGTATTACTATAGTGCAATCTTTCTTTGATAAATTGAATTTCATAAACCAATATAAATGATCATTTCCTATGACATGTGTAATATTGTTTCAGTGAAGAGAACAGGGTTACAACATTAGTGCAATTTATAAAGACAGCACATAAATAAAAACAGTCCATAACTGATTGTACGCCTGTTCAACACCCTGTAACCTGTTTGGGTTATGCATCAGGCGGCGAAGGGTGGGAATGGAAATGTGCACAGCTGTGAACTTGTTTAATGATTTACTGTCTTATAAATTGCTGTAACTACATCATGATAAAATTGGGGTCTTCACCAAACCATTTATTTGAAGCAATAATAAATAATGGCATTCCAGTAGTACCCGCTGCATTTGGTTGAAAGAGTTTCAGAATTGGTATTAAAGATATCTGTATTGGGCATTCGTGTTATTTTTTTCTTTTACTGATTCACGTATTATCTGTGCAAGTCACGATTTGCCATTACAAGAAACCAATTGGTCTGTGTGTCTGCGTGTATGTTAGTGAATTTAGATTGTAAGTTCCAGTGAGAGAGACTGATGTGAGCGAGTTCTCTGTACAGCGCTGTGGAATTAGTGGCGCTATATAAATAGCTGCTGATGATAATTGTATATGCATTTCAGTCATTTCAGTGGTTCAATGAGGGTCAGTAACTGAAACTGTTTTTACTGCTTGTTATTTTGTGCTTGTTTGAGCTACTAAACTGCAAATTTTATTTTGCTCTAAATATCTCAAGTAACAATCCTTTAATAGTGTTGTTTTTGTGTTGTTAATATATTAGTTCAAATAAAAACCATTGTTTGTATTTTAAGTAACATTCCGGCTGTCTCTATATATACAGAATACAGAGCCCTTTAGTTGTCTAAGAAACCCTTCCATGACATTCCATACTCCAATGATTGTAAATGTTACAAAGTGTTGTTGTATGAGCGTAGCAGTGATGTGCACACAACTGGGCCTGATTCATTAAGGAAAGTACTCTTTTTTTTTTACTTAAGTTTTCTACTGGACAAAACCATGTTAAAATGCAAGGGGTGCAAATTAGTTTTACTGTCTGGTTTTTCATGTAGCAAACAAATTTCAACTTCAAATTTCAGTGTACAGAAAAGCTAAGTATTTGTGTGCTACATGAAAAAAACAGACAGTATTTAACTTATGTGCAAAATAGAAAACTATTTGTACCCCTTGCATTGTAACATGGTTTCATACAGGAGACTACTTACTCAACTTTTTGCTTAACTTTCTTTAATGAATCAGGCCCGATGTTATGTGTAAAATGAGAGCTGGGATGACGTGTGAAAAGGGAAGTGATGGTCCAGGAGTATATCTAGTCCTGGGTGTTACACATGCTAAAAAGGAGCACCAGGCATAGTGTGGATAACACTATTAGTGAACATCAAAATGTAAGAGAGCAGAGGAAAGGAGAAGAATGTGCCCTGTGATAGGGTGCTAAGAGGAGGGGACATCTCAGAATCTCCTAAAACAGGCCCCACATGAACAGATGTTAGATCCACTCAGGATCTCTGTCTACTTCCACCACTTACGTGAATGACCAAATTGGACTGTTTGTTTGAAAAACATAATATGTGTGGGTCAATTAGCATGGACCCAAGGTGGGCGTACACACATACAGCCAGCAGTCATTGTCCGACAGGACTCTGGTTAGGATTGTTAGTTGTTTTGAGCCCATACATGGGGAAAAGTCCAGGCAATTCAATTTGGTGTACAAAATTCAATCTTTACACTTGTGCGTCTTGTCTACACATTTTTTACCAATTAATCCCCTTGTGAGACACCTATAATTATTAGTATACCTAAAAAGCATTTATTTACACCTACCGCAGTTTGAACTGAGAACGCACCTCCCCATGTTCTATCTGGATCAGCTCATTGTAGCAAGCAATCATACTGTTATTCTCCACAAATCTCTGTAAAACATATTCAAATATATTTTCAGACCTATATTCACATGCATTACTTTCTTAACAGTGCATAGTTACAAGCATTGTGATATAATTGTATATTATACAATATAATATACTGCAGAGTGTGTCTAGCACTTATGCTTACTGCTGCAATTCCATTTCTGTGGGCCTGGGGTATACAGTCCCCTGTCTGCTTCCTCTCCCTGGCAACACTAGTTGTTTGAGCTGAGTAGCACAAAAAGCTACCCACTGATGTTGGGCTTGTGATGCGCTAATGGCTGCTATGTGTAGTCAGAGGACTGTATATACTTGGCCCACTGAAGATGTATGTGCAGCAGGAAATGTAAATAAACATTGCTAGAGAGTGTATCTAGCAAATTACCAGAAACAGGATAGGGCATATCGGCCTACTCTACCGGAATGTCTCGGAGACTCCCGAATTTTTGGTAGTTCTCCCGGACTTCCAGGAGAGCTGGGCAACCTCCCGCAGCTTGCCCTCCTCTGTTAATGAAGTGGGTGGAGTGGGGCTAAACACATTAACATGGCCCCGCCACCTGTTGCAATAATCCCCAATTTGGAAACGTTTGACAGGGGTGGAGCCTAATGACGCAATCCGTGGGGCCACACCCCTTACGGGGTTATCATGACCCCAAAATTGGCAAGTATGAGATAGAGTTATTTTTGCAAAGTAGATCCTGGGGTTTCACCTATGTGCTTACTATTTTTTTCATTATTATTATTTTATTATTCTTACAATTTTTTTCCATTTATTATATTATTATTATTCATTAGTCACATAGTTTTCATCGACACCTTATTCCAAACTCTTATCCAATCCTCCATTTTCACACTTTTTAACCCATTCATCCCTACTCTTCTCTCTATCCAATCTTGATTCACACAACTATTTACTTTGAATATACATACATTATATATTCTGTAAGAACATTTATCTGTATTTACCTAGAATATTTTATCCTTCTTTATTTGTGTATACTATTGTGCTTCTTTCAACAACACTGGGAGAAGATTTTTGCAGCATGGACATCCAGATCAAGTAGGTCCCATGCCACAGGACCACGCACTCAAGGTCCACCCAAAACACCATGTAA
The DNA here is from genome assembly GCF_038048845.1 of Mixophyes fleayi. Taxonomy (NCBI): domain Eukaryota; kingdom Metazoa; phylum Chordata; class Amphibia; order Anura; family Limnodynastidae; genus Mixophyes; species Mixophyes fleayi. The sequence continues at coordinate 409,024,923 of NC_134402.1, read as the reverse complement.
AGAAATAGCTAATCATACATCCAACTTGTCTGCTACAAGTAGTCAAAGCCACACACAGGTGAATGTCACCTACCCTATTGAATCCAGCATGGAGAAGAGGAAGGACTGACATTTCTTCCTGATCAGATCCTCTGCAGCAAAACAGAAATATTCTTATTTGCAAAACATATTTTTTTTTTTTGCATATAGTTTCTTCGTGGTTTTAGTGCTGGAGGTCATAAACCAACTAAAGGTGCTTTGCAAATGGTAAACAATGCCACAAGTTTTACAGCTCCAGCAAAGCAGATCTGTGTCATACCCCATGGCAATGAAAACAAATAACTCCATCTAGGAGCAACCCTTTATATAACTTAAATAACATGAAATATTGAAGACAGTTCATGAAACCAAACACTGAATACAAATAGAAAAGTAAAACCACAAATAACTTACACACGTGGAACAACAGCAAGAACTGTAGTGTGCTCTGATGGCTTTGTGGCTCGTATTGATCTGTGAAAGAAGAAAAGTTAAAAGTCTTAAAATGTTGAAGGGGCAGAGAGTGAGAGCGATAGAGGGTTGATACATTCTGATGCCAGTTATACCTGTATTAGCTTTGCGTATAGCACAAACCCAACTGGCAAACCAGACTGATTGCAAAACGTGTTTCACATACATTTTGTTAAGCATCCTTTTTTTGCAAGTTGTGTTGCTGCATTGATAAATTATCTAAAATTCTATTTGATCCTCTTACGGTATAGTTTACTTATGTGATATATCAAATTTACTTATGCTTGTCACTTTTTGGGCGATCTACATTTTACAAAATTCTTTTCTCCCTGGTATATTTTGATCTACTGTGAGGCTTCTTTGTAGGAGATTGTATCTTTGTTCCTCTGCTCTATTATTCAATAATCTTTGATAACACAGATAATGTACTTTTCATATGGAATTGTCATAGGTGTATTATGATTACATATCATTCATATTCAGGCCATTAACCCTTTCTGCTATTTATTGTGTTTAATTGTACTTTTATGGTGTTTTATGCTTAAAGTATACAATTTTGAATACTTTTTTCTGTCTTTGTTTTGAGGTTTTTTGATCTTTCTCTCAATAAATTTTGCGTACATTGTATTTTTTACTTATAGGCTCCCCATCAGTACTTTTTATTTTTCTTACCTTATTGATCAATTTAGTTATGTATTTTTTATTTGGAATATGGCTTCTTCTTTCAAGCTTACGATATTAATAGGAATATCTGGAAACAGTCCTAGGAGTAAATTTATCAAGCTGCGTGTTTTCGGCGGGTTTGAAAAGTGGGGATGTTGCCTATAGCAACCAATCAGATTCTAGTTATCATTTATTTAGTACATTCTACAAAATGATAGCTAGAATCTGATTGGTTGCTATAGGCAACATCTCCACTTTTCAATCCCGCAGCTTGATAAATGTACCTCCTGATGTTCCTGAGGCACTCCGGAATGTTGGCCACTGAAGATGAGTAGCATAGTGGTTTAGCAGATCTGTGAGTGGTTTGGGCAATTCGAGGTGAAGCCTATTTTTTCCTAAATTGGGCTTATTGACAGGTATGTTCATAGGTGTTAAGGGGTTTCACTTTATTTTTCCCACCTCTCTCACCCCCTTGTCCATGAGTTACCTTATTTTACCAGAAGACAGTGACCACAGTCAACCTTTTAGCACTGTCTGCTGATTGCTGTGTGCAGCTCTATGGTCCTGGCTGTAAGATGTTCCACCGACAGCATTTGAACGTTTTCCCGGGTTCCAACTTTTCCTCACTCTTTTGCTACCTATATTATATTATTAGTACATTATAATCGGTTATGGACAGGGCCGGATTAACCCTAAGGCTAACTGGGCTACAGCCCAGGGGCCTCGGGCATCCAGGGGGCCCTTGAAAGTGCTCATCAGCAGTATTGATCGGTCAAGGGCGGGGGCGCCCCCGGCGCGATCAATGCTGCTGAGCACTTTCACTGCGGTCCTTCCCCGGCGCACTGTTGTCTCCTTACTGAGGAGATCTCGTGAGTCTCACTCTCACGAGATCTCCTCAGTAAAGAGGGTACAGCGCGCCGGGGAAGGACTGCAATGCCAGTAGATGGAAGTAAGTGCCTTGGGGGCGGCTCGGATCACGGGGGGGACCCTCCCGGGGGAATGAAGGCCCCCTTAGCCCAGGGGCCTCCATTCCTTTAATCCGGCCCTGGTTATGGGTGGCGGAACTGGAACCCCAGTATTCAGTTATATACTGTAAGAACATCTTGAAGTGAGGACCCTGGAGAGGATTTGAGCAATCAACAGTAGCAGTTCGTGCAGAATTATATCTACAAGGCAAGTACAGTTCATTGTCTTCTGATAAAATAAGTTATTCTGGGAGTCTGGCAAGATAGGGAAAATAATAAAAATGGCGAACCCCTTTAAATTTCTCAGTTTTGGTGCAACATTGGGGTTTTACAGTGTACTAGACAGAAAGTAAAGCAGATGGGACAGCTCTGAGTGACATAGCTAGATACCTGCCAAGGTCTGTTGCAATAAATGCATCAGAGCAGTAACAGGAGAGTTGGAGAACTGGGGCTGTGCAGGAAACAACTGGTTACTTATTTCCAAAACCATTCATTATCAAATCGATATCCTGCTGCAGACAATAAAGTTGTTCATACGCGTTGAAAACAGCATTCACTCTTTCCATTATATATTTAGAAACATAACATTAACATTGACAATGGGAGAATTTCGTTGAAGAGCAAAAATGATTAACAACAATATCATCAACAACATTATTTATAATATTTTTCTTTTTTGTCCCAGATTAGCCAAACCTCTTTACAATAGCATAAAAACTAATATAAAATTAATATAGATTTAATGCAACTGGACAACAGTCAAAGCACCACACATACCTGCAAACAGCCTCTGCATCCAGGTATCTTGGGTACCTAGAGTCTATGACAATGATTTCATGGTGTTTATCGAGGAAGCACTCCAGTGCTGTTTCCTGTGTCCGTGCGATGTTACACTTATACCCAGCGCGGTCACAGGCCCACCAGAATCCATCACTCTGACTGTCTTCTTTTGCAAACACCAGCAGCACCTGAAAGTGAAACATTGGAGAATATGATGTTTCATTATAGTGTATGGCTTAATGTAAATATTTGTAAAACTGTTTAATGAAATTGAAACATATTTACATTATTCTGTAAAAAAAAGTTACATTTATTTATTTAATGCTTTTTTGGTTGCTCTAACGGGGTAAAAATAGAATGTCACCCATACAGTTCTGTAGACGGTGACCCCTGCGCCCAACTAAGTAACTATTTATTTCCCTAACAGTTAATGTCAACTTGGTAAGACAATTCTGTAAAGCAAAATGTAGAGGACATTAATGTATTAAACACATGACAGAGCTTAGATCTTACTTGCTGACATATGAGATCTTCCCTAGGAGGGGAGATGTCGCTGCCATGTCCTAGGGACCAGGATGATTCGCTGTGATTTGCATCACTAAGCCCTGCCCCCAGCCACGTCACTAAGCCCTGCCCCCAGCCACGTCACTAAGCCCTGCCCCCAGCCACTTGAGTAAGGAAGTGGGCAGGATGCAGGAGGTTGCCCTCCTCTTCCGGGTGTCCGAGAGAATTCCCAGAAATTGACTTTGTTCTTCCTATTAAAGGCTGTAGTTCCACACAGGCGCTGCTCACATTTCTAGAGACAAGCAGATGTTGCTGACAGGTGGTGTACTGGGTTACAGGCCTACACTTTGCACAGATAGGGTCAATTACTTATTTTTGTTTAATTCAGACAGGCAATAGGTTGCCTTATTATTACTAGGCAATAAGTTGTCTTATTATTTTTATTTTTTTGTAACATTGCAACCAGAAGTCAGTTTGCACCTTATCTGTTGGCCTGCGTAATAGTGTCTGTGTAGCTCTGTTGCTGTCAACCCCAGGAGACAAGAATTTTGTCATTACTAATAGAACAATTATATACATAGCTATTATATCCCATTATATATGTAATAACTATGCTCTTTATTGTGAATTTTATATGTAACCCCTGGGGATGCTGCAGTTGGATTTGAGCACCCAGGGGCTAATAATCACAATTGCATCAGTAAGAAAAGAGATGCATATAGCTATTTACCAGTCAAGGAGAAGGAACTACATCTCCCAGAAAGCTGTTATGAAGAGGGGGCGGAGCCTAAGAAGACTGAGAAACCAGAGAGCGGAGAGAGAGAGGGAGAGAGGAGCATCCTGGGAGAGACTGAGCTGTGTGACCAGTTCAGATAGGTGACCCTAGGCAGAAGGGCACTGGATGAGTGATCTGAGCAGAGAGAGCAGTCTGCAGAGATATCAAAGCTCGGTGCAGTTCTGAACAGAACCTGCTGGAAGCCACAGTTTGAAACTGTAGGAGGAGGTTTGCATGCATCTCTGAAGAAGGACATTTTACAAGTCAGCCATTTTGGAGATAATCAAGTTCAGACCTGTGACACACTGGTGCAGATAAGTTACTGGTTATTTTTATCTATCTGTTGTTGTTCAAGTGGGGTTTGGACTATATCTGGCCACAAGGGCTGAAGAGTTAGGGATAGATGGGTGGGCAGGTAAATATGCACCAAGTGTGTGTCTAATCAGCACTTGTGGAACTACAAGTCCCAGGATACAAATTAGAAAGGATTTTACAGTTGTTGCTAGAGGAGGGTCTGCATACTGTGACTGCTGTACCTCACTGCAAGTGATTTAAAGATCTCCAAAATCTGCAAACTGGACACATGATGTTTCCATGCCATGCTGCATACATACAGAAGGGCCCCAACTTGCAGTGCACTGCTCTATTTGTGTGGTGTGTTTGAATACTGCTGTGTGTGTTTGGCAGTACATTGTAGGGCTATAAGGGAAAATATATAAATTCACCCTGCAAGATATTCACAGTATCAGGAGCAAGTAAGATATCTGATATATTTTTTCATGTGTATAAAGCTGTGACAGTTAATGGTTATATTGTTATATATTATATTATATTGTATGCTGTTATTGATTTATTGCGAGTTTTTGTGTTAACTTGGTGTGCATAGTAAGAAGTGGTGCGCCACTTTCATCCACACTTGTTTTATTACTGTATTGTATTGTTTGCACTATTATTTCAAATTATACCAAAGTATATTTTTCTATAAAATTACAAAGCTGCATTTAGGATTTCCATTTAAATAAATGTGCCTGGCTGGCTTTTGCAGCACACATTTTGTCACAGAGTGTTAATACTGGGCAGGGGGTTTCCCGAATCTCCCCCTGGTGTATCTTTTGAACACCCCCCAGAAGAGAAAGCAGAGATTCGGGTGGAGGCACTGAAAACCAAGTACCAAGGTGAGAAGCATCTGCGTGGTTCAATATATATATATACCCTCACAACGCTTAATACACAAGGGGGTGTTACAGTGGAGGCACTGCTGAGATCCTGAAGACACACTCAGTGAAACCCATCAGCACAGACGTCATGGATAGTATAAGAGAAGAAGTGTTTCTGTGGTGTGAACAACAGACTGTGGCCCCAACTCGATGTTTAGGGATCTATGGTGACTCTCAGGGAGTGACAGATGAGGAAGTCCTGCATGTGCTCCACAGGATTTATGGGGTAGAACATCCTAAAATCCTTGGATGGAAAGGTAGAGATCAGCATAAGACCAGTCTGATCCTCTGTGAGACGCAAGCAGAATTGGATAAAGATTTTCTTCCCTCCCTCGTTTCTGGGCCACAAAAACAACAATGGCATATTGTGATACCGTTAAAGCCAAAACAGCTAGTCGCAGCACCTCTTAATGCTGAACTTCCAGATGGAGATATTAACCGACAAGTATTCCCTCAGGCCAGGGAAGAGAATTCTCAGTCACCCTCCAGTACTAGGAAAACTGATGAGGATCAAAGCGAACTGTTCCTCACTGCTGTACAGAAACTGGTAGACCAGTTAGGAAAGTCACAGCATGAAGGGGGCTACAGAAGGCTCCGGCTCTTCTCAGGAATAAAACCAGTCCCTACTGGGGAAGAAACTTACGAGGCATGGAAAGAGATGGCTTCCCAATACCTGGAGGAATGGCATTGCTCCGAACCCTATAAGAGACAGCGGATCTTATAGGATACAAGATGTTAAACAAGAGGAAGCTATAGTTAAATCCCGAGAGAGGGTGACCAAGAAAGTCAAGGTCGTACAGTCAAAGCCCGAGGCTGATCTTCCCAGCCCTGAGTTAATGAAGATTGTGGAGAAACAAGGTGAGCAGATTGCTCAGTTGTTGGAGATGCAGAAGCAGATTCAAGCACAGATGCTGAAAGACCACACTACCGAGCAACTGCACCCGAACATCCACCCCCGGCAAGTTCTCGAAGCTAACACTACTCGGAAACAGAACAATTGTTTCACTTGTGGAGAAGTTGGGCATCTCGCTAGACAATGTCCTCAGAGGAAGGGAGGAAGGTGGTCACCCTCACCATCCCACCGGGATAGGAAGCTTTCGGAAAACTGAAAGGGAGGACCAGGAACCCCCACACTGGCCCTCTAAAGAAAGCTGACATTAACACTGTGGGGAACTCTCACCTGGAATGGGGTCTTTTGCCCAAAGGATTGCTGGGACCCTCTCCTCACGTGCCGGCATGTCTAAATGGGAGACCTTGTATGGCCTTGCTAGATAGTGGTTCACAGGTGTCCATTGTGTTCGAGAAGTGGTACCGAGATAATCTATCTGACTTGCCCATAAAGCCATTGTGTGGACTGACCATCTGGGGTCTGAGTGACAAGAATTATCCCTACCTTGGGTACATCACTGTACCTTTGAAGTTCCCACGGGAAGTAGCTGGAATAGAAGAAGAGGTGAACGTGCTTGCACTTGTCTGTCCTGAGGCCGAAGGAGAACCTCGAGATGTCTCAGTGATTATTGGAACTAACTCCCATTTGTTCGAGATACTGGCCAACTGGTGCCAAGAGGTGGGAGGAGCAAGTTATAGTAAAACACTTAAGATTCATCCTATGTGCCTTGCTGCTTATAAGAAGAAAGAGGGAAAAAAATCTCAGAAAGAAACCACATTACAAATAGGAAGTTTTGATCAATGCTTTAATGGTAGTGATGCTAGTCAAGAAGACCGACACTGGCTAGTTATGCAAATGCTACAAAGAGAGGCTGCCTTCTCTTCGGGGGACTGGGATTTAGGTCTAGCGACAGGAGTGGAGCACCACATAAGGCTAACGGACGACAGACCTTTCCGAGAACGGTCAAGACGCCTAGCCCCTGCTGATTTGGATGATATTCGGGAACATTTAAGGGAGATGCTAGAGAATGATGTAATTGAGAGATCTGAGAGTCCCTATGCTTCTCCTATTGTGGTGGCTAGAAAGAAGACGGGAAAAATACGGATGTGCGTGGACTACCGGACATTAAACAAGCGCACGATTCCTGATCAGTACACTGTCCCTAGGATAGACGAAGCCCTTGATTGTCTTCAGGGAAGCAAGTGGTTTTCTGTGCTAGATCTACGCAGCGGGTACTATCAGATATTGATGAGTCAGAAGGATGCTGAGAAAACCGCCTTCATCTGCCCGGTTGGATTCTTTCAGTTCAAAAGATTGCCACAAGGATTATCAGGGGCTCCAGCCACTTTCCAACGATGCATGGATGATGTTGTGGGTGACATGAATTTCAGGGAAGTGCTGGTATACTTGGATGATTTGATAGTATTTGGCCAAACATTGAATGAGCACAACGAAAGACTCCTCAAGGTATTGGATCGCTTAATAAAGAAAGGGTTGAAGTTGTCCCTTGACAAGTGTAGCTTCTGTAAAACCCAGGTCAAGTATGTGGGATATGTTGTGGATCGGGAAGGAATTTCTACAGATTCAGCGAAGATAGAAGCGGTGAAAGAATGGCCTCGACCAACAATACTGAAGGAATTAAGGTCTTTTTTGGGGTTCTGTGGCTATTACAGAAGGTTTGTCCCAAACTACAGTAAACTTGTCAAGCCTCTTACAGATCTAACTCGAGGTTATCCTGCTCCAAGAGGTTCCCATCGGAAAGAGAAACCATTGTTCCGGGTAAATGATGCGTTCGGGGAAAGGTGGAGTGAGGCTTGCGAACAAGCTTTTGAAGGATTGAAAACCTGCCTGATTCAAGCGCCTGTTCTGGCATATGCCGATCCAGAGTTACCATACATTCTGCATGTAGATGCCTCCTTTGAGGGACTTGGGGGAGTGCTATACCAAGTGCAAGAAGGAAGGTTAAGACCAGTCTATTACATCAGTCGAGGTCTCTCACCCAGTGAACGGAACTACCCGGTGCATAAGTTGGAGTTCCTGGCCCTTAAGTGGGCAGTTGTTGACAAACTTCACGACTACTTGTATGGAGTACCATTCGAAGTGCATACAGACAACAATCCCCTCACATATGTGCAGACCACAGCAAAGCTAGATGCAACTGGGCACAGATGGTTGGCGGCGCTGGCCATTTACAATTTCACAATAAAGTACAGGCCTGGGAGAAGAAATGTAGATGCCGATGCTTTGTCAAGATTACCGGGAAGGTTTGTGGAATCTCAGGAAGAAGAATGGATAGAGTTGCCAGCTCCAGAGGTGAAGGGGATGTGTCACGAGGGACGTGTGGTCGTGCCTCCAGTCAAAGAATGCTTAACAGCTCTAGGGGCAACGACAGATGCACTACCAAGACAATATTGCTGGCTGAGTCAAATGGAGCTCAGTGATCTTCAGAAGTTGAGTTCAAGCCAAGTCAAAGAAGATCAGCAGAATGACTCCTCTATAGCAGCAGTTAGGTGGTCTGTTAAACACAGACAAAGAATCCACCCGAGTAGTTTGAAAACAGAGGAAGCTATTTTGCTAAGCAGACAGAGAGAGTCATTGGTGGTGAAGCAGGGGCTACTGTATAGAGAAACCAGCCGCAAAGATGGCAGAGAGAGGAAACAGCTAGTATTGCCAAAGAAGCACCGTCCCATGGTTCTCCGTGCGTTGCATGATAAACACGGCCACCTGGGAATAGAGAAGACCATGAGTTTAATTTCAGATAGATTCTACTGGCCGAAAATGGAGATAGACATTGAGAGTTATTGTAAATCTTGTGGGACATGCATACTTCGAAAATCCCTCCCAGAAAAGGCTGCCCCCTTAAAGAATATATCCAGCAATGGGCCTTTAGAGTTAGTCTGTATTGACTTTCTATCAGTGGAACCGGATGAAAGCAACAAGTGTAACATTCTAGTGGTGACAGATCATTACACCCGTTATGCTCAAGCCTACCAGACAAAAGACCAGAGAGCTGTGACCGTGGCAAAAATCCTATGGGAAAAGTTCTTTGTCCACTATGGACTGCCTGCCCGCATTCATTCAGATCAGGGTCGGGATTTTGAGAGCAAGCTAATAAAAGAACTGTGCGAGGTCTGCGGGATAAAGAAGTCCAGGACTACTCCTTTCCATCCCCAAGGAGATCCGCAGCCGGAGAGATTTAATCGGACCCTTCTCAGCATGATGGGCACTTTGGACACTAAAAAAAAGGCACATTGGAGTAGGCACATCAGCCATTTGGTCCACGCCTACAATTGCACGAAAAACGAGTCCACGGGGTACTCCCCATATCTCTTAATGTTTGGAAGGGAGGCTAGATTACCAATCGATATCTGTTTTGGAATGGACACTGCTGATCCCCAAGAAAAGCCCCATTTGAAATATGTGGAGCAGCTGAAACAAGAACTAAAGGAGGCCTACAGACTAGCGGAAGCAGCTGCATCAAAAGCTGGACAACGAAACAAGGGTCGTTATGATCTACAGGTCAAGGAGCATATTCTGGAGCCAGGTGACAGGGTTTTACTTAGACACTTGGGCCTCCCGGGGAAACACAAGTTAGCCAATCGTTGGCGAAAGGATCCTCATGTTGTGGTTGCAAAATTGCCAGACATCCCAGCCTATCGAATTAGGCCCGAGGGGCTAACAGGCCCTATAAAGACATACCATCGACAACATTTGCTTCCCATCAGAGATGGTGTCCGGTTTTGGGAGGAGCCTGAAACATATGAGCCAAAAGTGTCCACACCCAGAAGATCACGGCGAATCAGAGAACCGACCACAGAAGAAGATGATGGAGATGATTGGGGGTATGATGCTCCAGGTAAATTGGGAGAAATAGATTGGAGACAAGATATCAGAAGGCTCACTAGGTCTACCGAGGGGGCCGCTGTAAGACCTCCACAAGTAGAAGAAAGGAGAACTATGCCTGCCATTTCAGATGAAAGTGTCAACCCAAGAGTAGCTGGACGGTTGGATTCTCAGTGTTCAGTAGAGGAAGGCTCTAACCAGGAAGTTGACATGGATGGGGACGTCGTTGATCCAGATGGAGGATGCACTGAACGCCCCAACAGGGTGTTGGGGGGAGAGGAAGGGAACCCACCAGTCCAGGGTCGGCCTAAAAGGACCCCTAGAGCCCCAATGATGTTGACTTATGATAGTCTAGGTCATATGACTGAGATTCCTAAGGTGATTCATCCTAGCTGGGTCTATCAGTGGCCATATCTGACTCCCATATCTGTTATGCCAGGGCCTGTTGTGTATGGATGTGAAAGTGTATTTAGACAGGATGTCTTAAACCCTTAAAATTTGCAGGATGTGGGACAAGCCTCATCATTTGTTCATTGTGGACTTGCCCCACAGGGGGAGTGTGTAACCCCTGGGGATGCTGCAGTTGGATTTGAGCACCCAGGGGCTAATAATCACAATTGCATCAGTAAGAAAAGAGATGCATATAGCTATTTACCAGTCAAGGAGAAGGAACTACATCTCCCAGAAAGCTGTTATGAAGAGGGGGTGGAGCCTAAGAAGACTGAGAAACCAGAGAGCGGAGAGAGAGAGGGAGAGAGGAGCATCCTGGGAGAGACTGAGCTGTGTGACCAGTTCAGATAGGTGACCCTAGGCAGAAGGGCACTGGATGAGTGATCTGAGCAGAGAGAGCAGTCTGCAGAGATATCAAAGCTCGGTGCAGTTCTGAACAGAACCTGCTGGAAGCCACAGTTTGAAACTGTAGGAGGAGGTTTGCATGCATCTCTGAAGAAGGACATTTTACAAGTCAGCCATTTTGGAGATAATCAAGTTCAGACCTGTGACACACTGGTGCAGATAAGTTACTGGTTATTTTTATCTATCTGTTGTTGTTCAAGTGGGGTTTGGACTATATCTGGCCACAAGGGCTGAAGAGTTAGGGATAGATGGGTGGGCAGGTAAATATGCACCAAGTGTGTGTCTAATCAGCACTTGTGGAACTACAAGTCCCAGGATACAAATTAGAAAGGATTTTACAGTTGTTGCTAGAGGAGGGTCTGCATACTGTGACTGCTGTACCTCACTGCAAGTGATTTAAAGATCTCCAAAATCTGCAAACTGGACACATGATGTTTCCATGCCATGCTGCATACATACAGAAGGGCCCCAACTTGCAGTGCACTGCTCTATTTGTGTGGTGTGTTTGAATACTGCTGTGTGTGTTTGGCAGTACATTGTAGGGCTATAAGGGAAAATATATAAATTCACCCTGCAAGATATTCACAGTATCAGGAGCAAGTAAGATATCTGATATATTTTTTCATGTGTATAAAGCTGTGACAGTTAATGGTTATATTGTTATATATTATATTATATTGTATGCTGCTGTTATTGATTTATTGCGAGTTTTTGTGTTAACTTGGTGTGCATAGTAAGAAGTGGTGCGCCACTTTCATCCACACTTGTTTTATTACTGTATTGTATTGTTTGCACTATTATTTCAAATTATACCAAAGTATATTTTTCTATAAAATTACAAAGCTGCATTTAGGATTTCCATTTAAATAAATGTGCCTGGCTGGCTTTTGCAGCACACATTTTGTCACAGAGTGTTAATACTGGGCAGGGGGTTTCCCGAATCTCCCCCTGGTGTATCTTTTGAACACCCCCCAGAAGAGAAAGCAGAGATTCGGGTGGAGGCACTGAAAACCAAGTACCAAGGTGAGAAGCATCTGCGTGGTTCAATATATATATATATACCCTCACAACGCTTAATACACAAGGGGGTGTTACATATATATTAAATAAAACTCAATTTTGCTTGTACTTTTGGCTAAAAGACTACTTTACAACCGATTTATAAATAGCCTGTGAGAAGTATGTATCTTAAGCAGCAAAGAATGAGAAAGGCAATCATAAAATGTATTAGAGCTTTCTATCTACACCTACATTTACATACTCGCCTACCCTCCCAGAATGCCATTTGCTTTTCCGGACCCTGGGAGAGCTGACGCTTCTCCCAGATCCCACCCACTTAAGTAGAAAGTGGGTGGGATTGTGGCCTCAGTTCACGGCGAAGCACGTTATGTTGGCCCCACCCCCACGGCAAAATGCAGTGTTCGCAGTGTTGCTTCACTGGGCCGAAATCACGCAATTTGGGATGTCATACCTGATCCAACCCCCCAACCCCAATGCTCTTGACATTTGACATCACGGGATGTCCCAGAGGGGAGAATACAAAAGATGGTAAGTATGATTATGTACCATAGCAGTTTAAATTACAATGTTAGGATTACATACTATGGGGAGGTGTGGCAATATATCTATAAACAACATAGGAATAATAACAAAATTCGTTATAGACGTAAATATGTTTTATCAATGTTTTGGGGGAAAAAAAATATATTTTTCACTAGGCAGATTTATTTATCTTCTTCTCTTAACAAATAATAAACAACATAGCAGGGAGTCCCAAACAATTCATATCCAAAAAGCTAAATGCCTCACCCCACGCATTTGCGCCCAAAACATAAAAGCACATATCAAAACGATTCCAGCTGTACAATACTAGTATTTGCACCAGGTGTATGTCAGGAATGTACTTCAGGCAGGGCCGGACTGGGACTAAAAATCAACCCTGGCAGTTAAAGCACACAGGCCCATCTGCTGTGAGCTCCATGCACGATATTGTTGCACGATATTGTTGCACGCTGGTGTGGCATTGATACAGTTGCACATCTTGGAATGTGCTCCAGCAACAGGAGGGTTAATTCCCCAGCGCTAGGGGATGTAAAAATGTATTAAAGGGAATGTTTATTAATTTAAATGTATATATTTGACATATGGGCGCTGTGGCGCCGGTTAGCAACCGCCGCACAGCTCCGAAAAGGTTATGTCTCGGTCCTAGGAGGTGGGAGTGTAAATGCATTTGGCCATGTATTAATTTATTATGAGATTATGGAAGAAATTTGTTTCTGTCACTCTTCTGAAGAAAGGAAGACCCATGCTACTTAAGTTTTTTTATTAGAGTAAACCAACACATCATTTTAGCCTGGATACACAGCAGGGGTTCATTACTTTTTTTCCCTGTGTATTTGGTCCTATTAATAAGATAGGGACTATTTGAAAAATCAAGTAATTTGGGAAATCACAGATTGATGTGGCGTTTGTTAAGTTTAAATTCCGTTAAATCCAAGTTTAGAGAATATATTACATCCTGATGTTAACCATTGGATGTAATATATCATGCTTTGTGGTGCCAGCTAGGTTACCCCCTGCCAACATGTGTGTCAGAAACAGTATATAAAGAACTGTATTTTGTATTTTAATTGTGTTATACCATCTGAACTTCTGGAGATCATTAATTAGACTTAGTGTTAAAACACTTAGGGCTAGATTTACTAAACTGCGGGTTTGAAAAAGTGGGGATGTTGCCTATAGCAACCAATCAGATTCTAGCTGTCATTTTGTAGAAGGTACTAAATAAATGAAAGCTAGAATGTGATTGGTTGCTATAGGCAACATCCCCACTTTTTCAAACCCGCAGCTTAGTAAATCTAGCCCTTAGTCTTAACATTGATGTAAGTCGCACTGACGTCAAACTGAAGTGCTGGAGTCCTGTGTCTCTGGAATGACTACCTGTCAGCATGTCGCTTCCATTGGAGATCTGGAGCTTCGGTGTTCAGGTAAGTCTGTTTATATTGTATTCATTTTTGGCAGAACTCAGGTTTTTTTTAGGACTAAAGCCTGTTGGAATTTTCAGGATCGTTAATACGTACCCAGCCCCTTTGGAAAACCTGTATGAGGATATACATGATGATGTCTGTGTTTATTCGGCTATCTATGGACAGCAGCAGTTATTGACTTTATATTCTTTCTGGAGAATGGGTTTCTTAATAATTGATCCCCTACCTGTATGTCCAAATCTAAAAGGCTTTTTATAGCATACCCTAATCAGACCCTTCCTCTCCCAGGATGCCACCAATCCACTCACTGATCTCTCGTCTTGACTACTGCAACCTTTTCCTTACTGGCCTTCCCCGCTCCCATCCCGCTCTTCGATCTATACTTAGGGCTAGATTTACTAAGCTGCGGGTTTGAAAAAGTGGGGATGTTGCCTATAGCAACCAATCAGATTCTAGCTTTCATTTATTTAGTACCTTCTACAAAATGACAGCTAGAATCTGATTGGTTGCTATAGGCAACATCCCCACTTTTTCAAACCCGCAGCTTAGTAAATCTAGCCCTTAATGTTGCAGCTAGACTTCTCTACCTCTTTTGCTGCTCCACATCTGCCTCCCCTCTCTGCCAAGCCTTACAATGGTTCCCCTACAGAATCCTCTTCAAACTCCTCACCGATATAATGCTGAAACAGCACAGCATTACCACAACAGAAAGAACAATGAAGTATAGACACAAAACCCATACTTGGAGAGATATGGAAAGCTAATGTTGGCAGTAGGTCCAGTTGCTACTCTTCCATTGCCAGATATGCATGTCCTTAATGCTGGCCATGGGTGCGCATGGCCTTCACATAGCAGCTGATATTAGTCATTTTGTCAAGAGGGCCAGATACGCTTCTACCCGTCTTGATCATAAGAAATTCTTTGCACTCTTTGTCTGGGCAAAGTTAGCTCTGCTTCTCACACTTTAATTCACCTGTTCATGTCAGTATAGAGATGTAGGGAGCGAATTCCAGAAAACTCCATAAAAAACACTAGAGATAAACAATTAGATAATCCCAAGGCGCAGTGCCATTAAATGTAAATGTCAGTAAGTGATAAACAATTTTATATAAATCAGGAATAAAATCTAAAACAGCAATTTGGAAAATTAATAATAAACTTCCAATGTCATAACATCAAATATTAAATAAAATATCAACATAATGCTCAAAATAGCAATTGCAATAATAGTTCTGGTCAGAACACATAGCTTTGTTAGTACTGCTGAAACATGCTGATTTCTCACAAATTGATCATAAATCCACCACAGTCCATATCCAAAAGAATGTATAACCAGTTTGGATCCAAAAAAATTCCAGAAAACTCTAGTCCAATTTATTTCATATGTAGCAGGATCGAGCAAGTCAAATAACTATGTATAATAAACAATATATGTGGTAATTCAACTGAAAGCCTTCATAGCCACAGTACTAAAACTTGGTTCGAGTCTCTGAGTCAAGTGGTTAAACTCACATTTCTGCAGATGTTCTCCATTGGCTGGTGTTGTCCCCAAAGTGAGTCTTCCCTATCTCTCCTGATTGGGAGGCGGCTGGAGCCGAAGACGCTACTGTGAGCATTTGTTGCAGACCGCGCTTAGGTTTGCGCATGCGCAGTGGGAGGCAGAGTCCCTTTTGCACATGCGCAGTAGGAGTCAGAGTCTCCGTTATGATGTGCCTGTCAGGCTCTTCTCTGTCCTGACAAGCGGACGCTTAGGAAGGAATCACTGAAACTCTGCCCGCCAAGCAGAGAACCGAGAGGTGGTGCTGCTCGAGCAGGTCTGCAGACGCTGGATCGGCCCATCTTGCCATCGGCCCTTCTGGCATTTGCCAGAAGTGCCAGATGGCCAGTCCGGCCCTGACTTCAGGAGTAACAAGTAAATATACTTACTTCCCTGTGGTAACATAGAGAAGGAGCAGAAAAAAACCTCATTCTCCTGTTTTGTGTCACTATGTATATTGTAATGAGTATGGCGAACAGAAATAATGCCAGAGAATGGTCTGAGGAAGTCAGACAGAATATTGTAGCCAAGCACTGACAAACTCAAGGCTACAAATCAATATCCAGACACCTTGATGTTCCTGTTTCCACAGTATGTAATGTTATTAAGCACTGTAGCCAATCTCCCTGGATGTGGCCACAAGAGAAAACTTGATTGAAGATTGGAGAGCAGGATTGTTGGAATGTTGAACAACGCACCTTGATCAACCAGATTCAAGCTGACCTTCAGACACATGGTATGACAGTTTCAACGCGTACTATCTGTGCCAACTCATTGAAAGAAGGTTAAATGGCCAGTGGAGCCCCACTGCTGAGACATACATAAGAAAACCCAAATAGAGTTTGCCAAATCACATCTGAACAAGCCAAATTGCTTCTGGGAGAATGTCCTGACCAAATTAGAGCATTCTGGTAAAGCACATCATCCCTATGTTTACAGAAGGCAACATGAAGCTGGCAAAGAAAGAACACCTTCCCTACAGTCAAACATGGAGGAGATTCAGTGATGTTATATGGGTGCCTTCAACGTGTGCATGCCATCATGAATCTGGAGATTACCAGGCCATTTTAGAGTGCAATGCTGAATTCAGTGTCAGAAAGCTGGGTCTCTGTTGAAGATCATGGATCTTCCACCAGGATGATGACCCCCAAACACACTTCAAAAAACACCCAGGAATGGTTCAATACAAGACTCAGGACAGTTCTGAAGTTTCCAGCAATGAGTCCAGATGTAAATCCCATAGACCACCTGTGGACAGATCTGAAAACAGCAGTTGGTAGATGGAACCTTCATATCTGGAAGAACTGGAGCAGTCTGCACAAGAAGAGCGGACCACACTGCCAGGAGGGAGGTGCAGGAAGGTCACCCATGGCTGCAGGAAATGGCTGATTAAAGTTATATTGATCAAAGGCTGTTACTAAATATTAAGTCTAGGGTGTCAATAATTTTGTCAATGCCACTTCTTTTCATTTTCATTTTCTGATTTAAAAGCAAATACAACGGTCTATTTAAGAAGCACCGCGGTGAAGAGACGATTTGTCGGTGTAAATTCAACATTTTTTGTTATTTATTAAAGGGTTAACTATGGAGAAATCATCATTTTTGTTGCTTACTATGTCCCCATAGACCTCTATGGAGACAGCAGCATTTGTTAATTTATTAAGCTCTGAATGGCAATACCGGTCAATTTCTATGGGATCCAGCTGAAGCCTCTGCAGCTTTGCTGTATCCCTCACCAGAAGGTACTATGCGCATTGCACTTTCTCCATTCGCTGGCAGCATTAGGCTTCTGGTGAATAGGCAAAATACTTGGTGTAGGAGGGGGGTCAGCGCCGAAACTCTCAGAGCAGCCCTGGCATAGTAAATCGCTGCAGTGTTAGTTTATGTACCGCTGAGAGTGAAGGGTGTGAATATTTTTGCCCATGACTCCAAATACAAACACAAATACAAACCTGCTCTAGTAAAAATGGAAATGCAAAGTAAGGGGAATACATGGATGTAGATGGATGTAGCTTAATATAATATAGCCACAATGCTAATGACTTAAGTAAGGTGAAGGTGTCAACTGAAATTGTCAATCTGCAGTCAGCCAATCAGAATGGGCCAGATAGTGCTGATAGTCACCATCATCATTGTGTATTGTTGCACCACTCCCAAGAGATACATCTTCTGACAGGTGTATATGTGTCTGGCACCAGGTCTACCTGAGTTTCAATCATGTGAACACATCGTTACTGTACTCGGCCTTAGGGATGTGCACCGGCGACTTTTGAGGTCTCGTGTTTTGTGTTTTGGATCCGGATTTTCGTTATTTTTGAGGTTCGGATTTGTCTCGCAAAACACTTGACGAAAGGTCTCGGTTCGGATTTAAGGTATTGGATTCGGATTTTTTTTGAAAAAAACATAAAAAGTTTAAAAATCAAGTTTTTGGGCTTATTTTCACTCCTAGGCTATTATTAACCTCAATAACATTCAATAACAAGCATTTCCACTAATTTACAGTGTATTCTGAACACCTCACAATATAGTTATTAGTCCAAAACGTTGCAAAAAGGTATCTTTCTGGACTGCGTAGAGGAGTGGGTCACCACAATATCTTAAAAACCCTGAACTTTTATGATTCGCACCAATAATTGTACCTGGACTGCGTAGAGGAGTGGGTCACCACAATATATTAAAAACCCTGAACTTTTATGAATCGCACCAATAAATGTACCTGGACTGCGTAGAGGAGTGGGTCACCACAATATATTAAAAACCCAGAACTTTTATGAATCGCACCAATAAATGTACCTGGACTGCGTAGAGGAGTGGGTCACCACAATATATATAATAAGAAAACCATCAACTTGTTTGATTCGCACCAATAAATGTACCTGGACTGCGTAGAGGAGTGGGTCACCACAATATATTAAAAACCCTGAACTTTTATGAATCGCACCAATAAATGTACCTGGACTGCGTAGAGGAGTGGGTCACCACAATATATATAATAAGAAAACCATCAACTTGTTTGATTCGCACCAATAAATGTACCTGGACTGCGTAGAGGAGTGGGTCACCACAATATATTAAAAACCCTGAACTTTTATGAATCGCACCAATAAATGTACCTGGACTGCGTAGAGGAGTGGGTCACCACAATATATTAAAAACCCTGAACTTTTATGAATCGCACCAATAAATGTACCTGGACTGCGTAGAGGAGTGGGTCACCACAATATCTTAAAAACCCTGAACTTTTATGAATCGCACCAATAAATGTACCTGGACTGCGTAGAGGAGTGGGTCACCACAATATATTAAAAACCCTGAACTTTTATGAATCGCACCAATAAATGTACCTGGACTGCGTAGAGGAGTGGGTCACCACAATATATATAATAAGAAAACCATCAACTTGTTTGATTCGCACCAATAAATGTACCTGGACTGCGTAGAGGAGTGGGTCACCACAATATATTAAAAACCCTGAACTTTTATGAATCGCACCAATAAATGTACCTGGACTGCGTAGAGGAGTGGGTCACCACAATATATTAAAAACCCTGAACTTTTATGAATCGCACCAATAAATGTACCTGGACTGCGTAGAGGAGTGGGTCACCACAATATCTTAAAAACCCTGAACTTTTATGAATCGCACCAATAAATGTACCTAGACTGCGTAGAGGAGTGGGTCACCACAATATATATAATAAGAAAACCATCAACTTGTTTGATTCGCACCAATAAATGTACCTGGACTGCGTAGAGGAGTGGGTCACCACAATATATTAAAAACCCTGAACTTTTATGAATCGCACCAATAAATGTACCTGGACTGCGTAGAGGAGTGGGTCACCACAATATATTAAAAACCCTGAACTTTTATGAATCGCACCAATAATTGTACCTGGACTGCGTAGAGGAGTGGGTCACCACAATATCTTAAAAACCCTGAACTTTTATGAATCGCACCAATAAATGTACCTGGACTGCGTAGAGGAGTGGGTCACCACAATATATATAATAAGAAAACCATCAACTTGTTTGATTCGCACCAATAAATGTACCTGGACTGCGTAGAGGAGTGGGTCACCACAATATATTAAAAACCCTGAACTTTTATGAATCGCACCAATAAATGTACCTGGATTGCGTAGAGGAGTGGGTCACCACAATATATTAAAAACCCTGAACTTTTATGATTCGCACCAATAATTGTACCTGGACTGCGTAGAGGAGTGGGTCACCACAATATATTAAAAACCCTGAACTTTTATGAATCGCACCAATAAATGTACCTGGACTGCGTAGAGGAGTGGGTCACCACAATATATTAAAAACCCTGAACTTTTATGAATCGCACCAATAATTGTACCTGGACTGCGTAGAGGAGTGGGTCACCACAATATCTTAAAAACCCTGAACTTTTATGAATCGCACCAATAAATGTACCTGGACTGCGTAGAGGAGTGGGTCACCACAATATATTAAAAACCCTGAACTTTTATGATTCGCACCAATAATTGTACCTGGACTGCGTAGAGGAGTGGGTCACCACAATATATTAAAAACCCTGAACTTTTATGAATCGCACCAATAAATGTACCTGGACTGCGTAGAGGAGTGGGCACTGGGCACCACAATAAAATATATAAAAAACCTTCAACAGGTCTGCATTACACTACACATACGGCTGCTCCTCCATCCTCTCCATCATATACATGTTGGAGTTTTAGCGTGTGACAACCTCTTGTTTTTGATAATGTCAGTGCATTTTGAATATTTTTCAATTTGCCCCACACCACTGAATGTACTTTATCTATGATACGCATCTATCTATCTTGACTGCGTAGTGTGGTGGCCCCGGTACACAATTTGGTACCGAGGCCACAATATAATTAAAAAACCCTCCACGTGTCAGAATTCCACCAAACAAGTATCTGGACTGCGTAGTGGGGTGGCCCCGGTACCCAACTTGATACCGGGGCCACAATAAAATAAATACACCCTCCACGTGTCAGAATTCCACCAAACAAGTATCTGGACTGCGTAGTGGGGTGGCCCCGGTACCCAACTTGATACCGGGGCCACAATAAAATAAATACACCCTCCACGTGTCAGAATTCCACCAAACAAGTATCTGGACTGCGTAGTGGGGTGGCCCCGGTACCCAACTTGATACCGGGGCCACAATACCTCCTCCAAACATGCTACAGACAATTCGTCATTGAGATCCCATTAAGTATGTTAAAGACAGACAGGGTCCAAGTGTTATTAGTTGACTTTGTAAAGAAAAAAACTGTCCCTGTTGCACATAGTCGTGCAATGAAGACTTACTTTTTCATTTAAAGGCACGATCTTTCAAGTGTAGTGTTTGTAAGTCTAAGTCATATTATACTTTTGGTAAAATTGGTTTTTTTTGTTCCTCTTTATGTTAATTAATTAGTAATAGAATTAAAGTAGGAAATAGAATTAAATAGAATTAAAGTAGGAAATAGAGTGGTATAGAGTTGTAGTGTGGTATAGATAGAGTGGTCCACACAATATAATAATAAAACCCTCAACTGGTCTGAATTCCACCAAACAAGTATCTTGACTGCGTAGTGTGGTGGCCCCGGTACACAATTTGGTACCGAGGCCACAATATAATTAAAAAACCCTCCACGTGTCGGAATTCCACCAAACAAGTATCTGGACTGCATAGTGGGGTGGCCCCGGTACCCAATTTGATACCGGGGCCACAATACCTCCTCAAAACATGCTCCAGACAATTCGTCATTGACAGACCCCAGACAGACAGGGTCGTAGTGTTATTGTTTGACTTTGTAAACCCAAAAAAATGTCCCTGTTGCACTTGCACATAGTCGTGCAATGAAGACTGACTTTTTCATTTAAAGGCACGATCTTTCAAGTGTAGTGTTTGTAAGTCTAAGTCATATTATACTTTTGGTAAAATTGGTTTTTTTTGTTCCTCTTTATGTTAATTAATTAGTAATAGAATTAAAGTAGGAAATAGAATTAAATAGAATTAAAGTAGGAAATAGAGTGGTATAGAGTTGTAGTGTGGTATAGATAGAGTGGTCCACACAATATAATAATAAAACCCTCAACTGGTCTGAATTCCACCAAACAAGTATCTTGACTGCGTAGTGTGGTGGCCCCGGTACACAATTTGGTACCGAGGCCACAATATAATTAAAAAACCCTCCACGTGTCGGAATTCCACCAAACAAGTATCTGGACTGCATAGTGGGGTGGCCCCGGTACCCAATTTGATACCGGGGCCACAATACCTCCTCAAAACATGCTCCAGACAATTCGTCATTGACAGACCCCAGACAGACAGGGTCGTAGTGTTATTGTTTGACTTTGTAAACCCAAAAAAATGTCCCTGTTGCACTTGCACATAGTCGTGCAATGAAGACTGACTTTTTCATTTAAAGGCACGATCTTTCAAGTGTAGTGTTTGTAAGTCTAAGTCATATTATACTTTTGGTAAAATTGGTTTTTTTTGTTCCTCTTTATGGTAATTAATTAGTAATAGAATTAAAGAAGGAAATAGAATTAAATAGAATTAAAGTAGGAAATAGAGTGGTATAGAGTTGTAGTGTGGTATAGATAGAGTGGTCCACACAATATAATAATAAAACCCTCAACTGGTCTGAATTCCACCAAACAAGTATCTTGACTGCGTAGTGTGGTGGCCCCGGTACACAATTTGGTACCGAGGCCACAATATAATTTAAAAACCCTCCACGTGTCGGAATTCCACCAAACAAGTATCTGGACTGCATAGTGGGGTGGCCCCGGTACCCAATTTGATACCGGGGCCACATTACCTCCTCCAATTTCCAAGTGTAGTGTTTATAACATCTTAACACTACACTAATTCTAGCACGTCAAAACCTCTTGTTTTAAATAATGACAGGGCATTTAACTTTTGATTTAATTTATTGAATTTGTTGGCATTTTCTTTTACTTTTTGAACATGGCAAACGACTGTTGAATGGTCACATAATGCCAAAAAAAAAGGTGCAAGATGGAATTGTCCTTGGGCCCTCCCACCCACCCTTATGTTGTTGAAATAGGACATGCACACTTTAACAAACCAATCATTTCAGCGACAGGGCCTACCAAACAACTGTGGCTGAAATGATTGGTTTGTTTGGGCCCCCACACCAATAAAACAATTCATCTCTCCCTGTACAAACTAAACAGGCTCTACTGAGGAAAGATGTCGTCCTTATCCTCAACCTCTGATTCCTCTCCCCCTACAGTGTGTACTTCCTCCTCCTCACACATTATCAATTCGTCCCCGCTGGACTCCACAACCACAGTCCCTCTGTACTGTCTGGAGGGCAGTGCTGTACTTCATTGAGGAATTGATTATTCATTTTTATAAACATCATTTTTTCAACGTTGTGAGGAAGCAACCTCCTTCGCCGCTCACTGACCAGGTTCCCCGCTGCACTAAAAACTCTTTCCGAGTACACACTGGAGGGGGGACAACTCAGTTAAAAAATAGAGCCAGTTTGTACAGGGGCTTCCAAACTGCCTTTTGGAGTTCTACCACGTCACTACCTCTAGTTAATTTAGATTGCAAGGCTTGTAAATATAAATACTTTGAAGATAAAAAAAAGCAGGCTGCACAGACTGTGGAGCTAGAAAGTGAAATTAAATGGACCACGTTACTTTGGTGGCTATCTATGCCCCCCCCCCGCCCTACACTTGTAGTTGAATATAAATAAAGCAGCCTGCATAGACTGTAGAACTAGCAATTCAAATATACAAAGAAATGGACAAAGGCAGTTTGGTATCTGTCTGCATCAGATCCCCTCTCCACTAGGAGTAAAACAGAAAACTTTTCAGCCGTTCTATAATCTAGAATATAAATAGAAATTGAGAAATGCAATTTGGTATCTGTCTGCATCATAATCATCAACATCCTCCTCAGCGCCAGCTACATCAATATCCTCCTCCCAGTGCACAACATTCACACCTTCATTAGCCAAATCTGTAACTGGACTGTGGGTGATCCTTCCAGCATATGCAGAGGGCGTGCTGCAAATGCTGGATGGAGTCACCTCTTCCCGTACAGTGATGGGAAGGTCAGGGTTCACAACCAACAACACCCTTGGACTCGCCTTGGGGATTTGTGATGTCATCTGTTTAGAAGGCAGAGTTCTTTGCTGTTTTGTTGTTGTTGCTGACAGCATAACTCTCTTAAATTTTTTGTAGGGGGGGGGAGGAGGGCTTTGATCCTTGGGTGAAGTTGGACCACTAGTCATGAACACGGGACAGGGCCTAAGCCGTTCCTTGCCACTACTTGTCGTAATTGGCATATTGCCAACTTTACGTTTCTCCTCAGATGATTTTAAGTTTCTTTTTTTGCTGTTTTTTGAGAACTTGGGCTTTTTGGATTTTACATGCCCTGTACTAGGAGATTGGGCATCGTGCTTGCCAGACGACGTTGATGGCATTTCATCGTCTATGTCATGACTAGTGGCAGCAGCTTCAGCATTAGGAGGAAGTGGGTCTTGATCTTTCCCTACTTTATCCTCCAAATTTTTGCTCTCCATTATATGTAGCACAAGATACTGCAGAATGTGTGAACTTGGTAATATTGCAGTACCAATGGACTTATAATGCTGGATTGGTTTTGCAAATTTGGTTATAATTATTATATATTTTTTTTTTTTTACATTTTTTATTATTTTTTACTTTTTTTTTATTTTTTAAAAACTTGGGAATAATGGGGAAATAACTATGCCCTTAGAAGCACAGAGCACAGGACACAGCACCACTGGACTGAACAGGACACGGCACAGGACCCAGCAGCACTACGGAACTCAGCAGGACAGAGCACAGGACACAGCACCACTGGACTGATACTGCAGAATGTGTGAACTTGGTAATATTGCAGTACCAATGGACTTATACTGCTGGATTGGTTTTGCAAATTTGGTTATAATTATTATATTTTTTTATTTTTTTACATTTTTTATTATTTTTTACTTTTTTTTTATTTTTTAAAAACTTGGGAATAATGGGGAAATAACTATGCCCTTAGAAGCACAGAGCACAGGACACAGCACCACTGGACTGAACAGGACACGGCACAGGACCCAGCAGCACTACGGAACTCAGCAGGACAGAGCACAGGACACAGCACCACTGGACTGATACTGCAGAATGTGTAAACTTTGTAATATTGCAGTACCACTGGACTTTTACTGCTGAATGTGTGAACTTGGTAATATTGCAGTACCAATGGGCTTATACTGCAGGATTGGTTGTGAAAATTTTGTGGTAATTAAAAAATATTAAAGTAGTTTTTGGTATTTTTTAAAAAAACTTTTTTTTATTTTTTTAAACACAGGGGAATATTGGGGAAATAACTATGCCCTTAGAAGCACAGAGCACAGGACACAGCACCACTGGACTGAACAGGACACAGCACAGGACCCAGCAGCACCACTGACCTCAGAAGGACAGAGCACAGCACACAGCACCACTGGACTGATACTGCAGAACACAGCACAGCACAGCACAGCACAGCACAGCACAGCACAGCACAGCACTAAACAGCACAGAACTAAACAGCACAGAACTAAACAGCACAGAGGACCACCTAACACACCCTCCCTCTACCCTGATCAATGCCCGAGTGAAGATGGCGGCGACTAGCGGGGAATTTATAGGATCCGAGTATCGCGAGATCCGACAACGGGATTATGAGTCAGAGCCTCAGTTTCACTTTTGAATTTGGCGCCAATACCCGGATCTGTCTCGGATCCGACTCGGATCCGCAACGTTCGGGTGGGCTCGGATTTCAGAAATCCGAGCGCGCTCATCCCTACTCGGCCTATGCTTGTCTACTTGCATATAGTTGTTATGTGATAGCTAATGTGTACATTTTAATTCAAGACTATGCCATGTCAGTCATCACTATCAATCAGTACTTACACCTGACCTGTAGTGAGTGCAAAAGATACAGCTGAAAACAAATGTACTTACGACAAACACAGGACGTGAATCAGCCATATCTGCGTTGAAACACCCTTACCGTACATGGTCTATGTTATTCCGCCCCTTCCCTCCCCCGTCTCTACTCTCAAGTCATAGGCAGTCATAGGTGTCATTTATGTTCAGACGTGAATTGCATTCATTGGCATAAAGTCTGTTTCTGGGCATGTGCACAACTATGTCACACAAAACACGCTACGTAACATACATAGTTGATGAGGTTGAAAAAAGACACCAGTCCATCAAGTTCAACCTATTTGGATCTCCTGCGATCCTGCACTTATATTTGAAATTGATCCAACCGCCAATCTGTTTCAATTGTGAAAATCCCCCCAGACTAAATATTGCAGTCCTATGTTTACCCTATATCCACTACTATCCTTCATTTTGATTAACGGTCGTAAACCCTGGATACACTTTTCCGCTAAAAATTTGTCTAACCCTTTCTTAAACATATCTATTGAATCTGCCATCACAACCTTCCCTGGTAGTGAATTCCATATTTTGACTGCCCTTACTGTAAAGAACCCCTTCCTCTGCTAGTTGTGAAATTTCCTCTCCTCTAACCTTAGGGGGTGACCGCATGTCCTGTGTATAGTCCTTGGGGTAAAAAGTTCCCATGAAAGTTCTCTGAATTGACCCTTAATGTATTTGTACATAGTAATCATATCTCCTCTTAGATGCCTCTTTTCTAAAGTAAACATGCCTAAACTGGCTAACCTTTCCTCATAACTTAATGACTCCATACCCTTTATCAATTTTGTCGCCCTTCTCTGAGCCCTTTCTAGTTCCAAATTATCTTTTTTATAGAGTGATGCCCAGAACTGTACTGCATATTCAAGATGAGGTCTTACCAATGATGTATACAGTGGCAAAATTACACTGTCTTCCTTTGCATCTATGCCCCTACGTAAATTGTTGTACGGCGGAACCAGGGGCAGACTTGGCTGGGTGGCATCTGCCCTCCGGGTCAGTCCCATAGTTGGCTACCTTGGGCTGGGTCACTGGGCCATCTGCAATTTTTTTACTTAAATTTTTTCCTAATAGGCTGCTGAGTTAATTCTTGGCCCCTGTGCTAAAATTTGCCCACCCACCCCTGGTCGGTACATAAATCAGGCCCATTGGGTCTGCTTGACACCCCCAACCCCTCGTGCTTAGTGTTTATTTATGTAGCCCATAGAAATATCGACAGGGATAGCCACTCACTTGCCACAAATAAAAAGTATAACTTAATAATATTATTTTGTTGACAGATCCAAGAAATGAATCCATTTGTAAGTTACTGGGTCAGGAAGTAATTTGATTTACCACTGCAAAGTCAAATTCGTACTAGAGTTCTTTTTTAATTTAACAAAAACATATATACATGTATCTTATATAAATGAAGTAGAGTTTATGGCAGCACTAAGTACATCATTACTAAGGATTAGATCTAAAGATCTAAGGAAGATCTGTACTGCCTTGTGATAATTATCTGACTAGATTGGCTGTAAATAGCTTGGAGTATTACAGTTAACGGCAAAAAATATTCTGTGCTATGGCGCATCATTTACTGCAATAAACGTTTCCCATTTATATTTATAGGAATACAGTATGTAACGTCAATAATAGAATATTAATATATGTATAGCTTATAAGGAAAATCATTACTAGAAACAATAGCAGATATAACAAAAAGATTTGATTTTATGTAATCAAAAAAATATAAGTACATTTACAAAGGAAGAATCTATTTTTAAGTCATTCCTAAGAATACCATTATGTTCATCAAGGGGACGGCATCTGTGCCGTTCAGGAAACAAGAAACAAGAAACCTGCTCATTTGGTTACAGAGCATGCACCAGATAACAATTAAATCACAACCATGCAAAGGACTTTCTGAATAATTGATTTTCCACTTTTGAGTCATACAAAAAAATATTTTTTTTTATTGAGTGTGGGGATTTCCTATCCCTCTTAGTTATTTGGTGAGGACAAAACAGCAAATATATGGCAGCAGGGATCTAAGGTGAAACTGTAGATTAGGCCTGGTCAATCTGCGTCTCTCCAGGTGATGTGAAACTACAAGTCCCAGCATGCCCTGGCAGCGATCAACTAGCTATCTACTTGCAAAGCATGCTGGGGCTGAGATCCACAGATTGGCCACACCTGCTGTAGATGATCATTTGGAGAGATGAAGCAAATGTACATACATACGGTAAGAAACGGTTGTGTCGTTATAATTTGGCCAGGGCAACCTAGGGCTAAGCCCTGGTACTTTCTGAGCTGCTAAGGATAATTACTTAGGAGAAACATACACTTTGTTGCCCTGGTTGTTATTCTTTTTATACTGAAAATTTATAAAGCCACTTCTGTGATATGTTGCAACAATATATTCACATTTTTTGTTTGCAACATTCCCACCGTAGTATTTTGTGCACACCTCCCGATGATTGCAGGTGGGGGTCACTGGAAGAGCAAGTAGGAGTCAAGGTAGGGGCCTCACAAAATAAAAAATGGGTGGTGATACCGGCAGCCTCGGTCACCAAGGAAGGTGTGGTAGAGAAGCGAGACGTGAAAAAGCCTAGCACCGAGATAGGAAGGTCTGTGTGAGAACCAACTCGTGTTTTCCGGGAGTGGGATTGTGGCAGGAGGCCAAATGGAGCAATAAGTGTACTGATGGGGAAGTCCCAGGCCATTAGCAGTTCAGGTACCAGAGCAGGAGGTGCAAACAGTATTTGGACTCATGAAGCTGAGCCCATATCAAGTGAGACCTAGAAAGGGAGAAGAGAGCTTATAGAGGGGAACACTGCCATAAACAGTAGGGCAGCAGTTAATGTGACCCAGGGCTGAGAGTTCAATGATTAAGAGTCTCAGAGCCTAAAACTTGATGAGTGAGAGATACCCCCACTGAGGAGGGCTGAACAGGGCTGAGAGTACACCAGAGTGTGGGTATCAGAGCCCAAACTAACCTAAACCTAGCTGAAACAACCAACAGTGTTCTCATTCCTGAAGATGAGGGATGAGCTGCAGTTGAGAGTATAATGAGTTTCAGAGCTGCATTGGGTGAGAATCCACCCTGGATGTGGGAAATGTTTTACTATGTCAGTATCCAAGTGAGAGCCCTAATGTATGAGACTGTAAGATCCAGCTGAGGTCAAGAGTGTAAGAAGCTTGCATGTGTTGGAGGCAGGTGAAACGGCCTAAAGCGTGTCTGGAAAAAGGGATCAGAGAGAGGCTGAACTGTGTGTAACTATGGAACTATTGTGACCAGGAGAACTTGGTATGTGCTATAACATTGATGCTCTGCAACGGAATTGTTAACTTGTGACAGTGACTACACCAGCAGTTTAAGATGTGTGCAGGAAGAGTAAAGAGCTGTGTGTTGTAAACTTATTCATGGTGACCAACTTTTTGGGAAATCTATTGCACTACACCACCATGCAAAAACACCTGTGTCCACACCTTCAAGAGACATTGCCGTAATACCTGCATGTGCAGGTCCTCTGAACACTTAGATCTACACCCTAGAACTAGCAGAGAAGGAAGTGCAGGTGAAGAGGTGAACTGCCTCCACCCCAATACCATACACAGTGACAGGGGGTTACATGTTTATAAGTTAGTAGCAGGGTCAGGGCATTGCGCAAGTCAGATTGTATTATTGGTAAATAGAGCAAAAATACTATTTAGAAAATAAGATTTGTTTCTTTGTCGCGTTGTCGTTATGTCGTGTTGTGACGAGGTTTCCTTCCAGCAGTCGAACAATTGTCTCCAACCCAAAAATTATGTTTTCAATATTTGTCGCTCTGTCGCTTTGTCGCATTGTCGTGTTGTTGCTATATGGTCTAATAGGTTATTTTTTCAATACTAAATAACTATGTAAGATTTGGCAGCTTTATCTTGAGAGCTGTTGAAAATATTCGCCAACAAACAAACAAACATCTTCTTTTTTTATATATATAGAAGATTTTATTTAAACTATATTTTCTATATGTTCATTAACATACTCACCCTTAATTAAACTATACCCATTATTTAGCATATCCACACCCTCTGTTTTGCACAACCATTCATAATACTTTCCTGCAGTGTGCTTCAGGCACAATAATATATTCACCTCTCTGACTGTTAGAGCCTTGGTTTGGATGAAAATGTTTCTTTAAATTAATGTTAATTATTATTATGGTAGATTTGTAAGGCGCCACAGTGCTCTGCAGCGCCGAATGTTAATGTTATTAATTCCCTTTTACTGTAACTTGAATGAAAATCCAATGCTAATTACATATGTGAGTACATTTCTAACACTTGATGTACCATTTTCACATTACATTTAATCCTTGGATTTGTTGTCTACAATACAATAAGATTAATGGTGTTCTTGTGTTGTGCGTTGGAAGGTGAGAAACACAGTGGTGCCATTATCTTGTAAGCTGGTGAGCGGGACCTTCTCACCTCTATCTGTTTTACCCAGTTTGTTTATTACTCTTTGTTCCCAATTGTAAAGCGCTACAGAATTTGCTGGCGCTATATAAATAAATGATGATGACGATGATTATCACATGAAATCCATTTGTTGACATATAAGTGCAAAATAGCAGTAAAGGGTAAAATAAATAGCGGCACTTGAACAGAAAAAAGTTGGCAAGAGACCCGGGACCTCCCACCTTCCTCCAGGTTTTTGGCTACAATAAGGCCACTTTCCCTAATCTGTAGAGAAATCAGAGTGTTGCAGTCTCTGGTCCCCCATGTGGCCCTTCTATCTTCTACGATGGCACTTTCGTGCCACTGGCCATGGCCCCAACAATGCAGCTGTCATGGCATGGGGCTGCCACCCCGATGCCCTCCCTGCTCTTGCCTCTTTCTAAACAGCCCTCCCTGTATCCTTGACTTGCAACACCAGGCAATACAGTATTTTATATACTGTAAAATATCTGCTTTGTCTTAAGGTTCATTTATATTATTTATTAGATTTTAGGTGCAGTTATTTCATGGTTTGCTTGGTGTTATGTAGGTATTGATAAAATCGGAAATATTTAACCTGTGCATTGTGTTGCAGTATATAAAGGTGTGCCAGTTCTGCCTAAGGAAAGGCTGAGTAGTTTTTCTATGATTTAAAAGCATTCATTCAGGCTTGGCTCTTGTAAACACGGCACTGTTCTTCTGACCCTGCTTTGTTGAAGTTTATTACCATGGCAATGCAGTTTTGTGACAGAATCAATAAATTCCACTGAGTCTGGGAGGAACCATTGGACTCGGTGACCTGCATTCAAACTGCTCTGCTGGAGCTGTCTGCACAATGGCACATGTTTTCCAATTCCGATCCTTATTTCAAACAAAAGTTTACTGTAAACACATACATTTTATTCTTGCAATTAAATTGTATGTGTAAACTCAACCACAGATGTATTACTTGGAAGACCTTTCGACCCTACATTTCTTTGCAGTATAATTTAAATTAATTTGTTAACTCTCAATTGCATTCCAAAAGATTTTGATTTATAATTTTACTTCCTTTGCCATCCCCATCTGTGGGAACTTGTTTTGGCAATTTGTAATTATTCAGCATATTTCACTATAATCCCAGTCCCCACCAGGTGCTGTACTGTTTTGTTGTTTACCCTCAGTACAGCGCTGCAGACCATTTGTGGCGCCCTATAAATAAAGGATAACAATATTTTCCTAAGGTGACGCCTTCCCCCAGCCGGAGCCCAGGGTGTTGCTATAGGCCGAAGTTTAACCGGGACTCTTAATACAGAACCGGCAAGTTAATATTGTTCAGCGACATAAGATGGCCACGGAGAAGGGGGTGTCTGAGAGGGAGGACCCATTACAGCCGCAATAATTTGATTGTGTCTTGTGGTTGGTCCTCCTGTTCACAAGTTCTTTTCCCCAGTTTTTTTTTCACAGGGATCTGGCTGGGGGACCAGCTTAGGGCAATATGCTGCTGGGTCTAAAGCAACTTTAACAAAAGTGACACAGCATAAACAGCAGTGCACCTTTCAAACCACAGATCCATCTGTAGAGGATTGTTTCTTATGTACATCATCAGGGCCTGATTAAGGGTTCTGGCCGCCCTAGGCTAATACGGCCGCAGTGCCCCCCTCTCCTCCGAATATATAGGTGTATAGGAACACTCCTGAATATGAATGTTCAGGTGTATTCTCCAGCATTCAAATTTAGACAGATTGTGCCATTGTCTCTTATCTGTCCTTGCTCTTCTCTCTTGCAACTTTGTTATCCTCTCGCTGGCTTCTGGAAAGTTGGCGTCCTGTTTTGAAAATGCAAAAATGTATTTTAATGCAAACCCTGAATGATTAGGCCCTGATTAGGCCCTTTAGTTAAAACAAAGCACTCCATTATGGCCAGCTAAAAGTACCCCATTGGACAGGCATATATAAGCAATATCTGAATATTTGTTGTCAATCAAATACAAACCTCTACCAGCCCCATCTCACTAATATTTAGTATTCTAGTGATTGCTGAGACCACCCATGTGACCACCACACAATCATGAGATTCTGCCCCCCAAAGCTGCTCTATTTTTTAAAAAGCCCCTGCAGCCATTTTCCTTAACCACAACCCCCCCGCACAGCCATTTTCCTTAACCCCTGCTGCAGCCATTTTCTTTACCTCCCACCTTGCATCCATCCCCCTTGCAGCTATTTTCCTTACCTCCACTCTGCTAGCTAGCTATCCCCCCCGTCACATCAAAACTCCCCCAGTCACATATATCAGCCCCCCTCCTTCATACATATCAACCTCTCTACCTCCCTATAGATTTTCATGGCAGCCCCCCCCTCCCACCCTATAGATTTGTATGACAGTCCCCCTCTCCCTCCCTATACATATGCATGACAGTCCCCCCTCTCCCTCCCTATAGATATGCAGGGTAGTCCCCCCCTCCCTATAGATATGCAGGGTAGTTCCCCCCCTCCCTATAGATATGCAGGGTAGTTCCCCCCCCCCTCCTATAGATATGCAGGGCAGTTCCCCCTCCCTATAGATATGCAGGGCAGTTCTCCCCCTCCCTATAGATATGCAGGGCAGTTCCCCCCCTCCCTATAGATATGCAGGGCAGTTCCCCCCCCTCCCTATAGATATGCAGGGCAGTTCCCCCCCCTCCCTATAGATATGCAGGGCAGTTCCCCCCCCTCCCTATAGATATGCAGGGCAGTTCCCCCCTTCACTTACCTGTAGTTGTGCCAGCGTCGCTCCTCTCCTCAGATCAGCAGTTAGGAAGTGAAAACGTCCTGCTTCCTGTCTGCTGCACAGCAACAGGCAGCCTGGCGATTGGCTGTGTGTTGCTAACCACTGACCACCAATGCTTTTGATCGTCAAGCCCTCCACCCCCCCGCGGCGACCCCCCCCCCCCCCACCCCGGAAAAAAAAATGAATGAAAAAAAAAAAAAAAAAAAAAAGGTAAAAAAAAAAATAATTTTTTTTTTTTTTTTTTTTTAAAAAAAAAATACCCACAGTGCAGCGCCCCCCGGGACCCAGCGCCCCAGGCTGCAGCCTGGTCAGCCTAGTGGTTGATCAGGCCCTGTACATCATCATTTGCCTGATTCTATGCTTGATCTTAAGCACCTGTTTACAATTAGATTGGCTGAAATAGTCAAACGCACTAATAAGGGGTGTCCACATAATTTTGGCAGTGTAGTAAATCTCTGCCGTCCCCTTAAACTTTAGATTACAAGCTCATTTTGGCAGGAGCTTCTTTATATCTTATTTAGGTGTATGATGTTTTTTTTTTTGTTTTGTTTTGTTTTATCTTTTTTTAAAAAAGACTATTTTATTGAGTGGAAGTACATATTTTACAACAAAACTTAATAGCAGAAGTAGAATGATGTAATAAGATTTTTTCCATTTTAAGAGGTAACATGGTAAGAAGGGTGAGGGGACGGGAAGTGGGGGCAGTGGATTCTATCCAAGTCATGAGGGGAAAGAACACACACTTGCGAGACATTGGTGGGCAGTGTTGACGACTGACCTGAGCCTGGCAGCCTTGGTAGAAGTGTAGCCTACTAAAAAGTATTCTTAGTGTTGTAGTGTCAGGGTCAGTGAAGCCAGATTTTAACCATTTAGATGAATTGCTTACGATACTAGTAATGAGCTCTATTTTATGAAAATACCAATCTCTGTTTATCAAAGCTATAGTAGACGGAAGGTGGGAACTCTCTACATCGCCAGAGTTTGGGAGGATGCAACACTGCATATGTGTCAAATTAGTTTTCTAAGGTACTCATAAGTTTTAGTAATCAGCAACAGTAAAGGAAAGGTCTCTGGTGTGAGAGGGACGCTAATGTCAGTGTCAGTATTAGGAGTATGTTATTGTATTGTAGTTCCTGTGTACTGCAACCTCCCAATATTGAACAATACGGGGGAATATGTTGGTGCTTAATAAATCAATAATAATAATAATTATATCAACAGATTAATATATTAATATGTAACCCCCCTGGCACTGTCCGTGGTCCTGGGTAGCATAGGTGGGTAATGCACCTCCTCACACATGCTTTCTTCTCTGCCCTGGCTACCTCTTGGGTGTGGGCTTAAGTCACCAGAGGGTCCCAAACACATGCATGTTTTACAGCAATGTCTGCTAAGTGTGGACGGGTGGGGTACACGTTCTTGGTGCGGAATATTCCGACACCGAGAAGTCCTCCAAATAAAAGACGAATCTGTAAATAAAACGATGTAAGGAAAAGCAGACTTACCTGTATACAGGCCCGGCGCTCCCATTAGGCAAGGTTAGGCACTTGCCTAGGGCGCCGGGCTCTGGAGGGCGCCACAGAATGGTAAATGACTTTAAAACTGATTTTGTAAAAATGCCTAGGGTGCCATGGACCCTAGCACCGGCCCTGCCTGTATACCAAAGTTGCAGATGTCCGATTGGCGCAGGATGCTGACCGCAAATGACTCCGACTGCTGAGGTGTCCGTCAAGAGATTTTAATGTCACTGCAACTTATTTTCCTTTTAATTTACAGCGCCAATGTTTGGTTAAGTGTTTCAACACTTAACCTGCGGGGTTTGACATTGCTGCTTTAAATTAAAAGGAAAAGAAGTCGCAATGACGTTAAAATCTCTTGACGGACACCTCAGCAGTCGGAGTCACTTGCGGTCAGCATCCTGCGCCCATTGGACATCTGCAATTTGGTATACAGGTAAGTCTGCTTCTCTTTACAGATTCGTCTTTTATTTGGAGGACTTCTCGGTGTCGTTATGGTGGTAATCGTAAAAACGATTACCACCGTTGTGGACACCGTTGTTGCCTGGTGGTGCAGTGCAACAGTTGTCGCAGTAAATGGGCCACCAGACCAACTTCATTTTGGAAAATAGAAATTCTTTATTTACATGCCTCCTCCACTCCAGTACAATACTTGGGTTGCAAACAGCAAAACAAGTATATACATCTCCTGTTTGCACAGTTTTTCGGTGGTCAATAGGAGTGCGCTTACAAAATATACAATTGTCATCTCCTCCCCACAGTACTCACATTTATAAAGATACAGTGGCAGCAATCACTACGCATTGCTGCAAATCACATCAATGCATAATGAAGCATCTCTGTAATTTACCATGCCAGGGCTGCTCTGGGATCTCCAGCGAAGTCCCCCCTACTCTACAATCTCTTTTTCCTATTTACTGGGAGGTTCCTGCTGCTGGTAAATGGAGGAAGTGCTATGCACATGCACATAGCGGATGAGGGATCCAGCAAAGCCGGAGAGGCTTCAGCTGGATCCTTTCGAAAATGACATCCTGCAAAGCTCTGCTTTTCGCAGCTTAATGAACTTTGCAATCCCCATATTAATATGGGGTCTGCTTTAACAAATATTAAATGGGTTATGGCAGAGAAATCTATGATTTCTCCTGCATTGAACCCTTCATAAGTTATGCAATGCCCATTTTACAGAGAAAACTGCAGTTTACTCTGTTTTTCTAGCTAATTGTACTATAATAAATAGACCCGTTAACCTCCTTGATGCCTGGTTAGGATCAGTAGTTCCATATATGGTCTGCAGCCATACTCTGTTTATCAGAACTCTGTCTGTCTGTATTACATTTACCTGTTTCTCACATCACTCATATTCTCTCTTTCATAATGTACTTTGCACCTCGTGGCAGCAGACCACAATTCTGCTCCCCAGTGGGAATCCAGTTGTGATCAGCTCATCCAAGCCTTCTGTTGGGTCCTAGTGCCAGAACCACACATTCAGTCACTGGGAGGTGTGACTAACAATGCCAGAGGAGGCCACTGCTAAGATTCTCATTATTTTGAAACAGAAAACTGTGACGTCTTAAGCGCTTTCCTTCCCATTTTGCCTACTGAGATCATAGTTGCTCACCCCCTCACTCCCAGCACAAGAGAGCATATTCCACTCCTCCCCAGTACCCCTTACCGAGCCTCTCATCATTATCCTAAAACATCGATTGCAAAAATAAACTCAGTAACACACATCATACATATATGCTTTCTCCTGTTCTCACTGTATTAGCGGCACCACTGTATGAGTAGACTGGGAACAGAAGGGGGAGAATTGTTCCTATCTCTCAAGGGTACCTGTAATTGAGCTTTCAATCACAACCTTGCTAAAACAATGCGGGTATTATCGCATATAATCAACACATTCCATTAACACAAATCATGTATGAAGCATGCAGACACAATTATCTACTCACATGTTCTCATGCACAGTTTAGGGTGCAGGTTGTCTGTTATGTTGCTTACATAAAATTACTTTTTCTGAATTATTATTATTTCATTTTCAGCTGATGACAAAATAAATATACAATATATTATCATTGCTTGTGTCTACCTTTGGGATGGAGATTTTGGCTGAAATGTAGTAATTTTTGTTAGTGAGCAAATTTTTTTCATTTTTTAAAGAACTCTCATTTCCATACCTCTCAAATTTTGATGTTGTCCAATTGGGACAAAGCATTCTCCAGGAGGGGCGTGCCCACACCATGTTTTGGGAGTGACCATTTCATGTTTGGGGACTGCCACATGCCTTAGAGTCGTGTCCAGCACGCTAGAGTTTCTAGGCTCCTCCCCTACAAAAATACCTCACAAAGTCACGACAGTCGGGACAAAAGTCCTGACTTCTAAGACAGTTTGACAGTCCTCTCACTACAATAAAATCTGCAACCAGGGCTAAGTTTCTTATCCAGTAACGGCTAGGGCTGCCACAAGAAATTGTGGGGCCCAGTACAAATGTAACAGGCAGGGCCCATCTCCTTCCTTCTCCACCAACCCCAAATTTTAAATTATCGTCTACCCAACATTTGCCTTATCCCTGTTCTCTTCAGTCACACTGAGCCCCAGTTCTATCTATCCCTTGCAGTTGTTTACTTAACTCTTTGCTACTTCTTTCTGTCTCCTTTCAGCTCTTCTCCATTGACAGTGTTGTGACTTTATTAATTACATTTTGTCATTGATGCTACGGGAGCCTCTCTGCCTTGTCATGGCTCTCTTTCCAGGAGCTGGACACCTGGGGGCTGGGATTGGAGCAAATGGTGGCAGTCATGGGACCCTGACATCTTGGAAGTGGAGGCCTGTGCTGTATCCTTGATTCAGCGAGAAGTCCTCTCATCTCAGTAGCTGCTGCTTAGAAATGGAGCCTTCTACATCCCTTAATCTACTGCAGAGGCCCCTCACTCTTAATAATATTTTGGGCCCAGGGCCCCACCACTGCTGCTGGGCCCCATACGGCTGTACCCCCCTGAAGGCATCCCTCGTCACACCTACCTGCTGTTAATGCACTTTTCAGCTACTATCTAATGCCTGAAAAGAGCACTAAAAATAGGATAAATGGTTTCTTATGGGCTGGTTTCCACCATCGCATTCTAAAATTGTGAAAGACACATTTACGATTTTAGAGCACAACACAACCTACTTCTCAACATCATCATCATTTATTTGTATGGCACCACAGATTCCGTAGCACCTGACATAGTCGTATAGATACGACATACATTAAAGGAGTAAACATGATAATAAGTACATGGGTACAGAGCATAATGATAAATGCATGGAGGCAATTAACAGAACAAATTACATGGCATAAAGAAACAATACAGCATAAAACATGGCAGTGACATACAAGGGAGACAGAGACTGGACAAACATGATGAAATAGTGTAGAGGACACTGCCTG
Organism: Mixophyes fleayi; assembly: GCF_038048845.1. Lineage (NCBI taxonomy): Eukaryota > Metazoa > Chordata > Amphibia > Anura > Limnodynastidae > Mixophyes > Mixophyes fleayi. Next base: position 408,987,270 of record NC_134402.1, on the reverse strand, counting down.
AGAGCTTCTATTCTAGAGGGAAGGGGTAGTGAGAAACAAAAGGAGCTAAAGGGATGAAGTTTAATAATCCAGACGACTATTAGAGGTAGGTTCTCATGCATGGACTCTTGCTACCAGTACAATTATTGTATTGTCATAAGTGCAACATATGAAAAGTGGAAAAACATATCACATTGCCCATTATGCTAGTGCATATTGCCAACATTTAAATTTTGAGAATCGGAACGCCTCAGAAGGGGGATTATGATGATGGTGTGGACAGGGGGCATGTCACAGCTGGGATTTTCATTTTGCATGCTGGAACTTGTAGTTCTACAACTGTTGCAAAAGCCAAATATTGCCTAATGCTGGCAAAGCTAATGGCGCATTACTAATATTTAATGGATATGGATCTATAATAAATTGCACAATAAATCTCTGTTAAAAGCTGCACTAGGTGAAAGATTTTACTAGGGTGCCCCTTTGCCATGACTGGAGCCTGGGGGCTGCTACATGCAGCCTTTTTATTAGGGATCTGCTGGCTTTGTAACATAGAACCAGCTAATCTATTTAGTTTGCAAATTTAAATGGTGGAAGAGGAAGTGTGTGAGTGGTGGGACCAATCATAAGCTGCAATCTCTTGATTGTGGTTGGTTATTGGTCCTCCCACACACACCCGTTTTCTGTCCAGGGATGCAAGAAGAACTAAAGAGTTTAAACTGCTCAAAGCAGGTCCAAGGGCTCTGGTCAGGGGATCACCTTCATACAATCTATTACTAGGTGATAGGGCAGCTTTAATAAAGTACCCTTTGTTCTGCAAGTCAAGCAAAATAGCTGCTCTTCCACAGAACCTTTACAGTTGTCAAACAAATGTCAGTAGAAGGTTAACGTGAATGGTGCAATATAAAATGTCACATGACTTCAGTATCATCAAACCTGCTAAAACATGCAGCTTAATACCTGAATAGGGCCCTGTGTTAGTCTCATAGGTCCCAGACACAGTTCTGCTGATGACACCTGCTAAAAAGAAAAGAAGACATGTCAACCTTTGGCGTGCATTTACTACATAGCTGCATAAGGCATGAAAGGGAACAATGACATTACTGCCACTTAATAGTAAACAGACCCCTATGTGAGAAGGAAACTGCACTGCTATAAACAGCTCTGCCTGCCGATATTCCCCCGTCTTTCTTACCTGTTTTTAAACATGTATTTATAAGACTATGAATTATGTAAAAGCTGCATAAGATTATGTACAATTCAATGAACTAAAGTTATTTCAACAGAGATGAGTCCTGTAAACATATATCTTCTCTAAGACATCCATATGTGTCCAGGTGCAAACCTGACAGTACAGTCCCATAGATTGTAAGCTTGCGAGCAGGGCCTTCTCACCTCTTTGTCTGTTTTACCCAGTTTATTAGTTACTGTTTGTCCCCCACGGAATATGTTGGCGCTATATAAATAAATGATGATGATGATGATGATGATGGTTACATTTCATTGCTTTAAAGCTGGAATAGTAGACTTTCACAATGGTTTTTAGCATAGGGGTCTATTTATCAAGTTCTTGCAACATTCAAGCTTTTCTATTACTGCCTATCATAGCAATAGAAAATCTTCCATCGCCCAATTTACCGGCTGGGGTGGTTAAGCATTGCTCAGTCGTATGGCGGTACTGGCTGGCAGGGGCAAGCAGAGTCGTACCACTGCCAGGCCAGTGCAGAGTCTCTCAACACTGGTGTGAGCCTGCTGGCTGGCTGGATCGGAAAGCCCAGGTTTGGGTTTCCAATTACAGATAAAAAAATAAAAAAAGCAAATAAAAATTGAAAAAATATAAAGAAAAGTTTTGTTAAAACAAAAAAAGGGAAACAATGTTTCATTTTAATAATAAAGCATTTTTTCTTGGGCTGACCATCAGTTAACGCTATCCTGAGATGGTGACAGTGGTAGAAGGACAGACACTGTTCCCCCATGCTGTACATAGATAAGCTTCACTGGAGAACTCTGGTGAAGCCTACCACCAGGGCCAGATTAACCATAGGGCTAACTGGGCTACAGCCCAGGGGCCTATGGCATCCAGGGGGCCCTTGAAAGTGCTCAGCAGCAGTATTGACCGGTCGGGGGTGGGGGCGCCCCCGGAGCGATCAGTGCTGCTGAGCACTTTCACTGCGGTCCTTCCCCGGCGAGCTGTAGTCTCCTTACTGAGGAGATCTCGTGAATGGAGGGCCTCCATTCCCTTAATCCGGCCCTACCTACCACCGTGACAGCCTTCATTGGATCATGGGCTTTGTTGAATAGAGAGAACTCCCATTTTCGCCGGATTTAGTGCTTTTCACCCATTGATAAATAGACCCCATAGAATATAAGAAAATCCGCTCTACCCTCTCTAATCTGTGTGACTTCCAGTGGACGTGCCACAAATAATTACCGTAATTGTAACTATTTACTTTTTATAGTTATAGTATTATTTTTCACATTACCATGTATTGGAAAAGTAAGATACAATGGTGGCATACAAATACTGCTCATAGGAGCGTACAAAATACATCAGTGCTACTTAAAATGTTAACGGAAATGTGTATGTTCAAAAGATAGTAAACTGTATTATGTAGAAAAGTCTATGGAGGTTCTTAAAACCTTGAACATATTTTTTTCACGTTTATCTACAAGTGACCCCAGCAGGACATACTTTATGGGAGTGCAAGTAGGTTAATTATAAACTCCATTGATTAGACCACGGTCTTTAAACCATTTTCTAAGTAAGTAGCTCTCCTTAGGTTTATAAATGCTCATCAAGTTCTCCTCTATGTTTCATAAATGCTGTCCACATACACAGTTAAACACATTTGAGCTTATCGAGTATCACATAATTACTATAAATGTTTCAAAGAAACCCTTTAATCATTTTCAGTCTGTATGTTAAACGCTACTCTTCCAGTACAACAAGTACTCTGCTGTACATGGCTAATTATATCTTGTAAATATCTTACCAGAGTTCAAGGAAATGATTTCATGTTTGGATTATAAAATTATCTTTCAATTTAAATGGTTTAGGAAAATGACCATGTGGGTGGCTGATATCCTACCCTCTACGGGAGTGATGGGCAACAGGCAGCCCACCAAGGTTTCCCCTGCAACTCCCCAGCCGGCTGCTCCCAACCTTAATAAGGAAGATTGAGAGCAGCTGCCTACTGCATCACCTCCTCTGCACAACGCAGGGAGGTCACACTGCATAACGGAGGAGAAGGAGGGAGCAGTGTGCTCACCCTCCTTCATCTGTGCAGCCTCCTTGGAGGTTGGAGGGTTGCAAGCAGGGCTGCCAAGAGGAATTCAGGGCCCCGGTACAGCAACTTCATGGGGCCCCCCATTGTAGTGGAGCAGTGGAAAAATATTTTCGCCGCCGGAGTGGTCATGCAAGGTGGGAGTGGTCATACAATTGGGGGCGTGGCTACCATGTTAAAAGCAGTAGCCCACCCTCCTACCGAAAAAACCCTGCATTGCTGCGTACACCATTGGCAGAAGGGTACAGTGCCCGCTTGCCAGAGTATTACATATGTCCCAGCAGTCCTGATTTTCGGGACAGTGACCTAAAAACAGCTTGCTTTGTAGAGAATGTGTCAAGGAGACTTATTACCTCCAATCTGCTCCATTCTCACTTGTCAGCGACTTATTGCAAATCAAAGCAGGACATCTGAGACAGACAAAAGTGTGTGTGTGCCACGTTCTGTGGGGTCATTGTTCCGGGCCGTGACACAACCTGCACAACTTCTGCATTCTGTAAATGTGTGGGGCTGAGGGGACAGGAGCCTGCTCACCCTGGTAATGAGGGATAAGGTGAAGGGTCTGCGATTCACAGCTCTGGTTCTGTGTATTATACTAATGTTTATTTGTGTTCAGACCACTTTCCTACACATAAACCTAGTTTTACACGTTACACCTGATGAAATAGCTGTGCACAACATTTTTCAGTTGTACTCACATCAGCAGATGATCATGTCCCCAGCTGCAGCCTGCACCGAAAGCCAGTCTCATGACTCGCGCTCCTTGTAGGTGCGGTCACAGGCTGCAGTAACCAAGCAGGACCACAAAGTCACGCGAGAGCACAGCAAGGCACTCTCACGTGACGTCATCGCATCGGCGGACCCGCAAGAAGGACATGGTGCCGCGGCCGGCAGAACCACAGCCCCCCCTTCCCCGCCCGGGCACATTAAAGAAAAAAAAAAAGTTTTTTAAAAAAATTACAACAGTCGGCAGTGCAGCCGCGGGGCCCCTGTCACACCCGGGCCCGGGTAAATAGTACCCGTTCCCCCCCCCCTCTCGGCGGCCCTGGTTGCAAGTGCTGCCCTCGAAGAACGAGACATTACGCATCCCTGCTCTACGGCATTGTGTAAATGTTATGATGCCTCCAGGCTATTGCTAACCTTTTAAGTTGACAGTTATTTTTATAATCCGGAATGAGTTAATTAAATAGAAATTAAATGTCCAGGTGAACACGCTACAGTTTTAAGAACAATATAGTAAGTCAGTAAAATATTAAAGCATGTATCAACCCTGCTAAAATGTTTAGCGAAAAAATATAGAACTGGTATATTGTACAGTAAGTCACAATATTCTTACACATAACTACTGTATTAAAAAAGTATGATTACAGAATTTTGATGCCAGATGGCAGAAATCCCAGTGCCAGGTCTACCCAGAGACATAAATAGTAATCTTGCCAGTTATATGAAACACATCCCAAACACTTCCAGGAACTTGCTGAACAATATAGGAAATAAATCCCGCTCTACGGTCACTAAACGGTGGATTGACAAGTTCATAGACTAAATGATTTGCAATCGATTCACATTTTTTTTAAAAATGTCACTGTATAATGTAAGTTACATTATCGTTATTGCTGTATTATGTTGCCATTAAATGAAACATCAATACATAATAATTTATACAATAAGGTTACATGATTTTACAGTAATTAATATTGCTTTCTCATAGCGCTGGGACTTGGGTTTGATTCTAGACCATGGTGCTATTACCATAGTATTGTAGCTCCTCCATGTTTTCACATGGGTTTCATGCAGTTGCTCCGGTTCCCTCCAACAAATAGCATGAGATTTGGCTTCTGCCTAAATTGGCCCTGGTGCAGAGGAGGCCTGGTAAATTTTAGCTCGGGGGACAAGACTCAACTCAGCAGCCTATTAGGAACATTTTAAAAGGTAAAAAAAATGCAGGAGGCCCAGTGCCCCATCACAAGGTAGCCCACTATGGAACCCCCAGCTCAGCCTGCCCCTGCCCTGGTGTGTATTTTATTGTCTGTGGGTGGAAAGTTAGATTATAATTTCCACTGGCTGAGTTACACAATTGTCTCAAAATTATAAAATCTCGCAGGAAGACCACAAAGGATTATCTTCGCGCTTCACATTTGTTGGTATCTACTCTAAGACAGGAGCACACTGTACTTACACCAACTTACACTACAAACAAATAGAAATAATCTACATGCTGTACATTGATATCATACATTGATATCTAAAGCTAAGTAATATCAGTTAGTAAAAGAATGTTAAGGTGTAGTTAAGCTGCCTGGTATAGATGCATTAAGGATGCTATGTGGTTGGAGGCTGTGATTTGTCTTAATATTACATCAATGGAGCAGCCTTACTATATGGCATATGAAGCCTGTAACATCTATGTTATTCAGTGCGTGAGGACTATAAAGCTCATTAACAAAAGTGCAAACTGTGGATAACAGGGCAGTTTGCCACAGACTGTTAAGGGAGAGACTGATACTTTCTCTGGGAGTCTGCAGACGGGGTTAAGTCTCCACACTTCTCTGCACACAGGAAACAGGTGCACAGGTGTAGCACAAGGGTGTGATTGGTTTTTGGGTTTAGTTAGTACTGGGGAAGAAGCTGTTTTTTTGTATGCTGGGTGAACAGCGCTGAATTAGTTGGTCGGTCGCTAGTGAGGTGACTGAGTGTTTAGCTAGAAGCAGGGTGGTGGGAGATTGTAAATATTTTATTTGTGTGACTGCTGGAACTACAAGACTTGCTGATTGTGCCATCCTGACATTCCTGAATAAGCTGCAGCAAAGTGGTTCAGCAAACCTGTCCAAGCATCAGATGTTTGCCGCTGCACACAGTATAAATGCTATTATGTGATGTTAAGTACCACCAAGATGGGCGCATTAGTGAGGGGTGCAAAAGTTTGCACCATCTGATGGGAGGTGTTAGCGGATTGGAGACTAATTCAGGAGTTTAGACCAAGGTTGCCAAAAACAATCCTGAGCTCTGTTGCTGCCACTTCTGGGGGCTGTGCCTAGGGTATGCTATGCATGCAGCCTAGAGGTGTTTGCCCGCGCAGTCACTTTTCCTTGCCCACAATCCATCTCAGATGGGGTGATGAATGGGCAACAGGTGTTGGATTCTGTCCCCATTAGCACCATTACTAGGCCCCCAAGGCCTGCTCCCAGGCACTTTGTACCTGAATCTACCTTGGCACCCAAATGATATGGTAATATTTAAATGAGATAAAGGAACGGAAAAGGTGCATTTAAGGAGCAATGCACTGCTTCCCAGGAAGCACTCTAGTTTTTACCCAAGCACAGGGACATGATTTTTCACCACCTGTGATGTGGTAGATATTGGGTTTCAGTGGGATCCAGTGACCTTTTGCATGTTTCTAGGTGCATTTTGGTGAAGGTAAGTAATACACAAAAGTTACATGTCATAAAGACAGTTCTGATGTTTCCTCTATAAAGGGGTGGTCCAAAGTATTATTATTTTATTATTATTATTATTACCATTTATTTATATACCACTAATTCCGCAGCGAAGTACTCACTCACATCAGTCCCTGCCCCAATGGAGCACACATACAGACAGACTATGGTCAATTTATTAGGAGCCAATTAACCTACCAGTATGTTTTTGGAGTGTGGGAGGAAACCGGAGCACCCGGAGGAAACCCACGCAAACACGGGGAGAACATACAAACTCCACACAGATAAGGCCATTGTTCAACTAATTTTCCCTGAGTATAGGACTACCAAAAATGTGTAGTTTAAGCAAAGGTCTTCCACCGATAAAGAGACAGAAGCAAGGGATTTTTTATTTATTCTTTACTGAATTTATACCTAGAAGATCTTTTGAAGAGCCACATAAGACTCCAAAAGGTCTGTAGGACAATTATTATATTTACAGGGATCTAAGAGTAGAGATGAAATTCAGAATCCTCCTTCTCCCTGGACTTCCCATTACGGAATTCAGGACCAAACCTGCCTTTATCCAGATTAGAAAATGGGGACAAATTAGGCCAAACTTCTCATTTGCTCAAACCACGGCAAATCCACCCAAACTACGTCAATCTAAGCAAGGTCGTAACTTTTTCCCAGAAAATAAAGGCATGCTGGCATGTATGCAGGACTGCCCACTGCACTACAAACACAGAGGATTCACTGTGACTACTGTGTACATGGATCATAGGTCCAGGAACCCAACAGCATACTTCTTGTTCCAATACCTGACCGCCAAACCTCTGGAATACATTATGTTTATAAATGTCTGTGGGCCCAGTTAGTAGCCCTTAAACCAACGTGGAATCCTCATAGTTCAGGGATAATTTAGCATGATAGTTATTTAATAAAAGTCTAACGCAGGCGATATTATACATATATAGCATTACACCGCAGTCCCCATAATTGTCAGCGATGACTGCAGTCAGGGCCAATTAATCAAGCCCCGTAAAGCCTAGCTTTTCGGAGCTTGACCCCGATGGCTAACATCATCTGAATATGGCACCAGTCATTGTGTCCTATGGGGAGAGCATCACAAGAGAGGGATCTTCAGATCCCTCTCCATGAGGCTTTGTGCTCTCCCACTCTCCCCTCTCTTACTCCGAAAATGGCTCCGTGCATGTGACCTAATGTCACACATGTGTATTATAGACTCTGAGTCAGATCCCGGTGTAGTTAAAATAGTAAAGTCATCGTAGGACAGTCGCTTATCAAATGATTTTTAATAAATGACTTTGGTATATCACCCCTTATTGTTGCGAAAAGGGATTTTAATTAACAACGGAGGGGGGGGGGGGGAATGCCATTAATAAACAGACCCCTATATGTGTAAATACAGAAAATAAAACACATTAAGCAAAACTCTATAAAAGTAGAATCCATGTCTGTAAAAGTAGTACATGGGCATAGGCAAACCGAGGGGAGGTTTCCTAGTGCCTGGAAACTCCCCTCCAAGCCTGAGGCACTGTATAATTGAGGTGGCTGCTCCCTGCTCCTGTTTCACATGGCTCTGCCTGAAAGGGGAGAGCTGCGTGCACCTAACAGTAGTGCATGCAGCATTGCCCATGTATGTTATAGGGATAGGAAGAGTTGGAGAACAGCCAAGCACTGTCTAATATTATAGCCACGCCCACATGCATTCTGGCCACGCCCACTGTGGCGTGGTGTGGAAACCCCCCTGTACAAATCCTGCGTTTGCCCCTGATGTGTAATGTAAACCGAAAGGAACCAGATTTGAACTAATAATAATAATTATAATCCCTTGCTGAGCTTCCATAATGATCTCTTCAAGGTGCTCTAATGATAATGTTCTGCTCATCTATTTTTTTTAAGAAGAAGGCAGTTTATTTACTTCTCCAAATGCGATGATTGATGGATTGTTGTATGAATTCATTACTGTGTTGTGAGCAGTAACTAAATTATGTCAAAAGGGCAAGATAGGACAACTGGAACTCTGGAACAATACAATGGTTGCAAAAAAGATTGAACCCCTCCGGTATGTTTCACATTTTATTTTCTTACATCATGGACTCATAATGGATATATATGTGAAATCTTATCACTGCTCAACACGCAATACTTTGTGATGTTGAATAAAAACACTCTCTAAAGCTTTGCTTAAATAAATAAACAACAAACAATAACAGTGTTAACACACAGCTAAATAAACCCTCCAAATCTTTGCTTCAATAAAATACAAACAATGACAAACACCTGAATAAATCTTGATGCAATTAGCTGCTTTCAGAGTCACATAATTAAGTGTCTTCATTTAATTCAAAATAAAGCAAAGGTTCAACAGTTTGTCAGCTCATTTTCAAACAATGACTTTATCATGACGATTAAAGAAAATTTAAAGCAAATCAAGAAAAGCTTATTGAAAATAACTACCAATCACGACAAGACTATACATAGATTTCAAGGACATTTAACAGCCCCGTAGTACTGTCAAGTCAATTATAAACAATGGAGAGAATATGGCACATCTTTGAAACTGTCTAGATCAGGCCAATTGATCATTTGTGTGACAAAGGCACTTATGGGGACCATTATGGCAATTCTGACAACAATTGCACGGGAGCTTCACAAATCTGTGTTTTAGAGAGTGACAAAACAAAAACCATTGTTGAAGGAAACTCACAAGAATTCTCACTTTATAGTGTGCCCGAAAGCATGTGTGAAAAACACATACCGAGTAGAGGAAGAGTATATTTTATGATGATACCGAGACTGGCTTCACCCCTTGTGGCCAAGTTATTAAGTTGTGAAAAGCCCTATTACCGGCAAAGAAATGGCTGAGTTTCATGAGTAAATTGTTAAATTCATTTGATAATTCATCTCTTATCACTGTGAAGAATGGCAATAATTTGCAAATAATAATAAATATGCCCCTTAGATTGCAATGCATTTTCATGCATGCTCCAAAGTGACACAATACAAAGCGAACAGTTTCTCATAACTTCTTGACTTACAGATGGCTAAACAGCTGTTGGGTTGAACTGACGTTTACCAACTCCTGACCTTTGTATATACAGTATTTGTGCTGTTATGAACATTTCACCTTGTTGGCCTAAACTCCCTTACACACCACAGTTCATTTTACATTAAGGGGTATATTTACTAAACGGCGGGTTTGGAAAAGTGGAGATGTTGCCTATAGCAACCAATCAGATTCTAGCTTTCATTTATTTAGTGCATCCTACAAAATGACAGCTAGAATCTGATTGGTTGCTATAGGCAACATCTCCACTTTTTCAAACCCGCCATTTAGTAAATCTAGCCCTAAGACTGCATTAAGGTGCTTTGATTTGGGTTATGTATTAAGTTTAAGTTGAGTTCTCCAATTGGGAAAGATTCAGATGTACTTAATTAATGCTGAAGGAAATATACTTGGGGTTCTATTTATCATTGGTGTCTAGTGGGAGGTAGTAAGAATAGTTTTGTATCCCTGCATAGCCCCCCTCCAAAAGTGATTACAATCTCTAAATAGAGGATCTGACCTCTGTGGGGCTGCTGCGCATGCATGGCTAAGGCCACGTATCTGCATAGATATTGGACCTGGTGCTGGACACAGAGAGGTTTCTCCGCTAGCCAGGGGGTCCACTCTACTGGAAAGATAAGCAAACACCATCGTGAGATGATGTCAGTTTTTTAAGGCTTGTGGAAGTGGTCAAAATGGGAATTTAGAAGTGCAGGTATGGAAATTTAAAGTATATGATCGGGGTGATGGGGGTCACCCTGTGTCCCTCCAGCTCTCACTCATATCACTTGTATTACATCACATCTCCCTTATGTCTTCTCCCTGTATATTTTCTTTTCCCTTATCTATTTCTTCCTCATGTGCCCCTAACTTCATCCCAAGTAAACCTCCCACTCCATCCCCACCTGCTCTCTTATGTGCCTCACTGCCTGCTTCTCTCTCCCCCTCCTTAACCCCCTACTCCTGTCTATCTATCCCTGCTCCTATTTGTCCCCCTGATTAGTGATGTGAACTGTGGAAATGTCTCTATAGGTATTTCGTGCAATAGACAGCATAATGCCTATGCCACAGGTTAATGTAATAAAGCCGGACACTATTCATATAAAAATGTGTTCCTCTCAAAGACATATAAACGCAAATCAATAGAAAAGATACTTTTTAGGAAGGAACTCAGCTAAAATTTTATGAAAAACGTAACATTCACACACATATATATATATATATATATATATATATATATATATATATATATATATAGTTGTGTCGGGCTATGAAGTCTTGTTCAACAAGGATCAGTCTTGTCCTCAGAAATGGTAATCAACAAAATAAACAAACAGTACAATTTAATACATAGAGTAATTAGGTAATGTTACCACTTATAAATATAAAACTGTTGGTTATACCTTCTGATGTTATTAAAGGCGTCAGCGGTGTTAATGTGGATGTTAAGTCACAGCGCTTTTGAACTTAAACAGGTTGCTGTTTATTGGACTTGGATAACAGTAGATATATGCAGGCACTCACAATGGTCTTGTTAGAACAGCAGGCAATAACAGTTGAATGCAGTTTCACTTGGTAGAGTAATACACTTATACATATACAGGCTTGTAGATATGCAGACATGATGGTATATGCACAGTATCTGCATGCCCGTTCAGTACTTAGTTATTGTGGGCACAGACTCTCTCCTATACTACCAGTGGGAGATTCCGGTCACCTTCCTTATAAGTTTGGGAACTTTATATATGTTAGGAGCGCAGCTACTGATACTGCGTCTGCTCCGTATCATAGTCTGAGTGGAAGTCTTGGCGCAAAAGCCGAACTTCCAGTTCTCTGCACTTTTTGGGGCATGCGCAGTAGCGCTAACAGAATTCCAACATCCAACAGGATTCTAACATTCCAACTTTGGAATCCTGCCCCACTTCATGTCCTCCTAGACCACCGGGGAAAGAGAGAGAGGGTTACCATGCCAACGCAGGAGACGGAGCAAAACCGCTCCTATATACCAACAAAAACAACAAAAAATAGCTTATGCACAAAAGAAAGGTGTAACTCCATCATATTACAGACACGTACATATTCTACTGGCAAGTAAATGTCAAAGCAGAGACAGAAATCTCACACCTATCAGCAGTATGAATTACCTATCTCATAGAATGTATCCATAATAACTATTTATCTTTAGCGCCTAATTAATTAAGAAAAGTAAGGCAAAAAAGGAGTAAGATTTCTCCTGGGCAAACCATGTTACAATGCAAGCGGTGCAAATTAACTTATTATTTGCATATAAGATAAATACCGGCTGTTTTTTCATGTAGCACACAAATAGCTTATTTGTGCACTAAAATTTAAAGTTGATCTAGAACATGCCCTTCCCCAACTATAAATCTGCCATCACATATTAGATTTACAGCATACTTGCCAACTCTCCCGGAATGTCCGGGAGACTCCCGCATTTTGCGAGAGTCTCCCGGACTCCCGGGCGAGTGTGGCAATCTCCCGAATTCTGCCCACTTCACTAGGAAGTGCCCACTTCCTAGTGAAGTGGGCAGAATTAGATCCCAAACGCCGCAATTCCCGCAATTTGCGTCATGACGTCACAGGGGGCGGGGCCGAAATGACGCGATTTTGGCCGCCCCGCCCCCTCACGCCCCCCTCCACTGGCTGGCTCCCGGAAGAGAGCTGAAGAAAGTAGGTAAGTATGATTTACAGTCCCCCACTAATGCAACATGTTTTTGCTCAGGTGCAACGTTAATCCTTTTTTTGCTTTGCTCTCCTTAATGAATCAAGCCCTTAACATTATTTTTAATGAGCAGATCCTTGTGCAAATGTTGAGACACGCCACATTTTCATTTCATTCATTGCAACTACATGTGAGCAAGATATCATCATTATCATCAAATAACACAACAATTGTAAATACAGAAATAGGTACCTGGGCCATGATGCATAATCTAATCCAGGCCCACCACCACCTGATCTTATCCTGGACCATATTATATTGCTCCAGTTTATAGAAAGAAATACAACTGTTATCAATAGCATAACAACATAGCAGTATGTTTATATGTGAAATCTTATGGGACTGTATTCGTTAGTGATGTCTCTAATAATTATAAACCACTTTGTGGAACAAATGCCTTAACAATCGCTCTGTGTCTATTGAATGCAATACTTTCCTCCAGCTTGTTTGTCCACCAAGGAATTCATTCAGTTTGGATAAGTAGTCTTACTGCTGGGCAATATAAAACACTTTCACTCTTTACTGCTATGTGTAGCATGGCCGTGTATGTCTAGACTACGGTGACACTCTTCTGTTGAACTACTGAACTCCTACTAGAGGGTTCTGTTTTTGTTTGTGTCGTTTTGTTATTATTACTTTTTTTATTTATGTAATGCTTTACATATGCAGCAATTATCCAACCCTTGAATAGAAGAACCTTAGCAATATAGCTTCCTACAGTCCTCAAGTAAGTAAACATGTTCTCCAGCACAGTGATCAGATAGTCCTTCAGGAAAATAGTATGTGGCCATTTCATTGTAAGAATTACTTGCTAGCACAAATGTACTTTGTTCTGGAACATATAATACAACAAATGGACCAAACAAATTACACAAAACAAGGAAATATAGACAAGTCATTAAATGAATGACAATAGCTGCTCTTCACCTTGTGGTGTTTCATACCCTCTAACCCCTAGGTTCCCAAACTGTGCGCTGCGGCGCTGTCACAGGGGTGCCGTGGACAGGAAGGAAAAAGAAAAACAACTACTTACCAATCCGGCGGCGCCCGGGACCCAGCATCCTCCTCCTTCCTCGTTTCTCACTGTATGCCGGGCGTGACCCCGGCGGAGGCACAGCGAGGGGCAGAGCGGGCAGAGGGGACACAGCGAGGGGCAGAGCGGGCAGAGGGGACACAGCGAGGGGCAGAGCGGGCAGAGGGGACACAGCGAGGGGCAGAGGGGACACAGCGAGGGGCAGAGCGGGCAGAGGGGACACAGCGAGGGGCAGAGCGGGCAGAGGGGACACAGCGAGGGGCAGAGCGGGCAGAGGGGACACAGCGAGGGGCAGAGCGGGCAGAGGGGACACAGCGAGGGGCAGAGCGGGCAGAGGGGACACAGCGAGGGGCAGAGCGGGCTGAGGGGGCACGGTGTGTGTGGATGAAGAGGGGCACGGTGTGTGTGGATGAAGAGGGGCACGGTGTGTGTGGATGAAGAGGGATACGGTGTGTGTGGATGAAGAGGGGCACGGTGTGTGTGGATGCGAGGGGCACAGAGTGTGTGGATGAAGTGGGGCACTGAGTGTGTGGATGAAGAGGGGCACTGAGTGTGTGGATGAAGAGGGGCACTGAGTGTGTGGATGCAGGGGGCACAGAGTATGTGGATGCAGGGGGCACAGAGTGTGTTAGCTGTAAATTATTCTTTGACAGAAATATAATTGAAAAAAATATACATAAATAAATTCTTTTCCCTTGGATTTATGTGTATTATTTTTTTATACAACTAAATAAGTATTTCTGTTCTGACCTAAATATTTATTACGTCATTTTGACTACTTATAAAACGGGACTGCTCGGTAATTATTTTGGAGGGGTGCCTTGAAAAAATTTTGGAGACTCTAAGGGTGCCGCGAACTGCAAAAGTTTGGGAACCACCTCTCTAACCTAAAATTAACCACCACTTACTGAGATTTTAAATATGAGCACAGTGGATTTGTTGTATCAACAACAGCATAATACACCGTGGATTTTTGCTTCCAAACTTTTCAATGACAGCATAATACACCGTGGATCATCTCTCACAACTTAAAATTCCTACTTAAAGAGCTCACCATTGGGTTGAATTGAAGTTTACCAACTACCGACCTTTGAATGTATTTGTGTTGCTATGAACCTTTCGCCTTGTCAGCCTAAACTCTCCTACATACCATGGTTTATTTTGCATTAAGACTGCATTAATGTGGTATGATTTGGGTTATGTATAAAGTTTTAGTTGAATTTGGGAAAGGTGCAGATGTACTTAATTAAGGCTAAAGGAAATATACTTGAAAAGATATAGCTGCCTATCTGGTTCAGGGGTCTATTTATTAAGCTGCTGTGAGCCAAAAATCCAGAGAAAACAGAGAATGGCTATCGTTCATCAAAGGGTTAACACCAGAGAAATCAGCGATTTCTCCAGCCTTAACCTATCTTCAGCTGCTTATCGCCATCCCCATAGACTGCTATGGGGTTGTCAAATGATGTCAATTCATCAATTAGAGAAAAGACTGCCCTTATAGCCTAATACAGTGGATTCCAAACTTTTTCAGTTCAAGCCACCCTTAGGGTCTCAAAAAAAATTTCAAGGCACGCCTAAGCCAAAATAATTACCAAGTAGTCCCCCACCTTGCTTACCACTGGCCCTGGCCACGGCACCCCTGTGAGATCTCCAAGGCACCCCAGGGAGCCTAGGCGCACAGTTTGGGAACCACTGGCCTAACAGGCCGGCATTACTTACCTTTTTGAATGGAGTCTAGTTCTGCCAGAGAGGATTCTTTTCGCAGGCTACATGCGCCTCTGCTCTTTAGGACAAAGTTGACTTTACTGTGCAAACGCTGTGACTAGAGGTCGCAATTATAATGTCAGGTCTATGGAGCATGTGTCTTTTGCAATGAAACAAGCGTTTTGTTGCAGAGAGGGGTTTTTACTACGATCGGTTGGCAAGTGAGTATTGTTAAATAACGGACAGTTTCTCAGAACATTAGGCACAGAAATGTTTTAGAAATAGGCCCCTTAATTTGGAAACAATAAAAATTGATGTGTGCATATTGATTTTTCTTTTGCCATATTACTGGTAAATGTCAAATCTCTTGTGAATATTACATTATGTACATTCATTATATATATTCATGCCCTTTATGTATTTGCTTAAATTATTGTTAATGTGATGTGAATTCTTGTTTTTTTGGCAAGCTTGAAAGCAAAATTGTTAAAAAAATAAGCACAGCAGTATGTTTATATGTGAATTCTCATGGGAATTAATTTGCTACTGATGTCTCTAATAATTATAAACCACTTTGAAGAAGAAATGTCTTAACAATCGTTCTGTGTCTATTGAATGCAGTACTCTCCACAAGCTTGTTTGTCCACCAAGGTATTCATTCAGTTCGGATAAGTAGTCTTATTGTAGGGCAATATAAAATACTTTCACTCTTTACTTTTATGGGTAGCATGGATGTTTATGCTTAGACTACAGTGATATTGTTCTGCTGAACTACTGAACTCCTACTAGAGGGTTTTACTATTGTTTGTGTTGTTCTGTTATTTCTTTTTTTCTGTAATGCTTTATGTAATGATCATAGTGGAATTACGGTTGTCAGGATTAATCACATAATCACATAATTGTAAGGAATAAAGCCTAAATCATAACTGCAATGTTCATTTGATATATCAATGGAATCCACTGATAAATTGAGCTACTCTGGTGTAAAATGCGAAGTCAGAAGGACTAATATATGTCTATTTGGTGGCTCTGTACATCTCAGTGTTAAAAGATAGCAGTGTCACTTGTAGTAGCCTCAAATGCCCCTGTGGTGAGCTATATCCTGACACAAGTTACTTTTTTGGACACCTGAATAGACTTTGTGTGGCCTTTCACAGCTTGACATCCTTGCAGACAAAGGCAGCATTTGAAAGCTTAGCATTTGTTTTCATAGTTCATATTTTGGGAAATCTGTGTGCCACTCCATACTGAGGAGTTGAAATCACACCAGGGTTGTGAATGACATGTACTGCTGCTATTATGGAACAGCTATAATCACATGTCTTTGGGAAACGTTTGTCACATTGTCATAATTCCATCATGTTTGGTATTTAAACGTGCGGGAGTTTATGACCGATTTATTAAAGGAGGAGTTATGTCTCTGGGATATTTCTGAGAACTTTTGGAATATTTGTGAGCAAACTATAGTGACAACCAGGGGACATCGCTGCCCCCCTATTAGCATCAACACTGCCCCTGTGAAGGCCGTCCCATTTAGTTTTGCTTAAAAAACCTGTGTTGGGAAAGGGTAAATTGTCAGTCTTTTGGGAAAATCAATCCACACTGATAACCTGTCCATCTTCCAAGCCAATTTCCCATGGCACATATTATACAACTCATGTGATACTCTGAATTTAATCCCTTTTATTTTAAACTGATTTGCTTGTGTATGTTATGTCAATTGTTTATTGTTTTTATATCTGAATACCCTGTACCTTTGTATATTAAATCTATACATTTAATAAGTGGTGTCCTTGATACTCTAATGCAGGGGTAGGCAACCTGCGGCTCTCCAGGTGTTGTGAAACTACAAATCCCAGCATGTCTTGCCACTTATCTGCTGGTTATCTACTGGCAAAGCATGCTGGGATTTGTAGTTTCACAACACCTGGAGAGCCGCAGGTTGCCTACCCCTGCTCTAATGAATCCATTAGCCTGTTAAGAAGAATATAGCTCGACCAAGTTAACCCTTTGAATGCCAGTGTGTGATTTGTTAATACATTTGACTAACAAGCCTAGTGTGTGCTTGAATTTACATTTGTGTAACAGTCTGGAAGTGTGACGAGTTAACCATTTGATTGCTGGTGTGGGCTTTGCTAACCTGTGGGTAGCCAGAAGCCTTGTGTGCCAGTGTGGACAGTATATCGGGGTCCTATTGCCCGTATTCAATAAATGGTGCAAACCTGAAGTGTCTGGGGGTGTGAGAGCGCTGTTGTGGGGCAATTCAGCAGGTTTATAACCTGTGTGATAGGTAGAGAGAGTCTGAGTGCTGGAATCGTGTGTAACCTCATACGGTGAACACCACAAGTCACGGAAGCTGGGAGCGTGTTCGTGACACTTTACATATGCAGCAATTGTCCAAACCCTCGAATAGAAGGATCTTAGCAATACAGCTATCTACAGTTCTCAAGTGAGTCAGGTTCTCCAGCACAGTGAGTAAAAAATATTATACAAATTTACTTTATTTTGAAAACACATTATACAACAGAGCAAATGTACTGCATAAATTACACAAAACTGTTTAGGGCTTCCATTAAAACAAAAATAAACAAATACAAATCTACAAATCATTTAAATGAGAAGAATCTCCAAAAAGGTTTATATTTTGGAAAGAATAAATATCTCACTTTGAAGTACGGCACTATTACCCATACAGACAGAGCTGTAACTTAGAATTCTAGCGCCTGGGGCGAAAAAGACAAATGCTGCCCCCTAGCCCTCAATTTTAACCAAATGAACCTAAAATATTCCTAAACTGCGCCCCCCTTCAGCGTTGCGCCCTGGGCGGTTGCCCCTATCGCACAGCCCTAGTTACGGCCCTGCATACAGAACCTACCCTTTAGCGGAAAATAAGAGGCTATGCACACCTCCACCCTATCCACCCTATGACAAGCACAGTGCACAGGGAGTCATCTTACAGCAACATGGGTGATACAGTGAACACTGAAGGTTGCATTCAATGCTATCACTGAGGATCATACAAGTTTCAATAGAAGACATTCAAGCTGAATGCAGGACTTATATTCCTATATACCAAGGGAGATAATTTGTCCTACTCACAAGGGACAAGATCATACTTCCCAACCTTATGTTGGCCAGGTCCAGGAGTTCCTGGAGGGCACGAGGGGTGTATGGGTGGAGGGGGCAGGGCTTTGTGAATCGCGTCATTTTAGCCCCACCCCCAGTGACATAATGCCTGTTTTGGGTCTTTTTACAGTGGTAAAAAGACCCCAAACAAGCATTAAATAACTGGGTGCGGGGCCAAAATTAATCACAAAGCCCTGCCCCCTCCGTCCGTATATGCCTGCTCTAATTTAGTGAAGTGGGCAGATGCGGGAGAATCGTCAGCTCTCCCGGGATTCCGGGAGAGCTACCTGGAATTCGAAAGTCTACCGGAATGTATGTTGACATGTATGGACAAGATTCTTGGCATGTGAACAAGAGCGCATGCACAGTACAGAAGCAGGGGTGAACCTTGAAGTGAAGTCAATAATCTAGCTAGCATTAAACTAGCGTTAAAATATATCACTGGGTGGAATCATTCTTCGACAGGACAACCAGTTTTCACCCACGGGACCGACCAGTCATTTGATAAATCTCTCTGAAATTTCCTTTCTTATCTCTGCGATATGTGGTAATATGAAATGATGCCTAACACCCAAATGGGGCAAAAATTGATAAATAGACACCATAATTTTGTTTTTGAATGTGTATGCAATTTGGAGTGTAGTGAGAGCTGAGCAGCTGACCTTGCCCTCTGGGCGTCCACTCACGGATAGGCTGGGAACCAGTGACTAGGAGCTACATCATGTTTTATTCTATGTTCATGAAAAATCAAGACAACCAGTTCATTTTGTTAATTATTAATGTTCTCATTATTTATGAAGCTTCAAACATATTTCAATGACTTTGCAATTTGGGAGATTACAAATTAGTTTGCATGAGTATGCAAACTAATGAACATTGAGAATGGACACAAGTAATAAAAGAAAAGCCCTGCTCGTCAGCGGTAATAATCTGAAAGGTCAGGAAAAACATGTGAGACAGGATTTTTGGGTAGATGTTGTAAGAGAAGTGGAGCAATGAGGAGAATGATTCAGGAATAGATTGAATAGACCTTGCTAAAGAGGTGGGTATTAAGGGAACAGCTAAAGGAAGCACAGTTGGAAGAGCATGTCATAGGGAGAGGTTTAGAGTTCCATAACAGAGGTGCAGCACAGAAAAAGTTCTGGGGGTAAATCTACGAAACTGCGCATTTTGCAACTTTGCAGGGGGAATCTAAAGCAGCAATGACTTTTAAAGACAAGTTTTGACTTGAATTTCGGTATCATATGCACACTGGTCATACTGTAATACATAGAGGGATATTAGGCTGCTAAAAGAGGATATGTATACTGAGAACAGTAGGGCTCTAGAGCAGATCATTGTGGCACCAACAAGAATGTTGAGTAGGGGAGGTGGATAACTTATAGGAGGAGGCACTAAAAGGCCAATTAGAAAGACAGAAGACAAATCTGGTGATTGCAACATCACAGAGGCCAAGTACATGGACTTTAGATCTTAGTAAACAGTACAGATGCTCGGGCTTTGTTTTCTGAAAACCGAGCCCACCCGAACTAACGGGATCTGAGGAGGCTCGTTACTTTTGCACGTCCTCGGATCTTAATCGAGGCAAAATGTCATTGTTGCATTGTCGGATCTCGCGTGTTTTGGATTCCATAAGTACTTCCCTCCCCAGGAGATCCAGCGCCATTGCTCACACAGAAACAGGAGGGGTAGCAGTGTTCTGTCACTCTCCAGTCTCCAGTGCCATTGCTCACACAGAAACAGGGGTAGCAGTGTTCTTGTCACTTGACAAAAATTGAAATGATTGGAAATTAATGCTATTGAGGTTAATATAATGTAGGGATAAAAAAAGAGCCAAATTACGTGATTTTAGCAAAAACAAATAGGAATTTAAAAAAAAAAAAAAATCGGGATCCAAAACCAAAACATATGAGGGCGGTTTGCCAAAACCAAAACCAAAGCTCGAAGTTAATCCAGATCCAAAACCAAAACACGGGGGGTCAGTGAACATCTCTAGTAAACAGTTTCAAATGCAGAGGAGCATTATATAAGTAGTAAGAAGAGTCCTGAATATATCAGCAATGAGATACTTTATGTTTATCTGACTTGTCCAAGTGATGTCTCACAAAATGCAGTGGATTGAAGTTATATTTTAGGGGTCTAGAAACCAGAGGTATGAAAGAAATCGTTTAAATCTGTTGCTTACCAATTATGTACCAGCAACTTGGAGACCAATGGGGGAAATAAGTTGAACAGGGAGGCAATTAGTAGATTTTTAAGAATCAAGGTGATTATGACATGTTCGATAAAGAAAATATGGCAGTGGTGAGAAAGAGAAACTGTATTTGTGTTAATGTCGGAATTAATGTGGCAGAATAATTCTCAAGGAGCTTTGCGTGAACGCGTATAAATGGACAGGTGGTTTGATGAGCAGAAGACAGAAGAGAACACCCTTATCCTCATTTCTGAGAGCGCTGATTAGTTAAGAGATAGTTGCTGATAGCATCAGTTTTGTATTGAGTGAAAAGCAAGATCCTGGGCTTTCAAAGTATATCTATGGATGGTTTGAGCCTGACTGCGAAGAATGTTAATTATAGAAAAAAGTGTTGAGGTTTAGTACAGTGTTATAGGACCAGAACATGGACTTGTAGTAGAGAAAATATGAGCCTGATTTACCCCAGTGAGACCTAAATTGAGACCATTCAATGAACATTCCAGCGAGACTGCACTCACAAAGTGATCACTGATCTACTTATAGGAAAACTAAGGGTCATTTCTCCAAACTCATTAGTCTTGACTTCTCTACCGATTTCGACACTGTTGATCACCCTCCTCTTCTCCTGCACACCCTTCACTGCATTGGTCTTCATGACACAGTGACACAGTGCTTTCCTGGTTCATTTCCTACCTATCAAACCACTCTTTTAGTGTTTTCAGAGGCGCACGCAGCGGGGGTTTCTGGGTCTCCAGAAACCCCTCCTTTCCGCTAACTAAGTGCCCCACATAGCGGCACTGTACTATACAGCAGCCGCGGCGCTGTCAAAGAAGTGTCCGCGGAGGTGCTGTATTGTATACAGCACCGCCGCGGACGCTTCTTTGACAGCACCGCGGCTGCTGTATAGTACAGAGCTGCCGAAACGGAGCTGCTGCGCATGCGCGGGCGCATGCACAGCAGCTCTCTCGCTAGTTTTTATTTTGGGGGGGAGAAACCCCTTCCCTCACAATCCTGCGTGCGCCCCTGCTACCCCTGGCACATCCTCTCCTCTACTCTATCTGTTGGGGTTCCTTAGGCTGTGCTTTAGGCTCTCTACGTTTCTCACTGCATGCCTCTTCTCTTGGGGAACTAATTTCATCATTCGGCCAATGTTAGTAAATATACTACTGCTTATTTTTATTTATCAGCACAAATACTATACTATGTTTCACAATTATTTCATAAGAAACACTATAGAATAAAATGGAGGGCGTTGTAAAAGCGTAGACTGTATAAATATGTTACTGGCTTAAGCCTGTCAAAAGAACTTGTCCTTAATACATACTGTACATAACATGCAATAACAAATGAGAAATTCCAATGTCACATAAACAAAGCGTGATAGACTATACATAGCATGTTCAATATCCTTATCACACAACCAGGATGTCCTTTGATTACAAAAGTCAACTGTATTTCTCTATGTAAGTTAACCTATAACACAATTGAACATTCTATGTATGACGGTATCCGGAACAGATTTGTCAGTGAATAGTCAATGTTCTATAACCTTGTGGAAACAAGGCAAACGTTTCTTACATAAATATAACACTTAAAATCCTTTTAAAATATGTGACACTTCCTGCAGAGAAATACGGGACTCTGTATTTTGCTTCTGGTGTTTCCCAGGGCACGTTGCTTATTGGCTTCCAAGTTCATTCAATTGATGATATTTAATTAATATAGCAAATTTAAATTCTCCTAATAAGTGCAAATATGTGAAGAAATAAGGTTTTATATTGAAAGTATAATGTGCTCATTTACTCCCTCCACTTTTATCATTATCCTATCCTAGACTCCAGCACCTTAGTACTAACCTGTTCCTCCTAGGGCCCCTTTATTGAAGGGGCAGAAGGCGTTTATGCCCCAAGCCCACCAGGTGAGAGATGCCCACAGTGACTAGGTCATAGTTTTTACATTCAGATAAGTCATACTTGCCAACTTTTTCTAGTTGGCGTTCGGGAGCTGCCGGGGGGAGGTGGGCGTGCGGAGGACGGGGCTAATTCTGCCCACTTCACTAGAAAGTGGGCAGATGCGGGAGACTGCCATACACTCCTGGGAGTCTCTGAGGCCCACCCGGAATCCGGGAGTCTCCCGGACATTTCGGGAGAGTTGTCAAGTATGAGATAAGTATAGTCTTTAAAATATTAGTGTGCAGCCTCACCATACAGCAAGGGTATAAACCAGTGGCCAAGCATACCTCCGTATGTTAGAGCTTTTAATTGGAGGAGGTCAAGCACCTGATAGGAGCCAACTTGTAGGACGTGAACACAGCAGGGACCCTCCTACAGGTCCCCAGGTCCGCTTTGTGGGCAGGAGAGATCTTGCTGGTTTGGGAGGACAATGAGATTTCTCTTGTAGTGAGGGTGTTCGTTGGACTTTAGAAGCCCGGCATGGGCAGGTTAAGGAGGATATGGGAAGTGGGGGAGATAAGCAGTGTCCAGTGGTGCACATGCAAAGGTAACCCCAACAGCCCACCAATCAAGATTCAGAAAGGTTAGAATGTGGGAATTGTATGTGTTAGCTGTATATAAAAGAGACAATAAAGAATAAAAAAGGAAGATGGAAATGAGAAGAAAATGATGAAAATATATGGATAAAGACTGGTTGTTATTGCTAATGTTATTTAACCTGATTTTGTCACAGCCTTTGTTGCTATTAATGGAAGGGGATTTAATGGTTGTCCCTTCGAAAGGCAGGGCTGTAGGGTTATTCTTTGGGGGAACTCTGTGAGCTGGTTGGGTGGTGGTCCTAATGGTGTTCCCGTTCCATGGAATGGGTTATTATACCCCGGTTTTCATTGTAAACCGGTCAGAAGGTCAAGTAGCCAATTTAGTTGAGCATAGCATACATGAACCTTGATTTTGGTTAGGGTCACAGTTTTGGTGGCCCTTGGTTGCCCGGTGGGAACCTCCTATTAAAGTTATGAAGGAAATACTAAATAAAATACTGTGGTCATATTCTCTGCAATGCTTGGTGTGGTGTCACTATTATGAGTGCCATTTAATGTGTTTCGGTGACAGATAGCATCCCTGTCTAAGGTATTATATAATGTCTGGTCAGATATAAGTAATGCGGTGTGCAGCATGCTTATTGCAGCCTATGAAACCTGTCTATTACTAATACAAGATCGTGTGCACTTTGATAGGCATACTGCTAATATTGGGACCTCTCTTATAGGAGAATGTAGGTGGGTCAGAAAAGATTTAACCATGAATCACATCCTTCAACGATGGGCAATATTTATGTAACTCTTCCTTGATATTCTAGCATACATACTTACAAATTGCAGCATATTGGAAGATTTTCTATTTTCCATCAATAATGATCTTCTTGACATTATTCTAAATTCCTCCTTCAGATTTACAGATTCTACCCCAAATATAAATCTGCCATCACATTTTAAATGTACCTCCCCTCCAATGGAACATGGTTTTGCCTTACTTACTTTTGCTTAACTTTCCTTAATGAATCAGGCCCATCATTCTCATTTAGTACCAATTCACCTCTCTTTTTTCAAATTTGATATCATCGGATATTATCCTTCTCTTTGGTAAACCTTTAGTTACTCCAGGAGGTTTTCTAGGGCATTTTATACAAATAATCGTTTTATGTGCTCTTTACCAATTTCTACCTTATCCACCGGCCTCTCTCATCAGAGTTCCATAGAAACATATATAATCCACACACATATATAATGTTCAATGGAGGTAACCTGACCATTGTCTGAACATACTTAACTAGTGAGTATATATGAAAACATAATCCATGGGTTATTGAATCACCCGACACTCAATGCATAACTACTTATCTTATTCTCCTGTACCCCTAAACATATGGTAAATGGAGGTATATTTATTAAAGGGCGAGAAGCCCTTTTGCTGGAGAAAAGTGATGTTTTTGCTGTCAAAGGGGCTTTTCGCTTTGCCTCATATATTAATATTATTGGATTACCGCTAGTGCTGATCCCACCAGTGCTAAGTTCCTCGAGCTCTCACAATCAATAGTCTGACTCATGTTTTGTTTTTTTACAAAATATAAAGTATGGCGGTGGTGCTTGTACCGTCACAATACCTTTTCTAGTAACGCCGCTGAAGATGGAGTTACTAGACCAGAAGCAGTATTATTTAAATTGTTTAGAAAAAATTTAAAAAATAAAGTTTATTAAGTAAAATAAAAAAACATTATATTTAAATTATATATCCTATAAAATGTTGCTTGTATGCATATTTGTGTGGGGGCGATTTTTAAATACAATACTTTATTTTAGATTTTTTTTTATAACAGTGAAAGTGAAAGCCCATACCTGCAAGCATTCACAGGACAGCTGAAGAATGCACAACTGCCAGCAATATTGATTTCCTAAATATAATTTAATGTTTATCGTTGCAATAAGCATTGATAAAATGTTACCATATTCCATACTTACCAACTTTTTATAATTACTGTCTAGGATCTGAACTGACAGTAGATAGGGGAGTGGGGAGCTGTAAATTGCGTCACTGAGGCCACCATCCTGCCTACTTCACTGTGAAGTGGGTAGGATGCTGCAGAATGGGCTGCTCTCCCGAAAGTCTGAAAGACCTACCCGGCACTCGGAACTCTCTGGACATTCCGAAGAGTGGGCAAGTATGCCTTACTCCCATTGATGAGGCGAACAATGATATACACTGTAGGCCCATCCAACAGTGAAAAGGACAATAATGCAAGTTTCAGCAGCTTTTAGGTCAAGTATACAACTAAATTATTCTTAGCTTATTGCATTTTAATACATTTCTGCATCGCAGAAACATATTTACTTATCAGTCAGGTTTGAGGGTTTATTTATTTATTTTTTTAGAAAATTCAATCACACAGCAATGTTGGTCAGATGGTTGTTGTCTCGTGTTAGCTGTGTAGAGGGTGGTAATAGGGTAACCTAGAGAGATTAAGATGCATCCAGATCTGCACCAGTCTCCTATGTGTTAGGTTTACACCTAAGTTGGGTACACTCTATTAGAGAATAAAAGCAGAAAGTCGAAAACGAAAAAGACACGGAGCTAAAATTTTGACCAGAAACATAAAAGTCACTAGTGTCTAAGGCAGTGGATCCCAAACTGTGCGCTCCCTGGATTGCCACGCTGATCTCACAGGGGTGCCACGGCCAGGGTCAGTGGTATGAAAGGCGGGGGACTACTTGGTAATTATTTCAGTTTAGGGGTGCCTTGAAAAAATTATAGAGACCCTAAGGGTGTCTGGAACGGAAAAAAGTTTGGGATCCACTAGTCTAAGGGCTTGTTCAGAGATACTTGTTTTTGTGCTTTCGTTAATAAATACATTAATGTGGGCAGTATGTTATGATGTAAGTTATCATTAAGATCTGCGCACCCCTGATTTCATGGAACTACCCTCCACATCTCTGGGAGAGGAGGTCTGAAAACTTGTCAGTTTTTATATTAACTTTCCTTGCATTTCAATCGATAATACAAACAAATAATTTCTATAGTTGTTCAATTAAGTGAAATAGAACCACAATTCCCGAGTAACACACCTTTGTCTGTATCTTTAACATAAAACCCCATAAAATAAGGATACACTGCTCACAGCAATGTTTTGACAACCATGACAGCCATTCAAATATCGGTAGGAAAACACTGCACTAAACAATGGGTTTTTCTGGGTGTAGAACTCTGATGACGGAGCCAGCAGGTGTGAGTTACTCAGGATCTATGGGGCTTTAAGACATTGGACCATGCAGTTTTACCACTTGGGAAGGAGGAGATTAATCTCTAAAATAAAATATTAACAGGAGTCAGACATTAGAAGAATGTAACTCAAAAAATCCAGTACTGATTGTTGGTTATACCTTCTGATGTTACTAAAGGTGTTCAGCAGTGTTAATGTGGATGGTGAGCCACAACTCTTTTGTAACTTAAACAGGTTGTTGTTTATTTAAAGATGATAACAGCAGATGAATGCAGTTACTCACAGTTGCTTGTAGAACAGCAGTATTCAGCAGTAACAACAGTTCCAGCAATCAGGCAACACAGATTATTTGCAGCACACACTTGTATGTAGATATGCTGGTATGCAACTATAGTCTTGTAATACACTCTTATACAGATATGATGTGATGCAGGATTAACACACTGCACTACTGTGCAGGTACTTGTGGCAGACTCCTCTAATATATATTGTGGGCACAGTAGGGAGCCTCCGATCACTCTTTAGAGGGCTTTTGGGGCTTTTTATAACTGATGGCACGCAGCTACTAATGCTGCGACTGTCCCCTTCACTGTCTCAAGTGTATGTGTGGCGCAAAAAAGCCGAACTTCCGTTTTCCTGCCCCACTTCCGGTTTCCTCCTAGACCACAGAGGATTACAGGTGTTGCCATGGGAACCCGAAAAAGGAGATGGAGCAAAGCGCTCCTTAATACCAACACTAATTCATATACATAAATAGCACATAAAAATAACATAAAAGAAAGTAAATTACAGAAAAAAAGTTAAAGGGTAAAGGACATGCAGACCTGGCATTACGTAGAGCACCTGTCACCTACACACAACCACAGAATTAAGCAGACAATGCAAAATGACATATATTCTGGGCAACTATGAATGATAATTCATAGAATAAATGGTGGGCCAGTCTTGCGGTATATGGACTGTCCCACCAAAATCTAGACAATTGAGAGTTATGTGTGCTAATAACTGCTCATTGCAACCAGATCTTTAACATTAATTGTACAGCCTGAGTAAATATCTAAAAACTTCATGACCAGAGTTCATCTCATTCTCTGGTGTTCTCAGTTACTGTTCTTCACTCTCCCTGTTCTCTGCTTGAGGATATGTACCTAGAGAAGAACACAAGGAGTATCTGTGCACAAATGTTGTGGTTGGAAGATGATTTAAGTGGCAGTCTTGTATAGCGAAGGTATTTAATGTATTTCTATTTAGCATGATGGGAACTCAAACACACATATTGTTCTTAAACAAAGAACACTAGAAATATGGTTAAGTATTATAAAAACTATTTATTTATTTTAGAAATCAGGTTTATTTATGGATGCAATATTATTATATGATCAGTGAAATACAGATGTATGAAAAAACCTGAACGCTTGCCTTTCAAGCATTAAGCACCTCTTTGTCTGTTTTACCCAGTTTGTTTATTAGTTTACTATGTTTGTCCCCAATTGTAAAGTGCTACGGAATATGTTGGCGCTATATAAATAAATGATGATGATGAGTAGCATTTTGAACTTAGAACCATAGAAAACAGTACAGAGTACTGTGCCAGAGCATGTTC
Organism: Mixophyes fleayi; assembly: GCF_038048845.1. Taxonomy (NCBI): domain Eukaryota; kingdom Metazoa; phylum Chordata; class Amphibia; order Anura; family Limnodynastidae; genus Mixophyes; species Mixophyes fleayi. Next base: position 408,959,391 of record NC_134402.1, on the reverse strand, counting down.
AGGAGCCTAAATCTAACCAATACCTTACTTTATCCCATACAAGTTGGTGGCTCCTTAATACAGTATGTTACCAAAATACCTACTGAAGAGTCTCAAGATGTTACTCTAAGGCAGGGGTAGGCAACCTGCAGCTCTCCAGGTGTTGTGAAACTACAAGTCCCAGCATGCTTTGCCAGTAGATAACCAGCAGATAGGTGGCAAGGCATGCTGGGATTTGTAGTTTCACAACCCCTGGAGAGCCGCAGGTTGCCTACCCCTGCTCTAAGGGATCAGCCACACAAATGCACTAGGATAAATGTGTGAAAAAGAATGCAAATTTTAATCATGTTATTTACCATGATTTTCATGCACTTTTCATGCATTAAAGTCACCAATACAATCTATTGTAATCTATAATTACATTTTAAATGTAGCATTAAAGTTTTAGAACACTGCGGTGGAATAAGCACCAATGGCTTTTATTTGACTTGTTTATATGCAGTTTTCATTTGTTTATTAAAGAAAAGCGCAACAAAAAGAGAACTAGTGAACAATCCCTTAGACCAGTTGTCCCCAAACTTTTTCAGTTCATGGCACTGTTAGGGTCTCCATAATTTTTTCAAGGCACACCTAAGCCAAAATAATTACACATTAGTCCTGTTTTTTTAAGTAGTTGGGTCAAAAAAATTTAATAAGTATTTAGGCCCCTTCACTATCACACTGTACCCGTTCACCAATACACTGTGCCTCTTCATCATCACACTGTACCCCTTCACCAATACACTGTGCCCCTTCACCATCACACTGTGCACCTTCACCATCACACTGTGCCCCTTCACCATTACACTGTGCCCCTTCACCATTATACTGTGCCCCTTCACCATCACACTGTGCCCCTTCACCATCACACTGTGCCCCTTCACCATCACACTGTGCACCTTCACCAGTTTTTCTTTGATTACACTGTGCCTTTATCACACTGCCCCTTTCATCCCAGTGCTGGCCTTCCGTTCCTTTACTTACCTTTTACTTGGCCCTCTTTCTTCTGTTTTCTTCTCTTTTTCTTCTTTCTTTTTTTCATTAAGTTCAGGTTTCTCTCTCGCTGAAAATGTTAGACGTGATGATGTTGCGTCCAAAAGTCAGTGCGAAGGGAGCAGTGACCCCAGCAGCCTCACAGTGCTGGGGTCATGAGTTCAATTCTCGACCATAGCCTTATCTGTGTGGAGTTTGTATATTCTCCCTGTGTTTGCGTGGGTTTCCTACGGGTGCTCCGGTTACCTCCCACACTCCAAAAACATACTAGTAGGTTAATTGGCTGCTATCAAAATTGACCTTAGTCTCTCTCTCTCTCTCTCTCTCTGTATGTCTGTGTGTGCGTGTTAGGGAATTTAGACTATAAGCTCCAGTGGGGCAGGGACTGATGTGAATGAGTTATATATACAGCGCTGGGGAATCAGTGGTGCTATATAAATAAATGATGATGATTGAATGATGATGACCTTGAATTGTAGTTCAAGGTTACATTTTATTACATTAGTATGGCTGGTCCATGGTAGCAGGAACAATATATTGGCTGTCCATAGTACATTTAACATTTTCAGAGAAAGGCAGTCCTTTAGCCCTCTCTAATGTAGGTTGCATTACGCTTCTATGTACTATTAACAGGGGCGCACTCAGGATTGGCAGGGGGGGCGCCCGTGCATGCGCAGCAGGTCAGTTTCGGCAGCGCTGTCCTATACAGCAGCCGCGGCGCTGTCAAAGAAGCGTCCGTGGCGGTGCTGTATACAATACAGCATCGCCGCGGACGCTTCTTTGACAGCGCCGCGGCTGCTGTATAGGACAGTGCCGCTATGGTGGGCACTAAGTTAGCGCAGGGGGGGGGGGTTTCTGGAGACTCAGAAACCCCCTCCTGCGTGCACCACTGATTAACATGGGAAGGAGTCAGGTGTGTGACATTAGTATATATGCTGGAAGCACATTCCATAAAACCATATTCACGGTAATTAAACAATGTCCTAGTTAAAATTATGTTTTTTTTTATAATATGGCTTTATTATATTTGATGTTAACTACAAATATATAGGGAAATGGTTTTCCTTCATCCATTAGTGGCTTTGAGTTTGGAATGTTGAACTATCCGATTATTTTGCAACCCATTGGCGAGGCTTTAAAGATTTTAGAATCACACAAACAGACAAAGGATCTTACATTGAAGATTGTCGTCATCATCATCAACTATTTATATAGCGCCACTAATTCCACAGCACTGTACAGATAACTCGCTTATAACAGTCCCTGCCCCATTGAAGCTTACCTTCTAAATTCCCTAACACATACACACACAGACCGAGAGAGACTAAGATCCATTTAATAGCAGCCTCTTAAACTACTAGTATGTTTTTATAGTGTAGATGGAAACCGGAGCCCACGGAGGAAAACCACGCAAACACAGGGAGAACATACAAACTTCATACAGCAATGATAATACAATTAAAAAAACTGTGAACAATTGCTATTTAACCAACTGAAAAAAAAAGTGTTTAGTTATAAAACGGTGAACTCCTTCAAAGTGTCATCTGTATCTGGATGTGCTTGATGTCCAATGCAAAACATACAGTTGTAAATCTTTAACTAATAGCTCTTCACATATCCTCCACAGACCCACAGCCTATGGTATTACTTTGATTTTAAGGTACTTCCAGATGACATGGGGGAAAAAATATGGCAAATGTAAGTTAATATTTACACCTAGATTTAGTGGCATAACACTCGCTAACATATAAGCATAGCTGGCATAAATCAACACTGACAAAAGCAGCTGTGTTCATTTTTAAATTGGTAAAATGTATTATAAGGCTCTATGAACCCCCCCTCCCTTTATAATAATAAATGACCTTTTGTTGACCAGCAGTCTCTCCTCTGCAAATATAGTCACCCTCATGTTGGCGCTGGTATTCAAAAGGGTTGGTCGTTCGATCTCCAAGCTCAGTAATAGTGGTAAATCAAACAGTCTTAATCATGGCATTTTGGGGGTACTTCCACAATTCCATGGAGATAAGGTAAAAGTACTGTGTGCTGAGGTGTTGAGATACCAGTGGGTGCACCCAGTACTGCTGCCATCATGCCCGCTTTCTCCAACAACTACTTTTATCCATTACCACCTTCAGAGCAATGCTTAAATAGTTAATACCTTTGCCGGACTTTAGGCTCTTCACTGCTTTAAAAATAGACCCCTGAGTGTGGTTTAAATGCACACCATAACACTGCTAAGCAAAGAGAAATGGCATATCTGTGTGCCAAGATCCACATTTTGGGTCATGGCACACAGAATCATAACCACTTATGTAGATTGGCATATTAAAGTAATAATATAACATTTTCCCAACAAAGCTGCGAAATAGACCAAAAAAAGCTCAGAGAGAGGCAATCTGCAGATGCAGTGAACCCAGCTGGCCTCTTATTTAACTTTCATTATGACACGACAAAGCTAGTTGCTTGGTGACCTGCTCCCAATTGTTTTTTCTTTTTCACATGAACTCTATGAACCTGGAGATTATGCAGCTCCATGTATTTTTGAATGATTAAAATCACATATTGCATTAACATGGTTATGCTATGTTCTACTATGCCAATATTTAGAAGCTCAGATTTTTATCTCAGATTTTCACTGACTCAAAAAAACATGGTAAAAATTGGTAGATACAAAACTTAGTTAAAAAATTGTAGTAATACATATATATATCTATATATATATATATCTATATATATATATATATATCTATATATATATATATATATATATATATATATATATATATATATATATATATATATATATATATATGTAATAGTTCAACACACATCACTTAATTCCATGAATGTGGGTGCCGGGTAATATATATACTCATCATGCAGTGGTGGATAGCAAAATGCCCTACAGTCATTTTGGTGCTTTCCCCCTGCAGCCCCTACTGCATGGTAATGGTTTGCCGGGCTTCTGTGGAGACATGTTTCCATGCAGCTTCCTCTGTAATAGACAGGAATATGTTATCAACTATAGTATATTACAGTCTATTAGAGAGTCAGGAAAGCTGCATAACAATGCAGGTCTATAAACCCATCAATTTGGTTACCAGGAATTCTGGGAGCATGGCAATTAGTGTAGTGCACAGTGTCTGCACACTCCTGGCTGGCCAGCAGATGATTTGCAGCAGGAGCAATGATCTTTGTTCCAGGGGTCAAGCACATACTTGCCAACTACTTAAACCTCTGCATCGGGAGATCATGGAGCAGAGGTCACGTGACAGGGGGTAGGAAGGGGCGTGGTGACGCTGTTGCGCTTTTAGCCCCGGCCCCTCGATGACGCGAAATCAAGTAACTAAGCCCCACCCCTATCACATCTGGGAGAATGACTGCTCTCTCGGGAGTCCAGGACAACTCCCTTAAATTCGGTAGCCTTCCCGGAAATTCCACGAGAATAGGCAAGTATGGTCAAGCACCTTCAACCAATAAACCTCCTGACAGGGTATCTGCCGCTCCACACTCCTCTAATTATACATAAATTACCTGAACATGCCTTTACTGTACTCTGTCTAGACCTCCCAGCTATTCCCACCCATAAGAATTTTACACAAACAACAGACTAGCGTCCAATTCTAAATGATCCCCAACTGCTTGGTAGAAATGAGGCCCCACATTTCGCATTTAGCTGAGCTAGGCCTGAAAACAAGATTTCCAGTTCAACTAAATAAAAAAGTAACAGTAACATTGTATACATGACATAAAGCCACTATATCCATTGTAGTGATCTTATGATGAATGTGAAAACTAGTGAACTGTGATAAATATATGTTGCTTTAAATGCACAATGTTTTATCTATCTATTCTTTTGTTCTCTGGTTAATTATGTCTTTATAGACAATAAGGGAGAGCAGAGAAAGAAGTTGATTACTACAGGTGCACACTTAATTCTCAATATTATTTAGATTTAACAGGAGAAAGATCCTAAAGTTTCGCTATCATAACACATATTAATATACAAAACATTTGGTTTCACTATTATAGGAGAAGTAGTCATTAGTCATTCTAATATAAGAAACATGTAAATTATAAATGTATTAACTTAAAAGTAATTCATCCATCTTTAAGAACATCTTAATTTCAATAATTTCAATTAATTTCAATAAATGCCCCTTTTTTATCATATTGGATTGTTGTTTACAACCAATAAGCATGATTTCGGACTTTGCATCATTAGATCGATCCTTGATCAATCAGAGTCATTAGGAGGCGGGATTTCTAATCTACCTACTTCTAATAGGACAACGCTACTGTCAGTCAATTCAATACAGTGTTTTCATGATTGGCTGCCATTTCTGATGTCAGATGGAGGCGCGGCCCCCTGACTATTTAACAAACGTCAAAACTGTCCCTCGGCTTGCCACAGATTAAGCATAACTTAGCGAAACGCGCGTTGGCGTTTCTGTTCTCTGCACCTTGCCTTACTACAAATATTGAGGCTGCTCATCTTCATAAAGACATCTGCTCCGCTAAGCCCACACTTTGTTTGGAGTTCCTATTAGGCAGTCCGCAAATCATCTCCCATAATTATGTACACTGAGACACTTTGATAATAGACAACCTTAGGGAACATAAATTATTCCTTTGTGATTGCCTGATAATAGAAGGCACACGTTAGAATTTTAAGTGGAATAGCTAGCAATAATTTGTCATTATATATTTAGAGAAGGTGATAGGAATTCACTACCTTCCTACCTGGCATAGTTGGAGTTCATTATCTCAGAGATTGTATTTAGAGCATTAGCCCTCTCAACTATACCTAGACTTTATAGGTGCAGTCAGCAGTTTTAACTCACTTATGTTTGTACACCTATCACTTTGTTTTATATTTCGCTAATTTTATATATATTTTATAATACCAAATAAATGTTAAGTTTTAACTTTTGTTACGTCTCTGCCTATTCGTTGTATCTAGCAGCAGTACCTCATACCACCAGAGGTACTGCTGTCCTGTTCCTGAACTCTTCAACATGCCTGAAGTATTTAATGTCCTTGCCTGATGCCTAATTAGAACTGCACCTGTCGCACTGGTTCAAATACCTGCCTCTAGCTGTGCTCTGTGCAGTTCATCCTACCTGTTCCTGCCATTTAACTGTAAGTCACTATTTGGAACCTGTTCTTATCCGTGGATTTGAGTTATCCTTGTTTATGTATTTGCCTGAATAAAGACATTTTGTTTTATACTTCCGTTGCTGCTTCGTGAATGCACTAGGAATCATAAGAACTTTAGTATGTTTCTCCTGCTAAATCTAAATAATATTGAGAATTGAGTGTGCACCTGTAGTAATCAACTTCTTTCTCTTCTCTTCCTTATTGTTTATTCTGATAGGTTGCACCCCCATCTATACAGACTTTATTGCAAATACAACAACAGTAGTCAATAATTCTAAGTATACTTTGATACTGGGGCAATCAATTCCAGGCTATTGGTGCGATGGGTCTTTCTTTTTTTGAATAATTATGTCTTTATGTTAGTTCTGTATCTTTCCCTGGATAATGTATGCTCTGAATTTAATTTAATTACATGGTGTATTTTTTGTATAACCGATTCATTTTAATCCTCAATAATCACTTATCTGCAACCTAGATATTTAAATCGCAATAATTATACACTAATGGTGAAATGCCTTAATATAGCATTCCCACGTGATTTAACACAAATTAGATGTGGTGAGACAAAATAAATTCACAGAAAATAGCACATTGGGTGCATAGTACCAGCAAAATCTATATTTTACACTATAATAAAATCTTTTTTACCATATAAATAACTGAATATGGAATTAAGGGTTTCTGAATTTAACAAAATCTGGAATTTATTAAATAAAATGCAATGTAAGAAGTTATTCATATATTAAGAGGTTTTAAGGCAGTTTTTTTAAAAATAATTCCCTCCCCCCACATTAGTACATCAGTGAGGGCCCCTCAAGTGGGATCTCAACCATCGCTCAAAGCAACAGGGTTCTTATACTTACCCTCATTGGGGACTTCTGTTTGTGAATATAGTCCCTGGGGCATGCCATATCCCCAGGGCTGACAGCCAATCAGGAGCTGCCTGTGATTTCTATCTGGTACGTTGCATTACTCCTGTCCTACGGATAAGGCTTCCATGATTGTAACATTACTATAAAGGGACACACATTTCACTTAGAGTTTGCTTAGGCCACAAAATAAACAATGTACCTCCTTTTAGAAAAATCACTTGATGAGATAAAGACCTGTAAGGAATACAGAAACAAATACATACACCTTATATAGGCAAGTAGCTTAGTAGAAATAACTAATCAAACAATTAAAATATATTTAGCGAAAATGACAGCGTCCGGGTATGACACATGTTTCACTGCTTTCCTTATGTCCCATCATTGGCTAAATATGACTTATCTCCATTTGAGATTTTGTTTGGAAAACCACCATGCCAAACCAAACTAACACTTTACATCATGGTCACAACCAGCTATTTATAGATTTAAAAGGATTATCAAAGGTTTTTTTCTACTATTTCAGAACAAGTCAAGGGAGTATATTTACTAAATTGCGGGTTTGAAAAAGTGAAGATGTTGCCTATAGCAACCAATCACATTCTAGCTGTCATTTTGTAGAATGTACTAAATAAATGATAAATAGAATCTGATTGGTTGCTATAGGCAACATCTCCACTTTTTCAAAACACGCAGTTTAGTAAAAATACCCCGAGAAGTCACAACCTGATCCAGACTCTGTCCTGGGAACACATAACCTCTTCCCTGAAGACTATGTACTAGAAGAGCCCCGAGTCCAAGGTGGAAAGGACACCACCAAGTCTTGCTGGTTACCCTAAGTGCCGTTAAGGTAGAAAGGTATAAGAACTGGGTACACGACTCAAAAAAAAGTTGTAGGTAGTACACTTCCTGATGCGTCCTAGTCCGAGGATCCATAGTCTGAAGGGCCCATACCAAGCAGCACAGACGCAAGTAAACCCTATATATATTGTATACAGCACCGCCGCAAACGCTTCTTAGACAGCGCCGCGGCTGCTGTATAGGACAGCGCTGGCGAAACGGAGCTGCTGCGCATGCGCTCTCTCTCTGTTTTTTTTTTTTTTTTGGGTCGGCGGGGAGAAACCCCCCCCCCCCGACAATCCTCTGTGCGCCCCTGATGTACCAATATCTCTACAACATCAAGAGTCTTTTATTTTAATTTCTTTCATAAAAAATGCTATACTGTTGATGATTTCATATTAATAAACATAAGCATTCTTTATTGTAATATTTGGTGTGAAACTATTTTTCCACAGTACTGGAGGCAAGTGGAAGGCTGAAGGTAGGCCGCTAAGTCCTGACTTGGTGTGCGAGTCTTTGTAGCTTAACCATAGTTCATTCTTCAACAGAATGACAGGTACCTTTTGAGTGCTGTGGCCACTCATTATTTAGGAAACACACCAGTTAATGCACTAACTCAGCCCCTTGAATCTCATCTAAATATCTTGCAAAATCCTACAAAACTAAATCTCATTTTGTCATGTAGACGAGATTCAAGGCACATGGGTGCACTCAACTTGAATTTAATCATGAACACCCTAATCCATCCAGGGTTGGTTGGTACCTCCTGACCACTTACTATGGTTCAGAACTGCTGGGTAGCAGGCAGAGCATGAACACAGAGACACTGGGCTCAATACTGGGCAACCAGGGAACGGATTAGAGTGTAAGCTCTTGCCTATTGCCTGCTGTATTCTGTGATCAACAGATGTGAGGCAGAATCTTTAAGCAGTGATGTTTATTGCTCAATAGTCATGACAAAGACCTTTACATACTAGTTAAAGTTACTAGTAATCATACAGATGTGCAGATGTTATACTGCAGTTGAAATACAATATAAAGCTGTTATATACTGTTTCTGATACACATTTTGGCAGGGGGTAATGCAGCCTCCTGATCCTAGCTGGCACCACAAAGTCTGAGATATTACATCCGATTAGCATCAGGATATAATATATTTTCTGTACTTGGATTTAACGTAATTTAAATTTAACAAACTGAACATCAATCTGTGATTTCCTAAATTACTTGCTATTTCATTGTTGAAATAGATTTCCTATCTCTCTAAGAGACAGGATGAAAGGCCATTGACCCCCTCCTGTGCATTGAAGACAAAAAGATGTGGTTGTCATATGAAAAGACTTAATTAGCATGGGATTCCCTTTCTTCTTTTCTTACAAAAACAAATTTACTCCAACATATGCCTACTGCATCAGAAAGCAATACATTTCCAATAAAAAAAATCAGTACATTTGCAATGATATATATTGGTGCAATGCGCCTCTAACTGAAATAAATTTATACAATAAGTTATTTATAAGTGATCCAGCCACAGACTACTTCTGGAAATTTCTGCTATACATATTAATAAGTATTAATTTTTCACTGGGCCTAAAAAGATAATGTGGAGCATCTGTCGAATTTTATAAGCTTAATAGCTTAGATGGCCTACTGTTTTTTGATTTGGTAAAATTTTGCATGGAACGTTTAAGTGGTACATTCTGATAACTATTACCTTTAACATAAAACAGTTGACCTAGAAAATGTCCCATTTCAGGGATTTGCTAATTATGATCAAAGCAAAGTCATGTCAAGCAGTATTGCAGGAATATAGCAAGGAGAGATTTTATTATTTGTTTCCAGATATGTATAGTCTTCAGGTCATATCTAATACATCATACTTATGTTTAATATTACAGTGACGGTAATCACACAGTAAATAATGTTTTTGAGTATGTTTTTTCCTTTAAATTAATTTGACCTTTTTTTCTTCACAACAAAAAAAATGTTTTTACAATACATAATCAGAGATCTTCAATTTAGCACCAGGGAACAATTTCTTCCTTGCTTTCTAAACAGTGGATTAAAGGAGAGAGGGAACATGCGTAGGGAGCTGTCGCAGTTCAAATATTACGCTCTTAAATGGTTTTCCTATGCAGAAATTCAATTAGCCATGATTATATTCTCCTGAGAAATCAACGCAGAAAGACTTAGCATTGGGAGGCACAAACTAGGCACTGCTATACACTGTAAATACTGTGTCCTTTGTGCTGATCATTTCTGTGTATAAAAGTAAAAACTCCATTACAACACCAGGACAGCTTACATGAAAAAAAAAAATTTATTTGCCAACTGTTGGAAATTCAAATGCTTTTAGTTCCGAAGGCTGCCTAGCCGATGTGACATTTATACAAAGAGTCCTTTACGAATTTTCATTGCTTGATACATTTATCCAGCTAAGCCGTTTTACACTTCACCTGAAATTTTCAAGCAGAGATCAGTATGAAGATTTTATTGAATAGAGAACATTAGAACATATGGTACCTGAAAAGTCCACATTGTTGTATAATCCTGGTAATTACAGATGTGATACCTTCATTTGAGACTAACTGTATGCTCCTACACTTGTCTTAGTAACATCAGTGCACTAGAGTGCTAAAAGTTAGCCCTGCCCACTCACAACTTTCTATATAAGTGTGGCTGGGGGCACCAGGTGTGATTGGTGGCTCGATTTCAGAACAATCATTTGTCTAAATAAAGAGCACTTGACCTGTACAGAACAATTTTGGACATAAAAATCTATAATCAGTAAATACCCTACCAAAAAAATATATTTTTTTATTTAAAATGAAATCTCTAATCCCTGGTTCCATTCATCTGTATGTGGATACCACTGCAGAAAGTATAGTTAAATTTAAAACATTAAGAGGGTTATTAATATAGAGCAGTGGTAACACATACATAATGCAGCATAGTACTGGGGCTACTCAAGAAGTCCCGGCGAAGTACCACTCCTACACAAACTGCTTTCACTATTCACCAGCAGCCCAACGCTGCCAGTGAATGCATAAGGTGAAAAGTGCATGCATGGCTAAAGTCTGCATTTCCGCATAGGATTTGACCTGGCGGGGGGTCATGCAACGCGAAAGTCGCATGCAACAGTTAAGAGTTGCATTATCCTTTGATCCAGTTGCTTTAAAACTAAGAAGTAGGTGTGTTGGGAGAACTGCGCCCACGTTCAACCAGTTGATACACAAAGTCAAGCAGGAAGAAGCTTTAGTTGAGGTCAGAGATCGGGTGACCAAGAAAGCCAAAGCGGTCAGTCTGAACCCAATGTGGACGAGATACTAAAGATTCTCTGTGCCGAGAAAGAACAAATAGACCAGCTGATATCTATTCAAGTGGCCAGAGAGGCCCCAAGGCCCTCGCCTTCACCACCTTCCAACTGATCAGCAAAGGGGGATGACCCCAAGAATGGCTTTGAATTTGGCCAGGTGGGACATATAGGAGGTGTCCCAGCAGTTGGGAACCAAGAGCACTACTGGAAAAGACACATCATCCTGAGCCGCGAGGAAAGGGGACCAGAAGACCCCAAACTGTTCCTCCGCAGAGAGTCAGTGAAAACGCCATGAAGAATCTATTGAATACATGGAGCAGACTGCCGCCTGGCTTAGACAATCCAGTGCCACATATGCCTGCCCTGATTAATGGTAAACAACATACTGCCCTACTAGATAGTGGCTCACAAGTGTCCACTGTATTTGAGAAGTGATATTGGGAGAATCTGTCTCACGTGGAAGTATAATCATTGTCTGGCATAACCACCTGGGGACACTGCGAACAAAGCTTCCCTTACCTGGGATACTTTACAGTTCATGTGAAATTCCAGAAAATTGGATCCGGTATTTAAAAAGAGGTGTCTGTATTTGCCTTGGTATGTCCTGAGCTGGAAGAGAAAAAAAAGAGTGCATCTTATTGTGGACACAAACGTACACCTGTTCAACACCTTAGGCCAATGGTGCCGAGAAGCAGGTGGGATAGAGTATCATCAGACGCTAACCATCCACCCTGTGTGTCTAGCAAGGCGCATGTAGTAGAATTCAACATTCTACAGGTTTGTTTTGAAGGATCGGATACTGAACCATCAGAGTTGGATAAGCTGAGTGAAGAGATGTTGAAAAGGGGAAAAGTGTTCTTAGTAGGAGATTGGGACCTTGGAATGGCCAAAGGAATGCGCCAAAAGATCTGACTCACTGACGAGAAACCCTTTCAGGAAAGGTGCAGACGACTTGCTCCTATCGATTTGTATTATGTGAGAAGTCATTTAAAAGTCTTGCTAAAAAACAATGTAATAGAGAAATCAGAGAGTCCCTACGCTTCCCCTATAGTGGTAGCTAGGAAGAAAAATGGCAACATATGGATGTGTGTGGACTATAGGAATCTGAACAAAAGGACAGTGCTCGATCAGTTTACAATGCCCAGGATAGATAAGGTACTAGACTGTCTGCATGGGAGCAAATGGTTCTCTGTATTGGACCTGAGAAGTGGGTATTATTAGATCCCCATATGTCCCGAAGATGCAAACAAGATGGCCTTCATATGCCCAGAGGAATTCTTCCAATTCATGCGAATGCCGCAAAGCGTGCCATTGGCCCCAACCACGTTTCAGAGGTGCATGGATGAAACAGTGGGAGATATGAACTTCGGTGAAGTGGTTATATGCCTAGGCGATCTGATTGTTTTTGGGAAAACTTTAAAAGAGCACAATGAAAGACTGCTTAAAGTCCTCGATCATCTGAGAAACATAACACTGTAACTATTGTTGGCTATTTGTAAGCTGTGCCAGAAACAAGTGTAGTATATGGGGCACAGTGTCAGCAGGGAGGGAATACCCACTGACCCGGCCAAGACAGAGGCTATGACAGAGTGCCCCCGGCCTTCAAAATTGAAAGAACTGTGATCTTTACTGGGTTTATCTCTGGTAATATTTTAGACCGACTACTGTCAGTGTAGGTGCATGTCAGAGCGTGTGGGTGTGCTAATGGACAGGATGTATTAACATACATTCCTTTTCAGAGTGTGGAACAGGCTCATTAAACATTGGTCGCTTGTGACACTCTATCCCCCAGTCACACATGGGGAGAATGTGTCACCGGTGACCTGAGCCGGCCACACCTTCGCTTTTGATTTCTCCCCTGCTGGCAGAGAACTACACCTCCCAGCATGCAGTGGGGAGGAGCAGTTACAAACGGCAGTTGGGATTCTGAGAGGAACTCGGGGGGAGAGAGAGAGAGAGAGAATAAGACTTCACAGTAGAGAGTCTTACAGAAACCTTGACAGAGAGGAGCCATCTTGGACACAGATGGTGATCGGGGATAAGTAGCTAATGCTTTTTTGCTGTTGATTTACTTGGTCTGTGCATTTTGTTATTAGCCAGGTCGGGATCAGGTGGGGAGGCCTGAAGAATATTGACAGAGAATGTAGATTGTAAGCTCCACTGTAAAGCACTTTGTATTACTGCGGACCTGATTCATTAAGGCACGTAAAGGATAATACATGCCATATTTTGCATAAAATCACACTGCACATGCCCAGAAATGAACCATACACCAGAGAACACAGCAATGTCCAATTTTTCATCAAGCGCAAAGGATCCTTAATACAGCCTACGATTTCAGGGGCAGAACGGGGAGGGGAATTGGTGTATGCACGTAGCCAATGTACAGTAAGGGCGTGTCAAGCTCGAGCTCACGCAACAGCACCTGGTTCATGCTCTGGGCATATCTAAGTTACGTGAATTTCCATCATAATCACTTGCAGCAGCTACAGATCTGGGGCCTGATTCATTAAGGATCTTAACTTGATAAACTTCTTATTTCAGTCTACTGGACAAAACCATGTTACAATGCAAGGGGAGCAAATTAGTATTCTGTTTTGCACATAAGTTAAATACTGACTATTTTTTCATGTAGCACACAAATACTTGATAGCTTATTTGTACACTGAAATTTAAAGTTGAGATTTGTGTGCTGCATGAAAAAACAGTCAGTATTTAACTTATGTGCAAAACAGAATACTAATTTGCACCCCTTGCATTGTAACATGGTTTTGTCCAGGAGACTGAAATAAGAAGTTTCTCAAGTTAAGATCCTTAATGTATCAGGCCCCTGGTTACTAATGATGACAGACGATTACTAGTGATAACGGCTGTGTATGCATGCTAGAATATGTGTTTGCAATCAGACGCAATGTATTTTATTTACAGTAGACATTCATATCATAATAAATGTATTTTATTGTTTTAATGTTTTATCATAATAGCTATATTATTAACAGGTGACATTAATTGAATATTTTTTTCTGTGCATTCTTTTGTGACTTTATATTCCGCACATATATTGGATGTATCCTGCAGTGTATTGCCTGTTAGAGCAGTGCGCACCTAGACCCGTATTCATCGACAGACGTAACTTTACATCCACTCCTTGTTGCAGGCCCCAGTCAGACAGCAATGCTAATCAATGTGTCACTGTGGCGCCTGAATCTTCTTTTAATTTTACAATATACACAAATGGCCTAATTACTGCAGGATACCATTCAATGCCAACCATTAGAAGCACGACACAGGCTGTATAGCAGTCTAATAAATGATTCTTGATAAATAATCATCATATAAAACCAAATGACAGCAGGATCCTAGCATCTAACAGATGTGTAAGACGCAAGAGACCACCTTTTAAAGCATTAATAAATTGTATTAATATAGAACCCACGCTATATTTATATCTACAGTATTAGGAAATGAGATCAGTCACATGAAGATGATGCTCCTTGTATCCATGGGAACCACTCACAGAACGCGTCCAGCAGCATCAGAACGTTATGCTGCATTTCCTAGCAACCATGCAATCATACTTATTATCATAGAGATATAAACAATACTATGGTAATCAGTGATTTTCCTTAACGCTACAGCATCAGGTTGTCTATTACAGCTTGTGTGCTGAAAAAAATGGATTAGCTATTTGAAATCACACATATTTCCTTTTCAATATGACGTTCAGCTTAAGTATTCGCTAGAGGACCAACCTCCTGCGTTTCTTCTTAACTTGTGTGTTTTACAGCAAAATGTCCAGCTGATACTGCCCTGGGCATAGGGGGAGGATGCATCCTGACTTAGTAACTATGAACCCCACATGTTCATACCCCATCTATGCAATATTCCTCTCCCCTCCTCCAATACTTTTACTGGGACAGCCAAATAACCTACCAGTATGTATTTGGAGTGTGGGAGGAAACCCGAGCACCTGGAGGAAACCCACGCAAACATGGGGAGAACATACAAACTGCACACAGATAAGGCCATGGTCGGGAATCAAACTCATGACCACAGTGCTGTGAGGCAGAAGTGCTAACCACTAAGCCACTGTGCTGCCCAAATCAGAATTAGTCTTTCTTAATATGTTCTGTTACAGGGGATAGCTACTGGTAATTGGATGCCTCCTAGATTTAATATATTCCATAAGAGCTTATATAAAGAATTGTCAGTTCATATGTCTCACTGTAATTGGAGGTGGCTTGCTATCTGCCTCCTAAATGCTCTGATCTCACTGTGATATGTGTAAAGCTGTTCTCAAAGCTGTAGCTCGGAGCAGGTTGTCAGCTACCAGTTTAGTGGTTGTACCACGTAGCCATTAAAAAAATAAATATTTCTAAATTTGGACTTAAGGGCATTATTACTCTCAACAATTGGTGCGACTGTCAACTCTTTTTCTTATACTACACCATACGCTGTTTCCTTCTTTACTCTTACTATCCTTAAAGGACAAACACGTGATAAAAGTCTGCCAATCTACACAGGAGGAAATACATATATGCCTTTCAAACTGTCCCTTTGGTATTAGGCCACTCACAAATCGATAGAGCATTCAGGGCCGTAACTAGGGCTGTGCGAGAGGGGCAACCGCCCAGTGCGCAACGCTGACGAGGGACGCAGTTTAGGAATATTTTAGGTTCATTTGGTTAAAGTTGAGGGCTAGGGGGCGGCATTTGTCTTTCTCGCCCCAGGTGCTACAATTTTAAGCTACGGCTCTGAGAGCACTAACCCTGTGCCAATATGTTTCACCTTTGGGGCCCTTTCCTTTATTTTCTAAAGATTCAAATACCTGGGAAACAACAGCTGTATTAAAGATGGCCATCACCCTGAAATTATAAATGAGGAATTTTATTGATGTTTTTTGTATGTCGACTATTTATATCCTTGCCCTGTTTTTTTAGTAGCGCCTAATTCACCTCATTTTATTTGGCACCGTTAGAGGCTACAGAGATACAGCAATGCATGGCAAAAAAAGACAACCACAATTGTCTCCCAGCAGTGCATCTCATTTTCTGCAAATGTGCAGTTTGATTGCCTAGTATACGTTGTTGTACACCCACGGTGCCATAGTTTATTCAGATGAGCATTTCGTCAAAATTGGCTCCCAATCTATTCAAGTCAGAGTGCGATAACAGCAAACCGCTGTAAAAATTGTGCAGGCTTCCGGTATAATCGATGCCGGTAGCTGCATGTCTCTGCTGTTCAGGTAAGTGGCTCTATAAAGAGTTTGCGGAGCTTTGCTCTAACCCCTGCTCCTATGAATAACTTAGATGTTTAGGCACTGGGATGAACAATCCATATGTCTGCACAATTTATAGAGTGGTTTACTTACATTGTGCTGTGTAGGCAACTTGACATTAACAAATTCTGACAAAAGAATCATCTGGATGATCCCTAAAGGTTCGGTGAAAAAAAAGTATGCTGTTTTGAATAGAAAAAAAAAAGAAAAGAAAAATAAGTTTTATAGTATTGGCATTATTGGAGAATACACTTCTCAGCCTTCTAGGATGTGTCCAGCTCTATATGGTAGTGCTAGCTTTTGCTCACACTCTCAAAAGATCCTGGGGGTTTATTTACTAAATTGTGGGTTTGAAAAAGTGGAGATGTTGCCTATAGCAACCAATCAGATTCTAGCTATCATTTTGTAGAAGGTACTAAATAAATGAAAGCTAGAATCTGATTGGTTGCTATAGGCAACATCCCCACTTTTTCAAACCCGCAGCTTAGTAAATCTAGCCCTAGGTATCATTTATTTAGTACATTCTACAAAATGACACATAGAATTTGGTTGCTATAGGCAACATCTCCGCTTTTTCAAACCTGCAGTTTAGTAAATATACCCCTTGGTCTCATATCTCTTCAGCATAGTCATGTATAATTTTAAAAATAAGATGTAGATTTTGCATAAACAAATTTTAGTAAGTATGAATCTCTGCACACAAATCTTGCAGACACAAACACAATCATATGACATATACTTGAGCAACTGGACATATAAAGGCTGTTTTGTTCTTTTCTGTCTTCTGTTATACATTTTGCACATCAAAAGGCTCTAAAATAGATATAAAAGTTTTGCTTGCGGCAGTTTTATGAGAGAGATACATGTAATTGAGCATTTATGCAGGTACTGTAGTTCATGTCTTATATCATGATTTACTTAGAGATAAACAGATAAGGGAATAAAGAAAACATTAATATACAAATGGCAAACTTGCTCTTAGTTTAAACATACATGAATATATGAGACCCACTGTGGGTACTCACCATTTAGATCCATCCTATTAGCAGAAGCACCCGTAAATTGATGCGTTTTACCATATATTTACAAAAGGTATGCAATAGAGACTTCTGCATTTTATTTATACTTTAGAAGCTGTTTTAATTATACTTTCAAACTTTGTAGACCTTTGGAAATCAAAAAAATTAATATGTGTCTTAATCTGCGTGTTGGCAGAAACTCCGGTAAATCTGTATGTGGAAATTGCAAACACCAACTGTCACCATAGTTGCCGAATTTTTTGACTTCTTGTTTGAGAGATCCGGAGGCAGGGGCTGCCTGAAAGGAGCGTGACTCAGCTCAGCAGCCTATTAGGAACATTTTAAAGGCAATAAAATGCAGGTGTCACGTTTAAACTCGGAGATGCCGCTGACTGATAATGACTCTACTAGACAGGAAGGTGCGGAGTCTAACGTACCCCCGGTATTCACCAGGGACCTCCGAAGAGGGGTATGGGCTTGGCTGCTTGGGGTATGCAGGTCGCGGCTCTTCAAGCTAGTTAACAGTGCAGCGGGAGAGAGCAGGAATAGTCGTACAGTCCGGGTCGTTGCCAAACGATAGCGCGGTACACAAGGGGGATCCAGAGGGAAGGTCAGGAGGCAAGCCAAAGGTCAGAATCTGAGAAACCAAGAAGCCAAATCGCAGGACAGAGAATGGTCAGGAACGAGCCGGGAGTCAGATAATAATAATCCTAGAATCAGGCCACAACTAAACGTAAATGTAATGAACACAATAGCCTTACTTCACAGACCACTTTCCCTCTACAAGATACATGAAACATGTCACATGAGTTATTCATGCGCAAGACAAGCACCATGGATAATTTCCCCATATAGAAATGGCATTCAGTTAACATGAACTCTTCGTAATCTCCTGATATGTCTTCTATTATATTCTCTTCCATAGAAGCCAATTGTCCCTAATTTGCAGGGATAGTCCCAGGTTTTAATTATTTGAACCGAGAAATGTTATTATTTTTCAAAATTCAGCAAGTGCAAATCAAAATACCTGCATTTCTCACCATCAAATGTTATTCCCTCAGCATTAGAAGTTAATATCTATTGAGTAGATAGATTTAAAATGCAAAATGCATGTTAGAATCCTATTTAGTAAATATAACATGATTGGGATTGCAGTCCACTTAGACAAAAATTGTTTGCAACGCGCTTCGATGCTCCATGGGAGGTTTCTGTCCTCCCTGAGCTCGCCTTAGGACACCTGCGTTACGGTTTCACAGGTGTCCCGCCCCAGTCATACTCCCCACCTGCCACTGTCCTCAAAGAGGATAAAAATGGAAAATGTATGTTAGAATCCTATTTAGTAAATATAACATGATTGGGATTGCAGTCCACTTAGACAAAAATTGTTTGCAACGCGCTTCGATGTACCAGCTCAGCAGCACCCTTGGAGACCATTTTAAATTGTTCCATATAATAGAAAACAAATGAAATTTACACAGCAAAAAGTGATGAATAATATGGTATATTTTACCATAGAACATGTATTAGTATCAAAGAATAATTTGAAACTATTAATGTACACACATACCAAAAAGAGGCAAAAATATAGTTAAATAGTCAAACATGTCTTTTGAGCCACAAAGCTCTATAAAGTAAATCAGAGATGAGGATTCAACCTCAATATAATTTGTAAATATTAATAAAAATATATAAAATGATGATAAACATACAGAATACATATAGTTGTGGATAAGTTAGGGATGTATGATGTCTGCAGAAGAACATGTAATAGGTGTTCGGTGACGACATTTAACAATGAAATAGGCTTCGTCGTACAGCATATTATTAAATGAGGATTGGGACTGCCTGTTATTTTCATATTTCAATCATAAAGAGATCTATGTATTAAAATAATGCAGTGTCGCTCAATATGCATCGCTGCAAATCGCAGTGATACATACTTAAGCACCACTGAAATGTACCAAGTTGAGGCTACTCTGGAAGGCCTGGCGAAGTCCCCCCACTAGGGCAAACTGTTTTTCCTATTTACCAGCAGCCTAGCGCTGCCCGTGAATAGAGGAAGTGCTATGCACATGTACATAGCACTTCCACAGGTAAGGGAATCATCGAAGCCGGAGAGGCGTCAATTGGATCCCATAGAAAATAACAGGTAACACCATAATGCGAAATGCAAAGTTTTTCAAAGTTTGATACATCGCAGAACTTCACAATCCCCATATTAATCTACGGAGACTGCGTTAATAAATGTTAAGTGGATTTAATGGCTGATCGCGTTTTAATACATAGACCGCAAAGAGTGGCAGTTGTAAATTTTGGAGAAAAGTAATAATACCAATCTGTCCAGTCTGATTCAACAGAGCAGAATAGAGGGATACAAAGTCTTTATATAATACCTATAGGTCAGCTATGTTTTCTTAACTAATTTTAAACATTTTTTAAAAACAAAAATTAGAATTTAGTTTTAGAAAACAGTCTATAAGAAATAAACTGTAGTTTAGTGTATGGCACTATGTTGGCATAGTGTATGGCATTATGTATGGCATAGTGTATGGC